>NC_067156.1:18967141-19320891 GCF_903995435.1 Acomys russatus | reverse complement strand
GAATATGTGTCCCTTGCAAAAACTCACTTTAAAATTGAATGTACACTGTGGTAGTATTAAGAGGTCAGGCCTTCTGGGAAGCCATCAAGCAAATCAATAGATTAGTGCACTGTATCAAACATGTATCATAGCATCCACACTATATATGTTAAGTACAAATGAAATATGTAGTCACTGGGTCAATTAATGTATCTTATAAAAAGCCTGGTAGGATCTAACTTAGGCCTCTATCACTTCCACCTTCTAAGAGTGAAGACTTAGAAAAAATAGAAACAAAGTTCTACTTCTGAAGGAGAAGAAATCTGAACCCTTAATGTTGGATTTTCCAGCTTCTAGGGCTGGGAAGAATACTTTTAGTTCTTTGTAAGTTATCTAGTCTCCAATATTCTGTTAGAGAAGAGTAAATGGCTTGAGACTCTTCTGCTGATGCAGCCTACACAGTCTGAAGGTCACTGTTAGGCCTGTGAAGGCATAGAAGGCACATCAATAAGTCCAACCGGAGTTAGACGAAAGATGCTGAAGCTTAGAGAAGGTGAAGGACCATTCTGAGGCATCACTATTGGAGGTAGATTAAGAGCCACACTCCTGTGACTCTAGTAGACCAGATTTCATACACTAGTTTCTTTTCTGTTGCCATAATAACCACTATCATCAAAACCAACTTAGGGAAGGGAAGGATTTATTTGTCTTATTCTTCCAGGTCATGGTTCATCACTGAGGGAAGTATGGACAGGAAATCAAGGCAGACATTATGGAGGAACACTGCTTTTTTTTTTTTTTTTTTTTTTTTTTTGCTTGCTCACAAGCTCCCGCTTACCCTGCTTTTGTATACAACCCAAGATCAGCTTAGAGATTGTATCACCTAGTGAGTTTGACCTTTCGGCATCAACTAATAATAAAACACCCCCCCACACACACACACACATACAGAAGTGTATCCACAGGCAAATCTGATCTAGACAATTCCTCAAGAGAGAATTTCCTCTAGTTGAGTCTAGGTCATGTCAAGTCAACCATCAAAGCTAATTAGGACACCACCCTTGATAGTAGATAATGAGGAAGAAGCAGAGTGGCGCGTGCTCCTGACAAACAGTGGAAGTTCTTGGTTCTGAGCCTTTTCTCTTTCATAGGGAAAAGTAAAAACCCTTGATTTTTCAGGAACAGTTCTCTGATCACAAGTCTCCTAGCCCTATTCACTGGAAATGCATGGGCAAATGACTACCAGGCCTGTGACAAAGGTATTACTGAAGTGTGCAGTAGCTCTATAGGTGCAGTAGTAATGGGATCTAGAATTATTATTGCTGTAAGAAGCCTGAATATCTTCTGTGGCACGGGGCTAAAACATGGACAGGAAACGAAGTATGTTTTAGATGAGGTCTCTGAACTTGTCAATTTCTGCTCCTGAGAAAAGGAGCCATTGCCCCAAATCATTTGCCACTGACTGGTCTCCTCCTTGAATTCTAACAGACTGACTGACATAGTTCTGGCTTCCTTCATTCTAAATGGTCCAGATAGTCTCTGAAACACTTGAGGCCCACAAAACCTTTCGTATCCTTTTAGAATTAAATCTCAGTTGTCATACGTGTGTTTTAATTATACTCACTACAAAGCACCTAAATAGGATTTATTTGGTCAATTCTAGTCCTAATCCTGCCTGTTTCAGCATAGTCATGGACACCTGTTCTCTCTGTTGCAACATGGAACTGTCGCTCTATCACTAACAGTGGACTTAGGATCATGCTCTGCTTTCTCTGGGCCTCAGCATCCTAAATCTGAAGCACAGTGGGCTTATGGGAAAATCTTCTAAGACTTCACATTCTTAGAATGATCTTCAGAATGTGCTGCTTCAGGAAAAAAAAATCATGCAAGAAACAACAAAGACATTACAGGCATGAAATATAGTAACAATTCCCTAGGAGCCAAAAACGAAGTGGGATTCTCTGGTATTTTCTGCAGGGAAGAAGATAAGTACCAAGGAGGAGGCAAAGATAATGGGCAGGTTCCATCACAAGCAGTGACCGCCTGAAGCCAGCAGAACACAGACATGGGCGTCCTGGTCACCATTTCATTTTACTCATGTATTATCTGATATGCCTGCAGTTGTTTCATTTAAATTAATCTTTACCTACAATCATTGGGCTTTTTTGTGTTTCAAACTATCTCTGTGGGTTCTCATATGAAGATGAAAAGTTAAATAAGCAAAAATCAACCATGTTGAACCATCAACTCAGAGTTCATCCTTTCTCTAATGAGCCACCAGCAGCCAAACAAGAGATGCTACCATTCTGTAGCCATGGAAACATACTTAGCAACAAAGAAAACTTGACCTTTCTCCATCTGTTTGGAATCCACACCATGACACATTAGTTTCAATATATGAAAACAAAAAAAGAGAGGCATAAAGGCTATATTTTATTTAATCGCCAGGCAGTACCTAGTCCATTGTGGGTAAATTTATAAATGGTAAAGAAATGATGTGACTGGCTTTAACCCATGACTCCAAGGCAGAACCTGGATGATATGTCAGTGAGATCAAAGAGCATGCCTCAGATATGCCCTATCACTGAGAGACTCCCCACAGGGCTCCAAAATTGGGCCAGAGATAGGCAGTGATAAGCAGAAGTACCAGCCAGCAAATAATCTCGTAGACACAAGTGAAGACTGGCAGTAGCTAACCCTCTGTGAGCGTGAAAGCTTTCTTTTGATGAAGCTATTGTTAGTAGCCTCATGCTGAAGAGAATGGAGACAGATTCAGTCCAATATATGAATGCTTAAGGAGGCTGCCTCTGTTTCATAGACAGATAGGAATTTATTAAAGAGACAGTATGAAATGTAGGTTGTCTATAAAAAGTAATGCATTTTTTAAGACTATAAAGAAATACTAACTCGTTTAAATCAACTATACAAACTCTAAAAGACAAGATATGACAAGAGAAGCGCCCCACAAGTCACTTGGGAGGAACTTGAAGGAATGAGGTACTTTTCATGAAGTTAAGCCCATGTGAATAGAAATATACATCAATATGCATTTTACCTCTTTAATGAAAGAATCAGCAGGGTGGCAAAGCTGATTTGAAAAAGAAATTGAGGAGCACATCAGTGAAATAAAAGTATAAGATTATATAGCGGAGCATGATGATACATACTTGTAATTTCAGCACCTGTAAGTAGTGGGATGATGAATTTAAGGCGGAGAAAGAAAAGGAGGAGGGAAAGGAAGACTTATATTTCAACTTGTATTCAAATTGATCTGTGTCCTACAGAGCAGCAGAACTTATGTTCGGGGTTTGTCTGTTTTACTTAACAAAAATTATTTGTCACATATCAGAAACCCACAGTTTGACATCCAACTTTACAAAGCCTAATCTCAAAATAAATAATAAAAGCAAGGAAGTTATCTAGAGTAAGAGCTGGTGGTTGGTGAGTTTGTTACAGAGTACCTTAGTCTGACATGGGAAGGACAGGATCATCCGACTCTATCTCCAAGTTCTGGGTAATTGTCCTCAACAGTGACAAACCAGAAGTGGACAGGAACATTAGAAAGAAACATTAAAATTAAAGAAAGAGCTCAGGTATCAAGGTCATTATTCAACAGCCCACTCAAGTGTAGTGGAAGAGAAACAACGGCTTCAGCTATGGATTACTTATGAGAAGGTAAAATTGTGCTCTGATTTGAACAATATATAGGATCAGAAGTATGTTAGGAATCAATTTTTTCCATTTACTAAAATCCTCGTGGGTTTCAAACAGATGAATAGTGGAGTGAGCAGTCAGAAAAAAATCCTTTCTGAGATTTACTGACTCCATAGGAAACAAATAAATCACAACCTGTATTCATGAAGGAACTTGATTTATTAGGTGCTGCTTCCCGAAGAGAAATATAAGATGGTCAAGACATGCTGTTTTTAATAAATAGCTAACTAATATATCCAATAGCACCAACATATATTCAAAACCTATCTTACTCTTCAATTTCATGCTGAACAAAAGAAATGGGAGAAGGTAAGCAAAGGTAAAGAAGTGCAGGGAATGCAAGACAGGTTAGGTGAGCATGAATAGCCTATTAGGAAAGAAGACAAAAACAAAATGGAGAGATGTAGAGGAAAGAAGCTGGCTAGAAGAAACATCAGAAATCAGGTCATGATCCAACAAAGAAGGAGGAGGAGCAGGAGGAAGAAGAGGAGGAGGAGGAGGAATACCTCAGACAGAAGAAAAAAAACATGAAAAGAGATGAGCCAAAACACAACTTGCTACCAAGCTACTAGAATGGCTAATCTGGAATTCTGAAGATGTCAGACAGCAAAGACTCATGTTCTGTCATGGTTGAACTTTAACATGGCAGTTTCTGGTGGCACTCAGAGGAAGGATAGCAGGTTACCAAGAAGAGACTTGATACCCTATGAGCATATACAGGGGGAGGAAATCCCCCTCAGGAACAGTCATAGGGGAGGGGAATAAGGGGAAAATGGAAGGGAGGGAAGAATGGGAGGATACAAGGGATGCGATAACCATTGAGATGTAACAAGAATAAATTAATAAAAAATCAAAAAAAAATAAATGCTAAGCAGATAAAAAAAAAAAACAAAACAAAACAAAAAAACAAAAAAAAACAAAAAACAAAAAAAAAACCATGGCAGTTGCTTTGAAGCAGTTTCGTAGTTTCCTGTAAAATTCCCCAGATCAGGTTTCTTGTTGCAGTGACAAAAAATGCCCAATAAATGGGTTTATTTTCTCTCCGGTTTTTGACGGTATATCCCATTCTTGTGGGAAAGTCATGGCAGGAAGTCCATAAGTGCATAGACCACACTGAGTCTGCAGTGAAGTGAGGTGAGGATTGCAGAGAGAGGTGAAGGCTGGGGCTAAGCTTGCTTTCTCTCTCTCTCTCTCTCTCTCTCTCTCTCTCTCTCTCTCTCTCTCTCTCTTCTCTCTTCTCTCTTCTCTCTTCTCTCTTCTCTCTTCTCTCTTCTCTCTTCTCTCTTCTCTCTTCTCTCTTCTCTCTTCTCTCTCTCTCTCTCTCTCTCTCTCTCTCTCTCTCTCTCTCTCTCTCTCTCTCTTATTAAGTCTGGGGTTTCATCCTGTGGGACAGTACCACCCACATTTAGGTCTTCCCACTTCACCTAAGCCAATCTTGAAACTTTCATCACAATATAGCTAGAGATTTGTCCACTGGGTGATTATAGATCCTGTCAATTTGACATAATTAGCAGTTATATTCCAACTGTACATGTCATTTTTTAATATAAAAGAGCATCATAAACTGGGGTCTTGAAGAACAGAAATTTCTCACAGTCAGAAAGGTCCAGATGGACAATGGAATGTAATTCAGCACAATAAAGAAACTAAGGCACCAGCCAAGGACAATACAGGAGGTAAACTTTAAACCCCTTCCCAGATCTAGCCAATGGTCAGAATATTCTCCACAGTTGAGTGGAGAGTGTGATACGACTTTCTCACGTACTCTGGTGCCTCACATTTGACCATGTCCCCTGGAGGGGAGACCTGTGGCACTCAGAGGAAGGACAGCAAGTAGCCAAGAGAGACTTGATACCCTATGAGAATATATAGGGGGACGTAATCCCCCTCAGGAACAGTCATAGGGGAGGGAATAATGGGAAAATGGGGGGTGGGGAGGAATGGGAGGATACAAGGGATGGGATAAACATTGAGATGTGAACAAGAAAAAATTAATAAAAAAAAATGCAAAAAAAAAAAAAAGAAATGAACAACTTAGCCGTGAAGACACAGGGAAGTGCTTCATATGCATATTATTAAGTGAAAGAAGCCACACCCAAAAGGTTAATACCAGACGAATCCAAGTGCATGGAATTCTAGAAAAGGCAGGAGGTGGGGAAAGGGAAGCATGAAATCGGAGCATGGGAGACTTTCAAAGTCATGAAACAATTCTGTGAAATTCAGTAACAGTGAATACATGTCCCTCGGGCGTGGAGGAACAGAATAAACCAGCATGGATCACTTTGTAATAATGGCTACTTTGAAGTAAACAGCATCTTTTTTTTTTTTTTAATGTAGAGTAAACAAGGTCCCTGCTCATCTTGTAGGAGAAAAGGATTCCTGTCACCAGGGATAGGACAGTTGAGAAAGATTTGTATGAAAAGAAACCTTGGAAAATAGCTTCTAGCTTCTTTAGCCTTCACGTACATTGTGGTTTCATTTCCATGATGCTACCTTTCTCCAACCTGTTTTATGTTGCAGGACATTTAATCACACTATGAACCTTGAGATTGTGTTCTTTATTGGGAAAAAAAAGCCAGTTTCTAGTTGTAGTGTGGCTCAGCCCTAGCACCCATTTTTAATACAAGAGCTTTCTGCTTGTAAACAGGATAAAATAAAATCACAGCAAGCAACCAGTTGACAAAGAGTGAACATAGGGGAAAAAACTATAGTGAGTAAGAGGAAGTCAGAAGGATGGATTGAGAGATGCACAGGAAGTAGAAGGGGGAGAGATTCAGTTTGAGGGTATTTTTGGAGACAGCATGGGGAAGAAGTCTTCCATCTTCTTCTGGGATGTTGACTGAGGAGAAAATTCACCTGGGCACTTTCTCTGCCTCTCTGGGCTTTCTCTAGCTCTCTAGGCTTTCACCCTAGCCTGGGACTCCCAAGTCTTTTTTAATAAATTAATTTTACATCCCGACTATAGCCCCCTTTCTCCTCTCCTCCCAGCCCCAACCTCCCTCCCTCGTATTTCTATCCACCCTCCTCTACTCCTCATAAAATGGGAGCCCCTCCCACCAACCTATCCCAGAACATCAAGTCACATCAGGATTAAACACGTCCTCTTCTTCTGTGGCCTGGCAAGGCAGCCCCACTAGGGAAGAGTAGTCAAAAAGCAGGCAACAGAGTCCATGTCAGAGCCAGCCCGTGCTCCCCTTACTAGAGGACCCACATGAAGCCCTAGCTGCCCATCTGCTACATCTGTGTAGGGACTCTAAGTCCAGTCTATGCATGGGCCTTATTTGTTGCTTCAGTCTCTGAAAGTGTCTCTGGGTCCCAGTTAGTTGGCTCTGTTGGTCTTCTTGTGGAGCCCCTGTCCCCTCGCAGTCGTTCTATCCCCCCCCCTTTTTTTTTTTTTCATAAGACTCTCTATGCTTTGCCTAGTGTTGGGCTGTGACTCTCAACATCATTTCAATGCTTTGCTGGGTGGAGCCTATCAGAGGACAGATATGCTAGGCTCCCATCTGCAAGCATAGCAGAATGTCTTCAGTCATGTTAGGTGTTGGTTCTCGTCCATGGGCGAGACTCAGGTTGCGCCATGTATTGGTTGGATGTTCCCTTAATGTCTGCTCTATCTTTATCCCTGCACATCTTGTATGCAGGGTAAATTTGGGGTTGAAGTTCTTGTGGGTAAGCTGGTATTCCCCTCCCTCCACTAGGAGTCCTGTTTAGTTAGAGGATGTTTTCTTCAGTCTCCACGATCCCTGCATCTAACAGTCTTAGCTAGAGTCACCCCTCATATCCTCCCAGAAGCCTACCCTGTCTTAGGTCTCCAGCTTGTCATAGAGATGCCCCCCCCAACATGGCTTCTCTTCTCTCTACATGCCCTCTGTCCTCTTCCCCAGGTCTGATCTCCACCCTCATATCTCTCCATACTTCCTCTCCTAGCTAGTTTCATTTCTTCAACCACTTCCACTGTGTACTCTATTTCCCCTTCTGAGTGAGATTTAAGCATACTCCCTTGGGTCCTCCCTGTTACTTAGCTTCTTTGAGTCTGTGAATTGTATATTTATCCTGTACTAAATGATAAAATCTGCTTATAAATGAGTACATAGCATGTGTGTCTTTCTGGGTCTGGGTTACTTCACTCAGGATGATCTTTTCTAGTTCTATTCACTTGCCTGAAAATTTCATGATTTCTTTGTTTGTAATACTTGAGTAGTATTTCATTGTGTAAATGCACCACAGTTGTTTTATCCATTTTTCGGTTGAGAGACATCTTGGTTTTTTCCAGTTTCTGGCTATTATTAATAAACCTGCTATGAACACAGTTGAGAAAATGTCCTTGTTGTATGGTGGAGCATTTTTCAGGTATATGCCCAGAAGTGGTACAGCTGGGTCTTGAAGTACCACCATTCCCAATTTTCTTAGAAAGTGCCAGATTGATTTCCAAAGTGGTTGTATAAGTTTGCACTCCCATCAGCAATGGAAGAGGGGTCCCCTTTCTCTACATCTTTACCAGCATGTACTGTCACTTGAGATTTTAATCTTAGCCATTATGATGGGTGGAAGATGGAACCTCAGAGTTATTTTTATTTTTATTTCCCTGACAACTAAGGACTTATTGGTAAAATTGAACGTTTGAAAATTTGTTGCTAACTTTATAAACATTTTAGTTTTTCATTTTCCATGCCAGGTCTCATGTGTGTATAAAATTGTGTGGACTGTTCTAAGAGTCCATTTTATATAAACATTAACACAAATTGAATTAGAAGTAAGACTAACAATATCTAATAATCAAATGGGAAATTATTGTTATATGTAGTTTTATGTGTGTGTACATGTGTGTGTCAGAGGACAATCTCAGATTTTGTTTCCAGATGTTGCCCACCATTTAACAAAAATTGAGACAGGGTCTCTCACTGATTTGGAGTTTGTTGAGTAGGCAAAGTTTGCTGGCCTGTATGCCTCCCCAGTGCTGCGATTACAAGCACATCAATATGCCAGGATATGTTTTTAATGTGGGCTTTGTGGAACAACCTAAGATCCTCCATCTGGTTAGGCAATCACTTTACCAACTGAGTCATCTCTCCAGGCCTCAAATAGGAAAATTACAATAATACAGTGTAATAAATGTTATTTCAATATGGTCTTTCTTTAGGAAGAGTCAAAACAAATATATTCTGGCCATGACTTATGGTGGGTAACACAAACTTTATAAGAGGGAGTTTGTGCCTGTGCAGATGGAAATGCAATGAAAATAGATGCAAAAATCAGATCAGAGTCTTCACTCCCTTTCCCTTGCTGTCACGGACACTGTCATACTGCTACATGTAACCATCAATGGCCGCTATTCAATCTTCTGCCATTACTCTGACTTTTAACTGCAAAGGTAGAAACTGTGTTTCAGTACCTACAGACTATCATGCTACCTGAAGGAACCATCAGCTAAAGGCTGAGACAGATTTCCTGAGGTTGGGTTCCTGGCCCCATTGGAAAAGCAGCTCAGATCAGAGTGGCCTGGTGGCTTCTGTGATAGTAATAACATGCTTGGTATGTCATAGTGACACAATCTAGCTCCAAGGTGTTGATCTGTGAGGACACGCTGCCCTGAGGTCTTTGCTTCTGCAGGTGTGACCCTGGGGTAGGTACCAGGCAGCTCAGGATCGGCCCTCCCCCAGCAGGCCAGGCTGCATGATGGAGCACATAGCAAGCCCTTCTCCTGACCAAACCTCATCCCACGGCCTGCGCTTTACCCTTGGTTCTAAAACTAAACCATTCAGCTTTGCAGAGGTTAACACACGTTAGAGAAAAGACACTCCGAAGTTTTCTGCTTTTAATTTCTGTTTAATGACTTATTGGCCAGGGCACTATCATCTCATCCTACTAACAGCCTTTCTTGCACAATAAACTGCTGTGCTTGGAGCCCACCTCGGCCCACAAACTCTACAATTAAGTGATCGTTTGTCCTCAGCGCTTGACAGAAGCAAGAGTCTGAGGCAGGCTGGGAGGAGCTCCGATTTATTAAAGTAATAAATAACCTGGAAACCCCCTTCCCCGAGCTGCTGCCTCCCTTTCTTATTTACTTCCTTCTGCAGCCTCTGAGATGGGGATACAGGGAACTTAATTGCTTGGAAAGACAGTTGTCTAAGAACAGTGCAACACTCGTATCCCAGGAACCATATAATAAAATTGGGGGCTGCAGGGCTACAGCCTTGGAATGATCCTACTGCTGGCTGCCTGGCTCCTTGGCAAATGCTCACTCACAGTATCTCTAGAAGAATGCATGTTTCTGTGCACACACATGCACTCATAGGCCCAGAATGATCCTCTGCTCTGGGCAGAGGGAGGCTCTACAAACTATGGCTCTTGCCGGTCTTCCCCTGGGTTTGCAACCTATTTTATTTTTAATTATAAATTTAAAAATCATTCAATACATATTCTGAGATTCCTATTACCTTATAGTCAATGTTTTAAAATATTACTCCCTCAGTTATTTGCTCTTCTCTGGTTGTAGTTTTTAAATTATTATCACATTAGCTTGAATATAGTGGGAGTACAGAAGCTTGCTGTGTAGCAGAATTCTCCTCTCTAGAGTATCTTCCTATCCAAAGTATTAATTTACTCAAAGCATTAATTAAAAGTGTTCCAGAAGGTCAAAATAGATGTCATGTAACCTGTTCTAGCCTGATTTTTCTTTGTTGTCATCCACAAACTTCACAAATGTAGTTAACTAGTTGCCATTTCCCAGCCTAGAAGATAATGATCTTCCATTGGCCACCATTAGACTGTTTAGACTCTCCTTAAGCTTGTAAATTTTGCATTACATGAAATGAGCTATCTTAGAGTGAATAATTCATTAGTGTTTAGTACATTCATAATATTGTGCAGTCATTGCTCTGTCTCTTCAGAAACATTTTCATCATTGCAAAATCAAAGTCTGTACCAATTAGGCAGTTACTTCCCAGTTCTCAAATCAATACTTGGAAGCCTTTATTTCCCTGTGGATTCACCTCTTCCATGTATACCAGAGGAATGGATTCATATGCTCTGTGACAGCTTTTTATATGTGGCTTTTGGTTAGTGTTATCAAAGTCCCTCCCTGTACATTGCAGCATGTATTAGTACTTCATTTATTTCTCTAGTAAACTATATTCTATTGTATGGACACACCACTGCCCATTTAAATTCTAATTATATCAGAAGAATAGTAAAAATAAACTCATGGTATAAAAGGTCTTATAAACAAGGAATCATAGATACCATGGAAGCCAGGGTCAAAGAGACCATGGAAATGAGTATGGGGGGGTCTTAGAAGCCAGAAGTTTGGAGACCATGGGAGGGGGAAACATGGAGACCATGAGAAGCAGAAGACTAGAGATCATGGGATCCAAGATCAAGGAGACTATTGACGCCGGAGGCATGGAGACCAAAGAGGCCAGAGGCATGGATACCAAGTCAGATAAATGAAGAGCAAGTCAGAGGCACGGAGACAAAGCCAAATGACTAGAGACTATGTTACAGGCATATAAAACCAAGCCAGAAGCATGGACATAAAGAAAGCTAATGAGATATAGATTATAGGGGCAGAATATATTGAGTGTTGTATGGACACTCTACTATTCATTTAAATTCTAACATAACATTCCGACATAAGGATAGGAAAAATAAACAAGGCAGAGGCATGGAGACCATGGAATCCAGAAGCAAGAAGAACATGGCAGCCAGAGTCACAAAGACTTGGGATGCTAGAGGCAGAGAGATCATGCATGTCAGAAGCATGGAGATTTTGGAAGCTAGGATTCTAGGGACCAAGGAAGCCAGGGGAATAGAAATCACAAAAGGTGGAGACGCATGGAGACCATCAAAGTCAGAGGCATGGAGAGCCTGGGAGGTAGAGTAATAGGTATCAGGGAAACCGAGCTAAGGGAGACGATGGAGCTCAGAAGCATGAAGACCATGGAAATTTGGGACATTTCCTTAGTTATTCTCCTGTTGCTGTAAAGAGACACCATGACCAAGCCAACTCAGCATTTAAGTGGGGGCTTGATTACAGATCCATTATCATGGTGAGAAGCATACAGCCATGGCATGGGAGGAGTAGCTGAGAGCTTTCCATCCTGATCCATAGGCTCACTGCTTGATGGCTTACTCCCTCTGGTTTGCTCATCTGGCTTTCTTATACAGGTTACCTGCCTAGGGATGGTAACGCTTACTAGGCTGGGCTCTTCAACATCAGTCAGCAGTGAATGTAACGGCCCACAGATATGGCCACAGGCCAATATGATCAAGGCAATTTTTCGGTTGAGAGTCCCTCCTCCCAGACGACTCTAGGTTGTGTCCTGATGACAACTGGAACTAACTATGACACATGGGGAGCGCAGAAAGTAGCAACATTAAGAACACACTTGCTAATGCCTCACAACAAGATGGGGAAGGGTCCTAAATGATGCTGAACGTGCTGTGAGTCAAATAAGAATTGGAAGGCACCCGGAAAATATTTTGAGCTGAATGAAAATGCAAAATCAACATGTACATTTTTATGAGATTATGGCGAGCGAGGTATATAGAAATTTGTAGCACCAATCATCTATATTAGAAAACAATAAGGCTTTCAATCAAACAACCCCCCGCCCCCAGAAAAAGAAAACAACAAGGCTTCAAATTAATGCTATTAGTTTTAGTTTCAGGACCATAAATTAAAGATAATAAATATAATAAAAGATAATAAAGATAATAATATGCATAAGAGGATGGATCAGAGTATAGACCAATGAAAGCTCTAAATTATGAGATTTTTTTATTTTTTCAGGTCTTTTTATTTAATTTTAATTAGTTAATTAACTTTCTATCCTGATCGTAGCATTCCCTCCATTCTCTCCTCCTTGTCCCTCCCTTTCCTGTCCCATCCACCCTCCCTTTCTCCTCAGAAAAGGGGAGGCCTCCCACAGATATCAACGAGTTTTGGCATATCAATAGTTGCAATAAGACTAGGCATGCATCTTCTTCTGCTGAGGCCAGCCAAGGCCGGCAGTTAGGGGAACGGGATCCACAGGCAGGCAGTAGAGTCAGATACTGCCCCTGCTGCCCCCTTAGGAAACCCATATGAACACCCAGATGCACAACTGTTACGTATGTGCAAAGGGCCTTGGTCCAACAGATGCATGATCTCTAGTTGGCTGTTCAGTCTCTATGAGCGCCAATAGGCCCAGGTTAGTTGATTCTGTAGGTTTTCTTGTGGTATCCTTGACCCCTCTGACTCTTACAATTCTTACCCCAACCCACACACCTTCTGCAGGATTCCCCAGACTCCACTTAATGTTTGGCTGTGGGTTTCTGCATCAGTTTCCAACAGCTGCTGGTTGAAAGCTCTTTGATGACAGTTATGCTAGGCTCCTGTCTGCAAGTATAGGAGTATATCATTAACAGTTTCGGGGGTGGGCTTTCTCTTATGGCATTGGTTGGCCCTATCCTCAAATTTGTGTTTTGAGCAATACATATAAAATTACTACATTTTATTAGTAAACATACAAAATCTAAGAGAGAAAAAACTAAGAGAAATTCTAAGGATTTTTAGGGGGAAAAAACTGCTATCATTTTCCTAAAAGAAATGATAGCTTGATTGGTTTTAAATATTTGTATGAAGGCCAGAGAACAAAACAAAACAAAAACAAAAACAAAATCCCTAATATCTCCAGAGCAATAGAAAATAACTAGCAGAATAGGTTTTGAAAAGAACTAAGGCATCAGATGTGGGGCTAAGCGGTGGGCGCGGGGTCAGGGGTATGAAAGACGAGGTCCTCAATGCATTCTGAGGTAGATGATTGTGTTCCAGAGCTACACTGAAATGTTCACCCCTGAAAGCAGCCTGATTGGAAGGAAATACTTAGCACAATGTATTAGAAATACCCAAGCAGATCATCCAAGTTGGCGTCAATCATACACTGTGATCCATGGAACAGCAGTGACTGCACAGCCAACAAAGGACCAGACTGAGAGCTCCAAAACACAGTGCTGGTGTTTCCAAAAAAGAAATTCTGTCATGTGGATCATCCATGCCCTCCCACCAGGACCATGGGACCATGCTCAGGTGAGCTCCCAGGGACGTGTGGAGGTGGTTAAAAAAAAAAAAAAAAAGTTTGGGTTTTTGTTGATGGATTGGAAACTTCACCAAAGGGAGAGAAACTTGGCTAAGATGTCAGTGATCAATTCTCACAAGGTCTGAACACATCTAGAGGAGGAACTGACTTGATAGGCAGGTTTTCATATTTTTGCAAGAGCTACAGCAAAAGCCACAATTAACAACCAAGATTGGCTGGTCTAGTCCAGGGGAAAATATGTAGCAAAGGAGGGCAAAGCTGGGGGAAACCCCTTGGTTAAGCTACTTGCTGCACAAGCATATCACATATGCAACCTCTGCGTTTGATGGAGAAGCCCTGCTTCAACGGATGAGGTGTAAAGAACAGAACATGAATCCTGACATCCATCAGCTTGAGATTGTGGGGAATAACACACACACACACACACACACACACACACACACACACACACACACAAACTTGCACTCACACACATTTGTGTGCACTCATGCACATCCACACACTTGTGCCTACACACAGGTAAACATTTATATATATACACACATACCCACCCCCCACACACACTCACACATTTGAAAATAGGAAAAATATTTTTTTCATCTCCAAGAAATAAAACTTTCCCACTGAATCAAGAAGGGTAGGAGAAGGAGAGGGCCCAAAGAGGAAAGTAGATGCAGGAGTCAGGGGTGAAAGTCACCCCAGGCAAAGAGAAAAGCAGCAAGTCAGCACTGAGGTCAGCTCCACAGCGATCCTGGAGAACCTTTCAGTGCACTGAGACCAAAGGCATCTGAATACATGGTGGATCTCCTTTTTCCTGGATGCTGCCTCTTGTCTTTTGACTTTGAAGTATGGTCTCACTCCATCCCAAATGTCTTTGTGATATGAAACTCCAGATTCACTAGTACAAAGGGCAGAAAACCTCATTCTGTTCTTTCTAAAATGTCAGTGTTAAGTGTTAATATTATCTTCTGGGCTGACTCCAGGAAAACACCTCCCAACATTGGGTTTCTGGGCATCCTTGGGGCTTTCCTCTTTGGCCTCACTAATATAAGTTCCATTTCATTATCCGAATGTCTGATTGTTTTCTGTGCAGTATTATAAAAAATCAATTCTCTTTTGACATGTAGAATTCTAAATATTTTAAGACTAAATAGAGCATAACACACAAGGAAGACTGCATTCTCCGCTTCTGTTTTCAGTTTATGTGATGAACCATAAAGGTCTCCAGTGATTGTTTCCACAGAGAAACCGGCTCCTACCCAGAAAACAGCTTTTCCACACAGAATCTCAGGTTCTACATGGAAACCCTACATCCACACTGAAACTCAGCTGCCCAGGTACCTAGCCTGTTGAGATTCTGTAGGCAGCAGAAAGACCCATAGACATGTAAGTCAGAAGCCACTTTAGAAAAAAAGCATCTTGAAGCAGAATCTGCTTCCAAGTCCAAATACTCCTGAGGTACGAGAGAGTCATGAGGACCAAGGAAGATGTCCTGGTGGGAAATCAATTCCTAAACACGTGTGAGGAGCTGATTTTGATACCCTAGGACCCACGGAAAGAAGCTAAGCATAGAGGCTGGTGTCTGTAAGATGAACACTGCTTCTTACAAGAGGAGACAGCAGATCTCAAGGACTCTCTCACCATCTGGTCTAACCAAAACAGTGAGTTTCAGGTGCAATGAAACCCTGTCTCAAATGGAGCCTGAGCCAGCCATGTCCTGTAACCCATCATGAGTTCCAGTGGAGGGATTGGGACATTGCCCAAGCCACAAAACCCGAGACTCACAATTTGTCCTGCCTACAAGATGTGCAGGGGTAAAAGATGGAGCGGAAGCCCAGCTTGAGACCCATGCCATGAGAGAGAACCCACCCCTGACACTATGAGTGATACATACTCCTATACTTGCAGACAGGAGCCTCACATAACTATCAACAGAGACTTCACCCAGCAACTGACGGAAACTGATGCAGAGACCCATAGCCAAATACTGAGTGGAGCCTGGGGAATCGTGTGGAAGAGAGGGAGGAAGAATTGAAGCAGCTAGAGGGGTTGAGAACACCACAAGAAAACCAACAGAGTGAACTAACCTGGGCCCATAGGAGCCCACAGAGACTGAACCATCAACCATGTATGGGACAGACCTAGGCGCTCTGCACATATGTAACCGTTGGGTAGCTCGGTCATCATAAAGGAAGGACTCCTAAAGAGGGCACAGGGGCTGTCTCTGACTACACTGTCTCCCTTTGGCTCCATCTCCCTTAATGGGACTGCTTTGTCTAGCATCAACAGAAGATGCATGCCTGGTCTTACTGCAACTGATATGCCAAGGCTGGTTGATATCCATGGGAGGCCTCCCCTTTTCTGAGGAGAAGAGGAAGAGGAGTGGGTGGGGGTTGAGTGAAGGGGAGAGGGAAGGACTGGGAGAAGGGAGGGGAAACTGCGATATGGATGTAAAGTAGATGGATAATTAATGAAAAAAAAAAAGGTGAAGAGCAATAGAGAGGATACCCATCCTTGACCTCTGACCTTTACTTACACACACCACTAATACCACACACACAGACCATACATAACACACCACACATATATACCATATAGCACACACAAACACACACATACATACATACATACATACATACATACACACACTACACACAGCACATACACATAAAACATATACATACACATCACACAAATACACACCACAAATACTATATATATACAGAACACACCACAAATGCCACATACACACTACAACACACTTCCCCACACTACATCACACACACCACACACATGCACCACACATCACACACACAAACACACCATATACACCTAACTCCTAACCCATACTAACACTACACACACACAAACACACACATACTAAACCCCCACACACACTACCTATAGATAACTCTTAATCCCCCATACATACCACCAACACTACAACACACACACACACACACACACACACACACACACACACACACACACCACATTTTAGTTTACTTTAAAGTAAAGGCTGAAAAATATTTGCCAAAGACTAATATACTAAAAGAACTTAACAACAAGAAAACAGGCAACTCAACTTATAAAGTGAACAGAAGACATGTAAAGATACCCTAGGAGCCAAGAAACTGATATACAGGAGCCAATGATCAATGAACGGCTTTCAGCTGCTTACATCATATATCATTCATGAATTGACATTTAAAACACTGATGTCAGGTCTGTAGTTCCAGTTGGTCTGGAGGGTGAGATATTTGAAGCGGGCTTGGGCTACAGACTTGAGTCCAAGTTTAAGCTGCACAACTTAAGGACTCAGAGATAACAGTGAATAAAAGAGGGAGGGAGGGATGCGATGGGGATGTAGATCAGAATTTGAACACTTGCCTAGTATATATAAGGACCTAGGTTTAAGCTTTAATAGTAGAAAACCTCTTATTAATTTATCAGTAATAACAATGGATAAATGACATGTCTATGGATAGATAGATGATAGATAGATAGATAGACAGACAGACAGCACTATGTACCCATGAGGATGGCCACATTCTGCACTGGTAACACTGAGGGTTGGTGAAGATGAGTAGCAGCAAGAGATCTCATGGCTGAGGAGAATACATGGCACAAACACTTTGGAACACAGTACATTTTCTTGGCCAAAAGTTGCTTCTAGCATACGTTTATTCCTTTTTCTTTTCTTTTTTCATATTTATTATTTTTTCTTATTTGTTTATTCACTTTATACCCTGATCATAGCCTCATCCCTCCTCTCCACCCTCCTGTAATTCCTCAGAAACAGGAGCTCTAATCCTTCCCATCCACCCCAGCACATCAAGTTGCACCAGGACTGACCATGTCCTCTTCCCCTGTGGCCTGGCAAGGCCGTCCTGCCAGGGGGAAGTGATAAAAAAAAGCTCCGCAAGAAGACCAACAGAGCCAACTGACCATTGAGAACTCTTGTCTCAAAATATATGATGGCGAGCAATTGAAGAAGACCCTTGATGTTGACCTCTGTCTGGCCTCCACATACACCCAACTATAGGGACAGGCACAGATAACTTCCTCGCACACACACATAAACATAAAAAATTAAACCCTCAATCTGCCAAGGATGTACGACTTCTGAGAAAAGAATAAAATGTGTGGAATCAATTTTCTGAGCAAGGAATAGAAAGCACATTAAGAGAGCGCAGAGAAAGACCAGTGTGTGCCACTGCACTGTTTGTTCCTCGTGGAAGAAATCCGAGAGAATGCAACTCCGACTAAATATTGCTGTCTTCGGAGCTGTTGCTCTTGTTATCAAAACCTTACCCCAACAGTATAACTTTCTGATCAAATAGTATTTTCAGTGAGTGCTTAGCTTTGTTCTTTTAAAACAATATTTTGCCCAGGAGCAGCATTTCTTATTCCTATATCCTCTTTAACCATGCAAATCAAGGTCTTTTAAAGAAAGAATCCAATTTTAAGAAACCTCTGTGTTGCCTGAAAAATAAGGATTGCCTATTTAAAACAAAGAAGGCTTATCCCGGGAAGGCCACATGCTACCCTTTGATGCTGGACTAAGCTACGGCTGACAGATGTCATGTCCTAAAAGCGCCCGGTGCACACAATTGGGGCACGAGGAGGAGGCACTGTGCTTTTGGCCTGCAATACAGAATCTGGGCAGTCGGCCTAGCAGCCATGCTCCGGCCTCTGGCTTAGTATGCACTGCCATCTAGTGGAAACCTACTGTATCTGCTTCGTTTTGTCAGCTGACCACTTTTCTAACCCTCAGCAAGCTGCCTCTGCAACAGTGAGGAAGATGCTACCATTTTAGCAATGGGGTTACTAACGGTAAAGCAACACAAAGCCTCAGGTGTCTTTATTGGTCATAGCTGCACGGCAAAGACACAAGTTCATTTCCGTTCTCAGAAAAAGCAGAATTTTCGAGGCCCTGTGAACGTAGATACATTTGGCTGAAAGCTGTTGCTTCTCTCTCTGTTTAGTATTGTGGCACACAGAAACCTAGGCAGAGCATTTGAACATTTATGAAGTGACTAATGGGAGCCCAACTGCCTTTAATTGCATAAGGCCCACACAGGCCAATTAGGAGAGGAAGTAAGCTAGCAGAGTTCAGAGGCAAACTATGAGTCTCTGCAGAGACTACCATTCTCAGGGAGAAACCAGATGAAAGCAGACATGGAGGGCATGAGTGGATTCCACAGTGACCGGGGGACTGACTGGTATGTCATTTCTGTCCAGGCCCCTCTAATTGCTTTTCTGCCTCTGGGCCTCCTCTGTTTCCTCCTCTCTCATTCATATTCAAGACCATGATTAGAAGCCTTGGACAGAAATGCAAAGTGCTTCTTAAGTGTAGACAATTGAAATATGAATGTTCCTCTCGTGAGCTATTAATTATTTTATAGCCTCCCCAAGCACCCTTTGTATATCTAGCAGCCTAAATGATGGCTATAAAACAGGGATGGTATTATCCCATGGTTTCTGTCTCTGCCTCTCTGGTCCCCACTCCATCCATCTGGACCCAAATGTCCACTCTCCGGGGATTATATTTTAAGAAGAAATAGCCACAGCAGTAATGCTGCTTTTCTTTCTTTGTCAACCGAGATTAGAAAGACTCTAAGACCTTTCAGGTGGCCACGCCCACTAGCCAACCATGTGGCTGGTTATGTTAACTTGCACTTGGGCTGTAGTTTCTCATCTGTAAAACGAAGAGAAATAGCAGCAACAAGACTGAGGTGTGGACATTCAGTGAATAAAGTGCTGCCCAAGCATAGAACCTAAGATTGGATATCCAGATCCTGTGCAAAGGGCCAAGGATAGAAGTGTGTCAGTCTCAATGTTGGGGAGGCAGATAGCTAAACAGATCCTTGGGGTTCCCTAGCCTACCTGAATGAGTGAGGTCCAAAATCAGTAAGAGACTCTAAATCAAAAGGTAAGGTATAGAGCAATTGAGGAAGACCCTTGGCATTCTCTGCCCTCCAAACTAATATATAATATTCATGCACACCTATATTCACATGTGTACACACACACACACACACACACACACACACACACACACACACACAAATAGCAGCAGCAAATGAAGTCAGTGACTATGCTTCTAGCAGCAGGCAAAGCCATGGAAAACAGTCTTCTGTGGGTGATGTAGCCAGTCATGAGTTTACTGTCTGTTAGGATGCTGCCCTTTAATAATTCAGTGACATGAATCAGGGAACTGCCCAGGGTTTGTCCACAATATTCTGTGGCTTTGTTTCATGTACACCACCAACTTGAGTATGCACAACAGGTGCTTAGAGACTGCTTTTGCTACAGTGCAGACTGCTAACTTGGACCAACAAAGTAACAAAACTCAGATTTCCTGCTTGACCAGATGGGCTTGTTAACCACTCAGGGACTGTTGCCTACCTGCCCTACCCATTGCATTTGAGAATAAACACACAGATAAGCTCCTGTCCTAAACTTGTCACCTCACATTCCAGGAATGACTGCCTGACTGCCTGACAAAATAGGGTAGAAGTGATCATCTTGTAGGAAGCAAAATAATCCCCTTAACCCTCTTTTGACCAACTTGTAGAAACCGAACTGAGATCATCATCAACAGATCATCTTCTCACCAAGACTGCTTTAGGAATAGCTCTTGCTGCCCCCTTTGCAGTTCTTCCTGTCAGTAGCCTGAAGAGGGACTCTGTTCCCAATTGTTTAAATGTTCTCTCTTTGCTTCTCACCCTTACACATCTCCTTGATTGAGATATGTGATGGATGGCCGAGCCAGGCCTTTGGGGGCTGCTGGAGCCCAAGGTTTTGTTCTAAAACACCAGTTATGTAATGACAATTACTTTTAGTAGTCAGGGAATGGGAATTCTTTACATTATAAAAGCTGGCCAGTGTACTAGGAAGAGAAACGAAGGGGTCAGAGGTAGTAGGCAGTGCAGACAGTGAGGTTCAGCGTTGCTGCTATGTACCTGATTTCTTTGCAGAGGTGTCTGCCCCAGTGCAGAGGAGACCTTAGGCCACAGAAGTTCAGGGTGAGTCAGTGTGAACTAAAGTCACAGTTCATTACTATGAAAAAGATGGCATATGCTTAGACTTAAGTGCAGTCATTAAAAATAAAAAAAACCTGTGGATGATAATATCAGTTGACATGCCAATGTGGACAGGGGAAATTGCACACAGTCCCACGCCTAGATGAAGAGCAGCAGGTGGTCAATGGCTGGCTGGTGAGAAAAGGAGATTCTTCTCCATGGACAAGCTATTGAGCAGTTGTCCTATCCTAAGTGGTTAATGGACACTCAGTGATCTCAGTAGGGTGTGTTTGTGTGTGTTTTCATATATACATATGTACATACATGTTAATGAATGTGGGAGAGTGGGAGGGGTATAAGTGATAAGATTCACTTCTCATGTAATAAGTTCCCAAGAAAATTTACATTTTTCATTTTATTAATTTATTCATTTATCCACTTTACATCCCAGGCACAGCCCCTCTTTCCTCTCTCCCCAGTCCTACCCTCCCTCCCCGATCCTTCCTCCCCTATTCCTAAGAAAAAGGGAGCACCATACCACCCCAGCTCATCAAATCACATCAGGACTGAGTTCGTCTTCTTCCCCTGTGGCCTGGCAAGGCAGTCTTGTCAGGGGAAGTGATAGAAAAGCTGGCAACAGAGTTCTTGTCAGAGACAGCCCCTGCACCCCTTACTAGTGGACCCACATGAAGTCTGAGCTGCCCATCAGCTATATCTATGTAGAGGACCTAGAAGCAATCTATGCGTGGTTCTTGCTTAGTGCTTCAGACTCTACACGTCCCTCTGGGCCCTGGTTAGTTGGCTCTGTTGATCTTCTTGTGGAGCTCTTGTCAGCTCTAGGTCCTTTTATCCTTTCCCCACTTTTCCACTAGACTCCCTACGCTTCATCCAAGGGTTGCTGTGAGTCTCAGCCAAGCTGTTTTGAATAGCTGTCCCCTCTTAGGGGACAACTCTGATAGGCTCCTCTCTGCAAGCATAGCAGAGTATTCTTAATAGTGTCTGGGGTTGGCTCTCTTCCTTGGGGTGGGTCTTGGACTGGCCCAGGCTATATATTCCCTCAACTTCTGTTCTATCTTTATCCCTGCATGTCTTGTTGGCAGGATAAGTTTTGAATCAAAGGTTTTGTCAATGGGTTGGTGCTCTCCTCCCTCCACTAGGAGTCTTGTCTAGTTAGAGAGTGTCCTCTTTACTCTCCATGGCCTCTGCTACTAGGAGTCTCAGCCATAGTCCCCCTTATATCCTCTCCAAGGCCTATTCTGACTTAGGTCTCCACCTTGTCACAGAGATGCCTCACCCACAATTTCTCTTTTCTCTGCAGGCCTTCTGTCCTCTCCACACCCACCAGCTCTCCCCAGATCTGATCTCTATCCTTATTTCTCTCTGTATTCCCTCTCCTACCATGTTCCCCCTCTTCAACCACTACCTCTGTCTACTCTATTACTCCTTCTGAGTAAGATTTACGTATCCTCCCTTGGATCCTCCTTGTTACTTATATTCTTTTGAGTTTGTGTATTATAGTATGTTTATCCAGTACGGAATGGTGGAAATCTGCTTTTAAGTGAGTACATAGCATATATGTTTTTCTGGGTCTGGGTTACCTCAGTCAAGATGATCTTTTCTTGTTCCATTCATTTGCCAGATTACTATACCCAGTAAAGCTTTCAATCACCATAGAGGGAAAAAAACCAAGATATTCCATGACAAAACCAAATTTAAACAATATCTATGCACCAGCCCAGCCCTACAGAAGATAATAGAAGGAAAACTCCAACCCAATAGAGTCAATTACACCCAAGAAAACACAGGATATAGATAACTATACAAGAGGAAAACCAAAAGAAGACAAGTGCACAAAACCACTATCACCACCAACACCACAACAAAAGAAACTAACAATCATTGGTCACCAATATCTATCAACATCAATGGACTCATCTCTCCAACAAAAAGACACAAGCTAACAGAATGGTTGGGTAAACAGGATCCAACATTCTGCTGCATACAAGAAACATACCTCAGCAACAAAGACGGACATTATCTCTGAAAAAGGCTTTCCAAGCAAATGGACCCAAGAAGCAAGCAATATAACCATCCTAATAGCTAATAAAATAGACTTTCAGCCAAAGTTAATCAAAAGAGATGGAGAAGGACACTCCACTCTCATCAAAGGAAGAAATTTACATTTTAGAAGGAAATAAATAAGGCCCAGGGAAAGAACAGCAGTGCTTGCCCACAGCAAGAGTCACATGCTGGTATTTTTGGTCACTCGTTTTATGGACAAATTTAGTGGAGTGGTACGTTTTACTATTATGGCCAGTAAATGAGTCAAGGAGTTTTAGAAATGAGTTAATACTTTTCAATAAAGCTTGCCTTCTCTTCTGGTGTTTCTATGTTGTTGTCCAGCGGTGACAGATTCATGCTGTGAGTGAACAATATTGTAAGGTCAATGTAATGTCTTGGGGTAGCTCTAAGCGAGCGAGAGACTTGTATGATAGAACTTTAAGACACTGAAGAAAGAAATGGAAGGCATTAGAAAACGCAAAGATCTCCCATGCTCATGGGTTGGTCGTAAAAATGTCCTCCACCAAAAGCAACCTGAAGCTGCAATGCAATCCCCATAAAAAATTCAATTCAGCTCTATACAGAACTTGGAAGGACAATTTTCAGTTTTGTACTGGAACACACACAGAGAGAAAAACCCAGGATAGCTAAAACAATCCTAAATAATCAAAAACCTTCAGGAAGTATCATTATCCCTGACCTCACATTCTTCCACAGAGCATCCCTAATAATGACAAAAGGCACAAAACAGATACACTGATGAGTTAAATTGAACTGAGGATCCAGACAGAAGTTCACACACCTATGGACATCTGGTTCTTTTTTTTTTTTTTTTAAAGAAACCAGAAATAAATATACATTGAGGCAAAAAGACAGCACTTTCAAGAAATGGTGCAGGTGAAACTAGATGACTTCACACACAAGAATGCAAATAGATCTGTATCTATCACCATGCACAAAACTCAACTCTACATTAATCAAATTAACCTCAGCATAAGATCAGATCAGAATCTGAATCTTGTCAGAACTGGATAGAAGAGAAAGCGAGGAACAGTTTTGAATGCATTGGCACAGGAGACCACTTCCTGAGCAGAACACAGCTCAGGCACTAAGATCAACAATTAGTAAATGGGACCTCATGAAACTGAGAAAGTTCTGTAAGACAAAGAACAACAACATTCGTACAAAGCAGCAGGCTACAGAATGAAAAATTTTTATTGTTATTTTTTTTTTTTTACCAGTTACCTTGCCAATCAAGGGCTAATATCCAAAATATATAAAGAACTCAATGGAAACGAACCAGTTAAAAATGGGGCATGATCTAAACAAAGAAGCTTTTTAATAGAGATGAAATCAATCTTTCGATCTCTTGTCTGGACATTAGTTCATTATCTGTACAGTGCATACAATGGAACCTATGCATCCCATGAGAGGGCGGTTTTGTGACTTAGAAAACAAAAGCATAGCAGATGTCTTTGCTATAATGTGAGACCCTGGATCCATCCTCAGCAGGGGTGCAAACGAGAAAGGGAGCAGAGGGAAATAGAGGGGAGAGAGTACACAAGGAAGATGAGGAAGAGTAGCAGGGCTGGGGAGGAAAGGAAAGGCTAAAAAGGAGAGGGGAAGGAAGTGACGGAATATGCAGCAACACTTTGCCCAATTTGTGTTGCAAAGATTCCTAAAGAATTCTCTTCTAAATCTGCAGGGTTTGAGGTCTTCAATGGGCCATGTCAAATAGATAGGAGAGACACCGACATTTTAAGGGCTACCCTGCAACAGAGGCCAGGGTAATTTGGCGACTCTGTGGATACACAAATGGGTGTGATGAAAAGAAAAAAGGAAAAAGAAAAGAAAAAAGAAAGCCTTCATTTCACAGTTGACTACATGCCACAATAACCCTAAAGGGTCACAACCCTAAGATCAAGAGGACCCAGAACTAACAGTGAGACAAATCTCCTCAGCTTTCATTTTAGCTTAAAATACTAATTTATTTTTCAAGCAATATCTGGGACACTAAATCAACCAAGAACATTCATCTGATAAAGGATATGCAAATATCTTTATAAATATACAGTATCATCTATAATGTTGACAAGTCAGAAACTCTAAGTTCCAAATACAGGTTGCAGATACAGAAATCTCTCTCTCTCCTCTTCTCCACACACACACACACACACACACACACACACACACACACACACACACACACACACATGCACACACGCACGCACGCACTTTATTTTCTGCTCCACAGATGGTCACAAATTGCATATATTATTCAGGCTCCCAACTCCAACTTATATTCATATACAAGTCAGACTTAAATATAATAGGTAGCTCCAATGCTAAGACTTGAATTTTAAAAACTGATAGATTATCAGACTAATCTTGGAAATGAAATTAGGGCACATATCATCATTGGACATATTAAATAAAATATTTTTTAATACAATTGAAATTAAAAGCAGTTAAAGAATTCTGAGCTCACCTTGCACCAACTGTCCACGTCTACCTCATGCTACCCAGATTTTGTCAGCCATTCCTTTTGCTGCCCAGGCAAGTAATTGTGGTATGAATTTCAAAAGGCAAAGCACAGACTCATCCGGGACTATTAGAGGAAATAGTTCCACGCATTGTGATGGTTTTAAGTGAGGAGGTAAAGTCTGGAACAGTGCTTTCCAAAAACCAATTTGACCCACTACTAGCAAAGTATACTTCTTGTCTCCAACTTCAGGAAACACAAGGGGGCGGGGGCAAGGAGAAGTGGGAAGAATGTCTGTCCAGCGTGGGCGCCACATGGGGCTGGCCAAGCATGTTATCTACTTTCAATAACTTCTATCAAGCTACCTCCCATCCATAATCCCAAATACTTGCTAATTCTCATCATCTGGTCCAAGTCTCCGTACATGCCAACCATGTGTTTTTTTCTCCACCTACCTCAGGGCCCACCTTCTTTTCTCCTCCCCTCTCCTTCAGTCTCTCCTCCTTCCAAGATTCTCTCAGTCTCCCCAAGCCCTGGAACCTTAGCCACGCCCATCCCATTTGCCCTGCCCAGGTGTGATGGCCTTCTATTGGTGAAACAGGTTAGGCTCTTAGGCAAGATACAGGTGGGGCACAGAGACAGCAAGCAGTAATTAGTATCAAAATACACCAGACCAATCTCCAACAGCAGGCAAATACCAGAGCAGTCTCAGAGCCAGACTACTCAAGTCTGCAAATCTCTTTCCCTTTCTCCAGCTTTGTACCTTGCAAAGGATGTAGAGAGAAGTCAAGTGCAATGTCACTACCTTCTCCTGGACGGACTATGCAGTCCCTCTCGGCAGACATCCCAGTGGGAGGACAGCAGCTGTGACTCTAGGTAATCATGGGAGTTTCAGCTGCTGCCTACAACTGTCTTAACCAGAATGGAGTTGTGTGCTTAGCAAGTAGTGTTATTATTCAAACATGAAACACGTGCGCGACATGGATCACGTTGTCATTGATGGACGGCAGAGAAGTTAGCCAGAGGGTAAGAATAAAGGGAACAGGGGGCACAAAGGAAGTGGCCCTTTTGGTCATGCCCAAGAGTTTTGTCTGCTCAACATTGCGGCTGAGAGAACAAGGTGGCAGGCCCCAACTCACAGAGCAGAGAGCTGCAGAGCTGGAATTAAACTCTTGCCTATTCCTGCCTTCTCCCTTTTACAGCTAACAGCGAATGGAGGAGGGGCAGACTTCCAGCCGCTTGATGTATCTATGAAATATTCAGACAAACTTAAATTTAGAATTAAAGTAAACATGAAAATGGATTTCATTTTTATTCAAAAATACTTTAAAAAGGTTAGAGTGCAATCATTGCTTAAAGAAGAGATTAAATCAATTCTGTATTGACTGGAAGCTGTAATTTCTAGGATTTATGTTAATACCACTCTTACGGATATTTTAATTAGGATGTGTGCTTATCCTGTTTTTTAAGCTAAATCTAGACTTGTAAAGTTTGTTTGCTTCCTGAGGGTTATAAACTGCCCACTCACTCCAATCCTAGCTTCCTTGAGGAAATGTTTCAATCTGGAAGAGACTACTTTAGAAAAAGAACCAGAGTCATGGAGTGAGAAGGCAGGACTCCACAGGCTACTCACGGGACCAAGCCACGCTCCTTCCCACAGTCCCACTGAAATGGTGCCCGCGTGTGTGGAACTGGAAGAATGGAGAGCCGTGGCCAGCTATGGATGCTCAGGAAGCCCTCGCTAGATGTGCTAATGTAGTCTCACGTTATAACTCTTGACACTCTCACTGCTCAAAATGGCACCTTCAGCTCCTCTACGATCTAGGACTGAGTTAATAAGAAGCTTTCAAGTTTGGCTCTTCTTCAGTCAAATACACCCTTAATGACCTCTCATTTTCTAATACAGAACATTGACCTTCAGTCATTCTTGCTCTCTCCGTCTCTCTTTCCTATTGTTGATAGATTTTTCTCTCTCGGTGACTCAGACACAGGCCAGATGAAAAGCAGATAAAGGCAAGTTTATTAGGAGCTGCTCCCAGATGGTTCATCAATCCTAAAGAATGGGACTGAATAAGTCGCCTGCCTAGGCTAGGGCGGGGAAGTTTTATAGACTATGGGAGAAGGGTGGTGACGTGTCAGCCACAAGATGCATTTGTGCCCAAGTATGGTCAAGAGATGAGCACATAGGCAGGGATTCTGCGTGGCTGGCAGCATCAGAGGAGGACGTTTCGATTGCCAGAAAAGCGTTACTGGGCTCTTGGCTCCTTTCCTTTGTTATGAGGCTTCAGTGCAGGGAGGAGGGCTGACAGGGTTTGCCAGCTTGTGCAGGGGCGAGCAGGGGTTCCAGCCAAACCACACCAGAAATGCCTTTCTGGAATGAAGTGGGTACAATAGGTGTTGTCAGTTTGTCTTGAAGCAAATTGCTAGAAAGTTGTTGTACATTTTCAAGGAGTCACAGAAAATATAAAATTGTAAGAGGGTGGGTGGGTGGTCTTTGGAAAAGTGGCAGAGCAGGAGCAAATCACAGGGAGTGAAACTTGTGGAACTCAGATGACCAAAGTCCCCTTCATCTTCTTTCGGAGTCTCGGCAAAAGCCTCCATCATATTAATAGCATTTCCCACTGGGTCTTTGGTGCTGTCAAGTGCCCATCTCCCGTGGGGGTGGTTTCTGTTTTCCCAGCCCGCTTTCCCTATGTGGACGGATGTACTCTTGAATCTACTTACTTGTTCTCTTTTCGTGTATAATTTGCTAGTCTTTCTGAAGGGTTAGCATGGCCTGCAGCAGCAGCTGGTTGGGGATAGAGAGTCCAACTATGTTTCAGGTGTAGACAATGGCAGAGGTCTTCGAGAACCTTGGTTCATGTTGTGCCTGCTTTTGTGTTCCAATAACAGAAGCCGCATATGGCAGGAACACTTGTCTGCTGAGGGTGACCCATGAGCTCCACAATTAAGAAAGGAGAAGCCATGGCTGAATATGGACCATTCCTCAGCCAGCTTGAAGAAAACATTAGAGGTTTGGCAAAGGAGAAACTTATTAAGTCTTTACCCAGCTGTGGAAACTGTGCTAAAATACCAACTGCCGGGTAAGATGTTGCCACCAGTGCAGTAGTGGAATAATTCCTAATAGGCAACTGCTTTCTCATTGGATTTTAGGCCAACAGCACTGAAGGAAACCCGTGCCTTATACTGTAAAGCTGGTCAGACCACGACTGGGGAGGTCCTTGGGCCTATGCAGGAAGCTACCATTGATGTTTTGCTAAATAAACAAGCTGCCAAACTGTCCTCTAAATACTTATGATTCTACCCATAGATTAGTGGTACCCTCAGCCTCAGTTACAGAAACTTTTCTTTGCAGTAACTGGCGGCACCGAACGCAGACTCCTAATGGGTCAGGATGCTGAGAATGCGTAGCTGTCATTACTTGATCCTAACAGGGACGTTTTAATCACCCCCCCCCACACACACACACACAAGCATCAGAGTAAGACAAAAGAGAGTGCTGAAAGAAGAGCTGGAAGTCTGGGTCCCTCAAGAGACCCTCAAGGATGAAAGGGGAGCATGAGACCCCACTTCTTCCTGGGGAGCGACAGGCAGCTAATGCTTCTTTAATGAAGAGATCATATTCCTGCAGTGGAGCCACTGGGAAAACTGTCCTTGTTCAAGTAAGTACCCGCAACGCATGCTCAGGAAGCATCCTGACAGTAAGTACTGTGGGTGTAAAACCGTGGAAAAGTCTTCGGCTCTTCCTATGACTGTTAACCTTGCTCAGACTGAGGCCACAGAATGTCACTGCTTTTCATATTTCTCCTTTTGTTTGAACCTTCTAAGGAGAAAGCTGAAAATACTTACCTAGATTTATTTTTCTGCTCAGCAATATTAAGCAGCTTATTTAGATTCAAAACCTCTGCTAACTCTGGTGTTTTGATCCTTTTCCATCCATCATATTCAGACAAATGTTCCTCTCCAGCAGCCTAGCTAATTTTTCAAGCTCCTGGTGACACACAGTTGGTATCTCAACTCCTAACGAATCCTTGGCTATATTCCCTATTGTTTGCTGTTTCTGCTTTTCATATGGTCTCTGATGTCTTGGAAATTGGTGTTTCATATTTTGCTCAAAGTCAAGACAGTGACACTGTTAGTAGTAACACTTTTCTCAGTTTATGACTTGTTTTTATGGAAATTAGCCTCTTTTCCTCTGCTGGAGTATCCAACCCTTTATCTGCATACCGAGCTCAAAAGAGTTGCTGATATTTAAAAACCAACTGACTGGATATGAAAAAAATATATGCATATATATGTATAAATAAATACATAAATCCAAGTTTTCAATCATTTTCTTAGCCCAAGGCATAGCTTTTTACTGGTAGCACCTCACTACAATTTTTTTTTCAAAATATTCATCATTGCTGTTTAAAAGACAAATGATCTAAAAACAGGCCCACAACGGTCTGCTGCAGCCACCACTTCTCTCAGTTCTCTAATCCCAGTGCTCCACTGGGGCCACCACGGCTTCCTGGACGACGTCTTGGTGCCTTTGCCAACCCAGCTCTTGTGCTTCTGCTTAGTTTTCTAATACTGATTTCCCCCATGTTTAAAAGCTCCTAGTTCCTAGTTTGTTATTCAAAAGTTAGATATACTTTTTTTGTTGTTAAAATAAGAAAATTGAAATGAAGTGCTTCCAGGATGCTCATGCCCCAGTCACTTTTGAAAGCATGTTGTTGTATGCCTGCTTAGATCCTTCTCTATTGTCATGTACTGCTTTTGAGGGGAAAGTCCAGGAGGCCTCTACCCTACACAGAGAACTACAGGCAGCTGAGGAAAGCTGGGGGCAGCAGAGGTGGTTCTCCACAGGGAACAGCACAGCAATGGATGTCCAGTGTCCAATTCAGCCCCGAGAGCACACATACAAGTGACACTACATAGACTGAGCAGGTTATAGCTAGGAATATATTTGGAGACATACACACATACGTGTGCAGTGACAATTCAGGAAAAAAAGAGGCCACGAGGTTGAAGTAGAGCAGGGTGGTGATATACTGGAGGGTTTAGAGGAAAGGGAAGGGAGAAATCTCCTAGTTAAATTGTAATCTCAAAATAACAAAATTAAAATACGGATTCAGCTATCTATCACATATTGCCTATCATAGACAAGCAAGTTAAAACAACATTTTACCCAGAACACAGGTCATTGAAAACATTTTTATTAAAGGAAAAAAAATCATAAATTCTGAGCAGAAAGAAAAATGATTAAAACCTTTTAAGAAGTTACAATTTTGGCCAATGGGGTGCTAGTTGCCCATAATAGAAATTCCCTAATAAAAGAACCCCCTCACACATGCTGAATCTTTACAGTTGACCACCCCCCCCCCTCCAATTTCTGAGAACATCTCTCCGTTTTGCAGCTGATGTCATTCATTCAGGCATCACTATCTGCACTGCTGCATTGCTTCATTTCTTCATGTTTTGATTTTAACTGCCCAGGATGGAATGACATGGGCTTCCTTGTGAGTCAGTGAAAATAGCTCAGGTCACACTGAATGCCCAGGGGACTGTTAGCCAAGATCCTTTGGTTTTATTTAGAGGCCTTTGTTCCTGATCTGGCTCTAGTTTCCCTACCAAGTATAGGCAATCTTTCCGATAAAAGTGATGGAAAAACCAATTAGCTCAAGCCCAAACTGTACTTGTCTGGTGTAACTGAGGAGACTAGGAAGATCCTTTGGAACGTGTATTTAGCAAGGGTTCAAATGTCCTCTTTTCCTCTCTAAGGTGCTTATGACTTTTTAAAACTTAAAATCTCAATGGTACAGTAATAGTAAGTTCTAGATAACCCATGGAAAAGCATTATTCGCGTGATGAATTTTAGTGACAACAGTCTATTTTTTTAATATTAACCCTAAGCATTTCCAATAAAGTAGAATGTGGGAAATCTGTGTTAACTGCAGGAAAAGTACCAAAGGCAGAGAAAGGCCCCGGAGGCTGTGCTCCCCACCATGAACCCAGCATAAAGTCCATGCCTTTCCAAGGAGACATACAGACAGGAGCAATGTGCGGGGACACTTACAGCTCCTTTCCTTTGGCCACCATTGAACACTGTGTGTGTGTGTGTGTGTGTGTGTGTGTGTGTGTGTGTGTGTGTGTGTCGCACATGCGTGTGCATGTGCATGCTGCCCTTAGGTGTCTGAGCATGTGCATGTACAAAACAAGGTCATGAGAGAAGTGAACGAACATGTCATTGCTAAAATGAATTCTGTATGTGACAAGAAGCTGGATTGGCTGGGCCCATGAACACAGCTGCTACGTTATCTACGGAACGAAACTGGAGTGAAGGCCCTACTCTCATCAAACACCTGAGTGTGGTGGAGGCTGACACAGTATTTAACACGGAGAATACTTTTGATCATTTCAGGAGTTCTCATTTTTCCACATGCCCCTCACATCTTGTTTTCATTTATACATACATTCCAGAAGGGAGACTTGGCCAGCAGCTCTCTCCTCACAATGGGAGAATTTCTCTTCCACTTGATGAGGCACTGTCTCTTGTTCTTTAGCTCTCCCTCCTACACTTGCTCTACTCCTTGCATTACTGGTTGAATCACCAACACCAACTATGACTCAATAATAATCTGTTTATACAAATGATCTCTTTATTGTCATCTATCTGGTCAAAAGCTCAAGAGGTCATAGGTCCTGGTGGTGGCAGGGTCTACTATTGTTATTTTGTGAAATGGTCATGGTGTCACACTGCCTCCCAAGTACACCCAACAGTATGGGCTTTCCACCTCAGTCAGCGAGACTTTGTTACAGTCAGCACATTTGACTGGCCAAGGTGAGGAGAATAAAAGATGGTGAGTTCTTAGCCCTAAATGGAACATCTGCATCATCATCATCTCCAAAGGCTCAGGGCACATTTTAGAAATAGTGGAAATGATATAAGCGCAGATGATGAGATGAAGTGGTATCTTCCTCGCATGGCATGGCTATTGGCCGCATGAACTCACAGTAGCTGCAACTACCTGTAGAGGGCCTGCCAGTCAAAATCCAGCAAGGACTGGGGTGGAGGGCTCACAGTCTGAGAAGCTATTGGAAACTAATGGTTGTTTGGGATGGGAGAGTCATTTGCTTTTGGGTTGTGGTCACTGTAGGTTGGCCCTTCTCTACACATGCATAAGACTCAGAGGTACAAAAAAAAAAGGGACATATATATAAAATATGTATAATATATATACATACATATATATATGAATAATAACAAATGAACATTTCAATGAAATGTAAGAGGGGTTATACTCTATGGGAAATGTGCTTATGCACCTTACACAAATACTTAAGGACATTATATTACTATTGCGGTAGTAAATATCTCACAATAACAGTTTAATTATAGATTACTGTCACATTAAAGAACTATAAAAGGGAAAATTAATAGTAACTGTCACCTTGATGGAAATTCCTAAACGCAGACTAGTAATTGATTTTGCAAATTGAAAAAGCAAAATGCCTTACAGATTAATAAGTCACTTTGTTGTTTTAGCAGAATATAGCTCTAGCTCTCACAGAAAAGACCTCCCTCTGACCCCAAACCACACTTGTTAACGCACACATTTTAGGTAATAGTTCAACTACTTCTAACTATGAAATGGGAACAAACTAAGCTGCTTTTTGGACTCCAGTGCCTGCCCCAAGCCCTGAAGAAAGACCCACAAATTTCAAGCTAATCAGTATCAAGATTCTGAGCATATTTATCAAACTCTCTCACCAACAAAATACATGTGACCTTCCAGTGGCTGATTTTTCCAGTCACGCGGAATTTAAATCGTTAAAAATGACGGTTTGTAGTTTAGCCTTGAATTTGACATATGCAGGAAGGATCTTAGCACACTTCCTACTCCTTCCTCACCAAGTGTCTCCCACACGTTCACTATCAGAATCTTCTACAGAAAAATCTAGAAACATCTGACAGGCCAAGGCCAGCGTGGACCTGCTGGCCACATTACCACACCTGGCACCTTTTCTTTTACCCATGGTTCCCTGCTCAGGAAACTCAAGGCGGAAGAGATCAGCTCACTGCCACCTCTTTACTCATTTGGGGATTTCCATCGCTAGCATTTCTTCCTCTGAGTGCCTTTTTTGATCTAGTCTATACTCTAGGAAACTCTAAATCTCAAATTCTTGAGAAAGGCATAGATTGGAATTAAATTCCAGACTGTATGGAGTGCAGCAAGGCAGCTGAGCACTGGCAGATGCATGTTTCTGACTGCGGATGTAGTGCCAGCTGTTTCGAGTTCCTGCTGCTTTGATTTCCGCCCACAGTGGACTGTGCCTTGACATGGGAGGTAAATAAAGAACGCCTTTGGTCCCTTAGGCTATTATTATCATAGAAACAGAAAAGAAATGAACACAGACAGAAAGCTTAAGAGCAGCCCATGCTACCAAGGAAGTTACAGGCCAGCTCCAACTAATAGTGAGACCGTGTCTCAAAAATCTAAAAAAAAAGTAAAGGAAGTTTAGACTACTGACATTCATGATCTTAGGCAGCACATTTTCATGAGGAAATAACAAGGACGAGAACTGCATTACTAGTATGTTAAGCTTGCATTTGAAAAACTCCAAGCCTAATTTTTAAAAGGAAGTTTAAAAGGTTGTTTGGGATCTAGGAGGAAGGACAGGCACTACTAAGAATGAAGGCACAGCTCTGAAGGCAGACGGTGGTGGAAGTGGTAGGTGGTACGCCAACATCAGAGAGAAACGTGACTCACCAGGTCTGGCTTACTACACAAAACATTAGGACATGGGGAAGCAGTCTCGGTAGAGCCAGGCCTAAGCAAGGTGTATCAGTAGTGCCTACCTGCACAGAATTTCCTATTAGTGCTGTCTAGTGTATGCTTCTATCTACACAATGTGTTGAGTTTGTAAAGATCAGTAAGTGATACAATTTTATCAGATAATGAACTCGAAAATGCTCAGCAGATTACAGAGCTCAGTGTGGGACTTTGCCCACTTGTTTACATGTTTGTGGGAGGCTTGGTCTCCACCGCAGCAGCAAACATGGGGAATCCACAAACTTCTTAAAGCTGAACATGTTTTCCATGATGGCTGCCAACCCCTGAGACAGGAGTCACAGAAATAATGAAAATGTCCTACCAGCCAATATGCTAATTATAACGCTATAGAAACCTTGTTCAGAAGTGGAGTCTTCGTAACAGGGCCAGCCAGTCAGAGAAGACTGAAGGATGAGCCAACAGACAAGGGCTCAGAAGGAACCAAAGAAAGGTTAAGACGTGATCACGAAAAGTGACACTAAACTTTAGGCCTAAAGATCTTTTCCTCATCGTTTTTCTAATCTGTGTGAGTGCGATATATAAACTGTGATGATAAAGATAATCTATAGCAAAGCAGCTCAGGGACACTATCTTAGCAATCATGTAAGTAGGGGATTTCCCTGTAACTGTTTATTTGCTTTACAGCTGTGAGAAATAACAATTAATGGAAATCTCAGAGGCTGTGCAGCCATTTAACCTTTAGACATCCTGTTATTTGACATTTAATATTTATTGGGTCTTAAATATGAAATACGAATTTTTCTTACAAGCTCCCCTCACTGTAATACACAAAAGTGCAGGCACAATTGGGGGACTCTATCACTGTGGATGCTTGTTTTCTTTAAAGACTGTTCAGAAAAAGAGCAGGACAGATTGGTGGGAAATCTAGACTTGAAAGGTAAATGTTATTTTGCTTACCTCAGAAAGGATGCATTACATGCTTGAGCTATTTCAAATGTCGGTTTGCATAGAAAAATAACTTAATGGGCCAACGAGATGCTCCTTGAGCAAAAAAGGTGATTGCCACCATACCTGAGTTTGATCCCTGGAACACACATGGTGGAAAGAGAGACCTGCGTTCTACCAAGTGCTATGGCAAGCTGCCCTCCTCTCCAGATGCACACAAATACATGTCAAAACCTTGCATCATTTATTACAGAATGATCCTGTGTCTCTTGAATGTGACAGAACCTAATGTTGAGTAATACTATCTACAATCATGCCACACTTTCACCTTTCACTACATACATACAACTCAGCAGAGCTGTGAACTGCAGCTTACAGAACAAAACCTCAACAGTTGTCATTTTAAGAGAAACAACCATTTCTTGAAATGCAGCCCCCCAACTACTCTCTTGACCATGTACATCTCCATTTGTCTACAAGCAGAAGCAACTGATCTGCAACTAACTGCTCCTGTTGAGTTCTAGCACACAACTCCACCACCTCACACAGATATGCTCAGTGCTGCCTGTGGAAGCAGTAGCCAGGACATAGGGCACAGAGCACAGGGTACAGGGCACAGGGTACAGGGCACAGGGTATACAGGGCACAGGGTATACAGGGCACAGGGTACAGGGCACAGGGTACAGGACACAGGGTATACAGGGCACAGGGTATACAGGGCACAGGACACAGGGCACAGGGTACAGGGTACAAGGCACAGGGCACAGGGTATACAGGGCACAGGGTTCAGGGCACAGGGCACAGGGTACAGGGCACAGAGTACAGGGCACAGGGTACAGGGCACAGGGCACAGGGTATATAGGGCACAGGGCACAGGGCACATGGCCAGGCCTGGGCCAATGCTGTACATCACTGGGTCCTGTCTTCTCACTACTCCCTGTCCACAAAAGCTTCCTAAAAAACAATGTTTCAACTATAAAGAGACTGTAGTATAGTTTATAAAACTTAGAGAAAAAGTAAAAGCAAAATATTATATAAATTAGGCAGAAACAAATGAACAAAAATAGGGGAGGAAAGAAGAGAAAGAGGATAAAAAACTATCTTCAAAACTGAGAAATGTGCTGTCCTTATGGGAAAGGAAAACGAGGCATTTCAGACTCAGAGGTCAAAACGCTTTACTGTTTCACAATAGAACTTCCCCAGGCTTCTTAGATCATACACATAATCTTCCTCTATCTTTATACATTATAGAACAAATATATACACTGACTTTTGGCTGGCCTGGAAGTCATTATGTAGCTTGAGGATGGCTTCAAACTTGCAGCAATCTTCATACCTAGGCCTTCGGAGTTGTGGAAATCACAGAGGTGATCTGCACACACTGTTCTCTACAGTGCAGCTTTCAACGGACCCCTGGTGCCGGGATGAAGCAGCATTACCCAAGGGCACGATGCCTGGGCACGCTGTGGCTTCTGGACACCTTCTCTTCTTGGCTCTCTCTCTAACAGGGTTCGTACACAGCAGTGGCTTCTCATGTGCTTTCTTCCTGAGTCTGGCATCACCATGAGCCAACTCTACTTATTTTCTCCAGTACTGTTAAAATTGAAAACAAACAAAAAAATGATTTCATTTACTGTTCATTAGAAAAGATTAAGACAACCATCAACATAAGTGACTTCATTGCTTTGCTCAATGCCCTGCAGGAGGATCAGGACTGAACTGACCGTGTACGAGATCCCTGAAGCTTCCTGAGGAATTGGTTATGTGAGAAAATGTTTGGGGAAGGAGCTGCTGACACAAGACCAAGGTGACAAAATTATTATGAGGGAGAGAAAAAACTCTCCACCCAGCACTGGAAGGCAAAGCATTCCAAGTAACACTCTAAACAGTGTGCTCTGCTCTCAGTGCCACGGTCTGCAGATAACTGGACATGTGCCATTTCTTCCAGAATGCAAGTGCTGAATTCTGCATTGGTCTGAAAACCAAACCTAAAGCAGTTGTGAAAGAACAAAGCCAGCACACAGCTCAGTCCAGGATGGATGCGTCTAGAATGGCCCACAGCCCTCAGGCCTACAGTGCCTATGAACTGCACCACGTGGGAACTGACAGGGAGAAATCTGTCAAGAGTTCTAGTGTGCAGGCACCCGTGAATCTGCCAAGATCCCTCTGATAGAAGGTAAAGTATCAACTTGAGTAAGAATATAGTAAAATGTTTATTTTATGCTAATGAAAGAAATAATTTGCATTTTCAGGAGCAATTTTAATATTTTCATTAAAGCATCTTTCAAAGAAATGAACTCTCTAAAGGACTGTCCTTGACACAAATCACAAGGCAAGAACCAGCATAGGTTCAGTGGGTAATATCTGCAAATGTTTCAGCCCTGACACACACTGGAACTCAACTCTTAACAGGAACCCACTCACCAGCAGGAAGTGCACTCTCAGCTCGGCATAGTTGCACTGCTGGCTGGGCTCAGGGTGACACCGTGGAGAGAGACTGTCATGAAACCTACAAGGTTCTTTTTAAAAGCTTTCCCATGATAAATATTGAAAACGCTGGTAAAAGGCAAACTGTAAAGGACCCACACTGACATGCTAACAGTCTGAAGATCCTGGAAGCACTTCAGAAAGAAAATCCCCATGCATGTTTATGTATGTTTTTATATGTGTGAGAAATTTTTTGTGACAGAACAGATGGTCTCAAATGCTTTCTCAAACACTTCAAAAGTGCCTGCTTGGGGAGGGGAGGGGGCAGGCGAGAGATTAAGAATACCAAGTACGAGAGTTGCTTCCAAACATTCAGCTCCCAACAGTCCTGAAGAACTATTTTAAAAAGGGCGTGAGCAATCCCACACTTAAGATCAGGGACCATCACAGAAGAAGAAACAGAAAGGCTGTAAGAGCTGGAGGATCAGGGTGTCTGCTCTGAGACCGGGTCTCTTAGTAATGTCAGAAGTCACACCCCAGAAGTCTTACCAACCTGGCTGCCAAACATGAGCTGAACAGGATGAAACCAATGATCATGCCAACCTCGAGAGGGACGAGCCTACAAGGCCACAGAATACACCAAGAGCTACATTCAACTGAAGAATGCTGGAAACAAGAGGTGGTTCTTCCCCAAGGAAGAGCACACCAACTGCTTGTCCAGTGCCGAACAGATAGCTCTGAAAACAGACATACACTAACACTATGTGGACTTAACAGGCTCTATGTAATGATAACATATCTGTGTCTGTATGTATATAAATTGTACACCTATGCATAAAATAACAATGAAAAAAGAGGACATAAATTTTAAGGAGAACAGGGAGGGATATATGAGAACGTTTGGGAGGGAAGAAACAGAAGAGAACAATCTAATTATAATCTCAAAAATAAAATTGTTTATAGTGATACAACTCTGGGGGAAAAGGAAAAGAAAAGAAAAGAAAAGACCAGCAAGTAGAAACTGGTTTTCCTTGAGGCAGAAGAGGAGGCAGATGGGGACAGACAGATCACATGGAAGTGTTTAGAAACCTTTCTTACACAGGTAAACAGGGTATGTATGAAGGAAAAGTAATGTCCAGGGAGTTTTAGAGGCCCCAGCAGGTAGGTAGGGGACTGCCACCACAGTAATGATGCAGGTGGGGAACCACTGCGTCAGCCACGCAACAAGTGCCTGGTAGCCAAGCTTCAGGGCTGACTGCAGTCAGCAGAAAAGCTCAGGCCAGAGACACTCAGGATGAGCCTACCCAGCAGGCGAACCTAGGCTGCTCTACAATTACAGTATTTGCTTCTGCTTAACTGTTCTGGACAACCCTTCTTTTCTTTTCTTTTTTTTTTCTTTCCTTTTTTTTTTTTGGCCAGGCTGGCCTCAAACTCACAAGGATCCACCTGCCTCTGCCTCCCAACTGCTAGGATTAAAGGAGTGCACCACCATACCTTAGCCTGGACAACTCTTCTATGTATATTTTTTTTCTGGTGGCTTTTGAAAAGTTTTTTAGTATTTTCATTTAAAATTTTAATTTCTTGAGACAGGGTCTCTATGTAGTACTGGCTGTCCTCATGGCCTTAAATTCACAAAGATCTATTTGCCTCTGCCCACCAAGTGCTAGGATTAAAGGCATGCAAATTCATGCTGGTCAGTTTGCTTTTACTTTTGATCATCAGAAAATTAGGGTGAAAAAGATGAAATGATTTTTTATTTGCAAGTAAATAATAATAATAAATAACAACAATAATAATAATAGTAAATAATACCAACTCATAACAAACTCTACTCATGTTTAATAAAGTAGGGTTTGAGTACATAGCCATGGAAAAAACCTTTAGTGGCAGGTATGGACCTGGACCTCGTTAACTATTGGCCTCAATTTTACAAGTGGTGAGTGTACGCAAGACAACTACATGAGGCAATGCCGAGCGCTCACATCACTGCTGGCACCTACAGGAGCCTGATCGGTGGGTGCTGGGTCTGTTATTACTGTTTCTCAGCCATTATGATTGCTGCCTTGTCATTCCTCCTCAAATAAACTAAATGCATTAGGAGTACATGTGGGACATGGGCTGGCACATCATTGTTTGTGCCACACAATGAAGAAACCTTAGCTATTTAAACTGCTGCTTAGGGAATTACCTGGCTCTTCAGAGAATTTCTAAACTAACAAAAAAAAAGAAAAGAAAAGAAAAGAAAAAAACAAAAAGGGTCATAGTGAAGACTTCCATTGGTAATAGACTCAGTATTTTGTTTTGTTCTGGGAGAAACTGTACAGTGCTATTCTTCAGTCCTAATGGTGAAATGAGTACCACATAATGGAAACTCTCAATGACATCTACAGCATTTCTTTAGAGTTATTTTGCATCTAGAAAAGAAAGTAGGCTGATACCTTGTGTTCCCAACAGATTGGTTATTATGTACAAAGAGGTTCATTCTTTACAGCGGCAAGACAGAGGGAACCACATATAAAGAGTCTGTGCACCGGGCACCCTGAAGGATGTTAGTGTTCACTCAGAATGTGGCTAGTTCACAGCCATGGCTATATGGCTCCAGTCCTCATGGTAAGCATGACCAGTAAAGCCAGCAGAATTGGGTTTCACTGGCCAATATATACACAGGGAAACTTCAACAACACAGAGCACAAGACAGAAGTATGGCCCCTCAACTCACACAATTAAAAACAAAATACAAACACTGGAAAACTCTGCTACTTAGCACAAGAGAACCACGGGGCCTCAATGGACTAGCTTCCTCTGTTCCCATTTTACAGGTTCAGTGACGAGCAAAGTCCACTTGACATTTGTAGAAGGAAATAATAAATTTATAAAGGGGTTTTGTCGAAATTATCACTTATGACATTTAATTATGTGTTGAAAATTTAGTGTATATTTTATTTTCTACTTATTTATTCATAGTACCCAAAATGGTAGCGCACGTCTAGGTGCAAGACTTAAAGTGTTTAAAGACAAAGTAACAACAATCCTTAAACAAGGTGATTTTCTCTTCTGGATAGACATTAGCTGACCCTGGCCTTTTAAACTAATCTGGCTTCATCAGAGGAATTTGTTAAGAAAAATTGTCACCTAAAGTTCACCAAGTTCATCATCTGATAGACTCAAGCTTGGGAAATAATTAAGTATTTATATGATTATGCTGGCTAATGTTGTTAATGTTAAAACCAAACATATCAACTTCCGAGCAACTCGAACAAAACATATAGTTATTAGCAGTATCACTCTGGCTTCTTGCCTGCTGCACATGTTCTGAACATGTGCATAAACCTAACACAGAGGAGGTCATACACATACACAAATATATTTAGAATAAAGGTAAAAGAATGAATAGAAATAGACTTAAATACAGGAAAGGGTTACAAAGGCTTTTAATATTCAAGATATTATCAAACCAAGAAAACCTACACTAAAATACTCTTCAGGAAATGGCACAGTAAAGAAATAACTAAAGAAACAGAGAGGGCGTGGTGACATACTGCTTGACAGATCCACACAAAGATGCTGAACTTCAGAGTGAAGAAGAGAGATTCCCTGAATACAGAGAGTAAGGCAAGACTCAGAGAAGCAGCCTGCGTTCTCTGCCAACCATCTTCGTGATGAAGTCCATACAAGGAACACAGATCGGAGGTCATCATGCAGGGCCGCCAGGCAAGTTGCCTTATACGCCAGAGATACAGCTAACGTGACTAGTGAGCCTCGTCAGTGAGGGGTGCAGACTGCTTTCCCTGTGTTCTAACCTCCTCTCCCTACACTGCAGCGTTTACCAAAACCCACCAGTGTCTAAGTCCATGTGCCAAGACTTCTGTCCACTTAGAAGTTTCAAGGGGTTCTGTAAAACTCGACAAGAAGTCCTCCGAAGGGGTTCTGCAATGCTCCTCTACGTAGAAGTGACAGGATTTCAAGATGTTCCCTTCACCCACTGCTGAAGTGTACCTAAGACTTGATGGGAAACCAAACCCCCGAAGGATAAGGATGCCAGGCAGTGTCTCTGAGGACTCCTCAGTACCTGGCCAGGGTGGCCGGGCACACAGTCTTAGAGAACTAACTTACCTGGGCAAACTTGTGGATCTGTTCCACCACTGCCGCGAACAGTGCATGGACGCTCTCGTCGATCAGACTCTGCATGTAGTGCACAGCCTCCTCATCTGACAGGTCCAAGCGGAACTTATCCTGCACCTAGAGAGAACCAGAGACAGCACCGACCTTTTCATGAAAAGAGTCAGGAATGTTCTGAGGAGACAGACTCAAACTGACACAGACATCATTAAGACACCAGGAGTTATGCCAGGAAGGAGCTCTGAGGGCCTTGCTTCCACTCACAGATGCTGGTTCCTTTTAGAAACAGAAATGCCACTACTTTAACGCCAAGTTGCACTTTATGCCTGAGCATTCTAGCTCAAGGTGAGAGCATGTTAACACCCCCACCCCCACACACTGGGACAGTCAGGGTTCACAGGAACTACATCAATCCCTGGCAAAATAAACAGACCTAAGACGCCTTTCTGCAGACAGCAGCCCCTTGGATCTCAGCAAGGGATTATTTTAATAGGTCTGTAATGTCCAAAGACAGGATTGTGTTTTTTAGTTTACATTTAAGAGGCATCATTCATTTTCTTTTTTTTTTTTTAATTTTTTTATTAATTTATTCTTGTTACATCTCAATGGTTATCCCATCCCTTGTATCCTCCCATTCTTCCCTCCCTCCCATTTTCCCCTTACTCCCCTCCCCTATGACTGTTCCTGAGGGGGATTTCCTCCCCCTGTATATGCACATAGGGTATCAAGTCTCTTCTTGGTAACCTGCTATCCTTCCTCTGAGTGCCACAATAGCATTAAATATTAGAAAAACACATGCACCTGTTTTTCCTAAAACAAAAAAAGCCAGTGTGACTGAAAATCTATTTTAGATGAAACTCCTGCAAGTGGTACATAGTCTCTTATTTGATTCTGTGATGGCCCCATGAAGACAGCATGTCTGTCTTCGGAAACCAAGGATACAGGAAGCAGCCATAGGAACACTTAACTGGTAAAGAAGTGTGTGTTTCCAGACAGTCTTATGCCCTGCTCACAATTAGTGCACTCTACCCCTCTACTATAAATGACCCAGATATACTCCTTCAGCAAAAAATAGAAGTAGGATTTCCAAGTAGGCAAACTACTTAATTTTGTACTTCCTTTTATTTTGACAATACTGTACAGTCATCAAATTCACCTGCTTAGCTGCCCCCCACGCCTGTAAATGTCTTCATCTTCTCAGCTAGTTCCCTGACCTTGCTTCTACTCTCCTGTGTTTTCAGTTTCTTTGGTTTCTTGTACAAGCATGGGTAGGGAGCTTCTTATAGGACTTAACAGTAGAACACTAGCTGAAAAGGAGAAAGAGGAGGTAACGCAATCGACAGCCACAGCAAGCTGCAGCGTGGAGGTCAACCAGGCGCTGAACTGTGGAGGGAGATCACGTGACTTGATTCCACAGCCCTGGACAGAGAGGTGACAGAAAGATAGACACAAAACGTAGGGACGGTTTGGCACTCTGGAGGGCTTGTCTTTACTGATCTGGTTCTTAAGTTTTGGATTCCACGTTCTCCTTGAGTGTGACTTTTTTGCCCTTCATGTTTCTCTGTGGCTGGATATCTGACAACTTGGGTACTATTTCAAGAACACACAGCGAAAAAAACAATCAGAAAGCACAAGGATCAAAATAAAACTCTAGCCTAATTTATCAAAATTTGTGTACTTAATTCAAATGCCTACATTGAAGGAAAAATATATAATTGGCACAAAACGTTCTTTAACAAATATGAAACCTTTTTTAAAACGGTTTCCGCACAAACGGTCAGTTGGTGCTGCTGTGCTTGACTTGTGCTGAGCCACCTGTCATTGCCCTCTGGCTTTCAGCCTCTCCTCTGCAGTCCATGTCACTTTCATAAACTGAGACCACATGCAACTTGCTGTTATGGCTGCGTAAGTAAACACATTTAACTCAGGGGCCACACTTCCCGCTCTATCGCTTTCTTTTTGTCTTTTTCTTCCTGTCCAGTTCTTTGGATGCATTCACACGCCCAGGCACTGCTCACCTGTTTACCCTAAGTGCATGCACATGTGCAGCAGCGATGGCCCAGCAGCACCTGTACCATCTGAGTGTGCTTCCACTCACTGCTGCTGTATTCTCTGGCTTTGAGTCACATGTCTACCTCTTAACATACATATTCTGGATAGTATGGAACAGAGACTACATTCTGCTGTGTAGCTGTGAAGATCCCATCCTAGTTGGCAGGCAGTTAACCTGCCTGAGCCTACACCAAACACTAAGCACTGCTGAACACGTGGCTCAGTTTTAAGCGTATTTATTTACTTCTATTTATTCAAACTGGAAATTGCCTTGAAGCTAAAAGTCATAAACTGACATTTTTATCCACTGTGACACAGCCACTCTACTTACATTTGTTGCTGGAAACTCAGTACTGTTTATTTGTACCCTGCCTTACAAAAGGCCCTGGTAATCTTGGTCACTGTTGTGAAATAGGGTACTCTATGAGAACATGGAAAGCTATCTAAACTTTTACAGTGCTTCCCAATTTTGGGAATGCCTGAAGTGCCTGGAAATCCACTTGTGACCTTGTACCACAGTAGATCCATTTCAAACATTATATTTGTAACAAACAGACAGCAATAACATTTCCTTAGGGAGTAATTACCAGATGCTCAAATGATCTAAAAGTGTAAATGAACCAATGCTGTACAGACATTCTAGTCAACCCTGGGCCACCATACCTCACGGTGTCTCTAATGACTATAACACTGGAAAGTACTGTCCCCACACAAGTCTTAAACAGGTAAAGCACAGTTTAGCTTGTTGCCTCCATTTGTTTTTTGGTGATACACTTAGCCCTCACTTACCCTTGGCAGCCCAGTGCCTCTACCTGCCCACAATATGTACACACACTGTTCTCCAATGATGCAAATAGCAACCGTAAAACCATTCTACGCTCCCAACCTGCATCAGGCTATACAAACTTCTACCTCTGAACAATGGTATACTTTTCCCTGCTCCTGCTAACAATAAAATTTAGTCTTTTATTTACAAAGAACAATTTACTGTGAATTTAACAAAATAAAACCTATAGATTGGTGTGAAGTTTCTGCACCACACTAGAATTGTAATTTGCTATACTCAATCATACATATAGCTTTAACAATTCTAAGTTTGCAGGATATTTTTCCCAATAAAGCTCTAAAGCACATTTTCATACTAAAAAAGCACGGTGTTTTGTTTAAACTAAGTAGTTTTTGAGTGCCCAATTTTACATGAGCTATTATAACAAGATCTTTTAAAAGATAACTCCAGATCTCCCACACAGCAGCAGCTTTCAGTTAGTGAAGTGTAGACTTCCCTCTTTAGGTTTTCTTTATTCAGAAAGTTAGATTACATTGGGTGTGACTCTGGGAGATGAAGGCAGAACAGTCATGACTTAAAGGCTGGCTTCAGCTACACAGGAAGCAATCTCAAAATTAAACAAATAAACAAACAGCAGAGAGAATGCTTTTCCTAGCAACACCTTAATAATGTAGTCATGAAAATAACTACAGCAAGGAACACATTTGATTCATCCCGATGAAAGGAAAAGGCTTAACTTATCATTTTCTTGCAGGGTTCATTTATTTGTGCTATAATAGAATGCAAACCCAAAATTCCTCAGTGTAATGGAAGAGGATTTAAAAGAGTAAATTTAAAAACAGATGAAAAGTATATTCCCACCCAACATAGCTCCGGGAGAACCACCACTGGCATCTGCTTAACCAAGACATGGGCTGCTCAGAAGCAAGAGGAGCCTCCCAAACTGCACAGGAGCTAATCCAGCAGGAGCTATGGGTAATCTTACAGGGACCATGGGTAATTCAATTTTAAAGGTTACCTCAAATACAGTCAGCTATTTATAGCTTCTTATAATATATATAATTTCTTTGTTTTAAAGTTTAGTAGGAAATCAATGTCTCTATTAAATTCTCCAATAGAAAATAATACTTTAAGTTACTGGATAAACTTGGCATCAGAGTTTACAAGTTTCCTTTTAATTACTGAAATAAAGGGAACAGGGATGACAAAGCAGGGCTGTTAAGCCGTCATGTTTATATGTGGATCCATTAAACATCTTCACTTCAGTGCCTTCCCCCCAACCCTCTAAAGAGAGCTATTCATTTTAAAAAGCTAGGAAGACTTGAAACTCCTAGAAGATAAGACCATTTTCTCCAACCCACCATCCCTAGTCCCAAAGCTTAGGCCTGTTAGGGAGTGGACGGTTTGTCTTACATGATGCACACTTCCATAGTAAAAAGTCTTACTTCAGAGCTCCAGGCTTATGGAATGTCTTCTCCACATTTTCTCATGAAGAGTTTGTGTCTTTCCCAGTGGGGCCATTCTTGGCCACAGCTAAAATTACCAACATCATCACCAACTCAAGATGCTGCCCCTATTCCCTTTGTTCAGCTCTATCACCCACAGTTATCTAATAAGTTGGGACTTTTACTCACTACATCCTGTTTGTTGTCTTTCTTACTACAAGGTCGTTTTCATGACATAGGGAGATGAATTATAGTAGTCACTATCATGCAAACACCAGTCATGACCTCACAAACAAACCGGCAGCTCACAGACACTGCAGTGAACGAGAAAGCGTAAATACCATTCAGGGAAAGGAGAGTGCTGGTACAAATAGTGCAGGAGTGGCACTTTCATCAAGAAGAGCAGATCTGCAGACAACAGGGCCTTAACACAGGCCAAGCACAGACAGTGCTTACAGATATGCTTCATGGACTTTTAGTTTTTAATTTACTTACTTCGTTTTCTTTCTGTGATATTGTTTCATTATGTAATTCACATGGCACAGAACTTGCTATGTAGTCTAGGCTGGCTTAGAACTCATCACCCTCTTGCCTCTGCTTTCTAATGGGTATGTGTGTTCAGAGGCTTATTTATTTATTTAGCATACTCCCATGTCTCTCTGTGTGTGTGTGTGTGTGTGTGTGTGTGTGTGTGTGTGTGTAAAGATATGCGACTCTGGAACTTTCAGGAATCAAGTTTTGCCTTCCACCATTTAGGCTCTGGGGATCAAAGTCAGGTCAACAGGCTTGGTAGCAAGCACTCTTACCTACTCAACTTTCTTGCTAGCCCAAAAGTTTATTATCATATGATTTCAGTACTTCACACATACATTTTAATATTTATAAAGATACATATTATATTTATATAATAAAACACCAGGGATCTATTTGCACACTACTGGATAAGCTTCGGTTATAATAACAACAAATACTTAATTTTATCAAAATATATTCTTATTTATTAAACTATCTTGACAGTCTTTGTTTCAAGTAATTGGCTTGAAAGCCTTATGACAGTTTTGAGTGAGAATCTCATATAACTGAGCTTTGCTTGGCACACTGACCCCAGCTACTAGGTAGTTGTGTTTACAACTGGTGATGGCACACTAACTCTTGACCTGTAGGGACAGGAAGCTTCCCAAGACAAGCCTCAGGGTGGGAACCTTTGTGCAGAGCCCACAGGGACAAATGGTACACATACTTATCCATACATAACATGCAATGTTCACATTAAAAGAAAGGCACAGACATTTATCTGTAACATGCAGTGTTCACATAACAGAAAGCCACACACATTTATCTATAACATGTAATGTCTATATTACAGAAGGGCACACACATTTTATCTGTAACATGTAATGTCTATATTAACAGAAGGGCACACATTTATGTATAAAATGGATGTTTAGGTGACATCAGAGCTCTTGTCAGGAAGGGAAACACGGACTGTGTTATGTAGAAGAAGAAGTACAAAGTTACCTTTTTTACGGTTTTATCTGGCTCAAGAGCAATATCTGGAATGTTTGCATCAACCATCAAGGAGAACAAGTTCAAAATCAGATTTGAATACCTAAAAGAGCAAGAAAGAAAAGGAAAGCAATGAGTCAGAATTTTAGATTTCTTTGTCTTATTGAGAACACTCCCAAAGTAGTGGCAACTGTATCTTTGTGATTACTACTAAGTCAAAGGAAAAGAAGGAATGAGTAAATATGCAACTTGTCACTGTCCTTCCTGAATTGTTGTTTGGCTCCTTAGAGTGAGTGACTTGTGGGATGATATTTCCCTTTGATTAATGTTGCCGTGGTAAACAGATGACAACCTAGGTAGTCACAGGAAAAGTATATACTTGTCATCTACAAAGACAGATCTTCAATGTTACAAAACTCTAACTGAAGGAATAATATATTCGTTTTTGTTCTTTCATAAAAAATGTACTTTCTGAAGATGAGGGGAAAGTTAATTTTAAATGAAACCTCTAAAAGTTTATTGCATAATATGAAGACTACAGTTTCTCCTTGAGACAACTAGTGTATTTACTCACACTGATGTTACCTGAGACAGTCCTTCTCAGGCATCATTGAAACTATCCATCTGCAACCTCTTGTCTGCCCTCTCCTCAGGCATCCTGGCTCACAGCTCATCACCTAAGGACTTCTCCACCTCCCAGGAGTGCCACCTTGTGAACAAAAGCTTAACACAAGGCTCTTTGTGGGATAGACAAAAGTGAAAACACGTCTATCAAAAACGCTACAGTTAACATCACTCTCAGCTACAATAGACTAAATACTATAGAAGGGTCCAAGGCAGGAGCATCTGCTCTTACTATTGTTATTTAAATTAGTATTAGATTGGTATTAGCTGTTCCAACAAACAGAACAAGGCAAGAGAAATAAATACAAATAAAAAATAAAACTGCTGCTATTTGTAGATGATGTAATACTGTAATAACATGATAAGGTTAAAGGCACAGACCCTATAGATTGGCCACACCATCTTTCTTCATACTCTGGGAGGGAATGCAGGCATGTCTTGCACTAGGAAAATTCCCTTTGCACAGTTAGGTGCAAACTACTGTAAGAGCCCAGTGATCCTGTTGCTTTAGACTAACTGTCAGAGTTCTCTATGTGCTCAAGTACTCGGTTTTGTTTTTTGTTTTTTGTTTTTCCTCATAAGTCATCCAGTCTTTTTAATCAAACCATGATGAAAGAAGAATAGATTGACACTGAAGAAGAAAGGACAGAGTAAAACCATCCTAGTCTAAAGCAGAATGAGTCGTGAAGCATTGAAGGGATAAAAATGAAACCCCGGAATCATCCTGAACTAAATCATCTAAAACTGAAATGGAGAAAGTGCTAGAAAACAAAATGGCTGGAGGATCATGACTGTCCCAAAGCCAGCACAGTGAATACAAGGCTGCTCGCCACTGCCTCCAGGGAGAGAGGATGGAGTAAAACTCCCCCTGGCTAGCCTACTCTCACACTCATAAGGCCAGCTTATTAACTGGTAGGTTACAGATGTGACAATTAGGAGGAAAGCAAGATATGCTTTGATGCTGGAGTTTTTATTATACAGCAAATGTGTGTTTAAAATGTTGTCTACAGTGAGTGAATAAAATTTAAAAATGTCATTGTCTTTCTAATAAAGGCCTAACAGTAACCACCCATTTCCACAGCTGGTTCTAGCGCGCTGTGAGAATCCCAGTAGTGCCCTTACCTACGCAGGTGGAGGAAGGCTGTGTAGCACTGCTTCCGGAACTCTTGGTACTGCTCACTCTGGGTGCCGCCCATTCCTTCCACCATCTCCTTATTCAGCTTCATTGGAGGAGGAAGAGGCTTTGGATCTCGGCCCAAAATATACCCAAAATCTATGTGGAAGAGTTTGCCTGGATGTAAACAAGAAACCCAGTTATGTGTACAATTACCTTTGCAAATCCAGAAGATGCTATTGTATACATCTCTTAGAAGTGCCTTTTTGTAAAAGATTAACTCATTCATTAAGTTATTCTATATCTTCAAATAAGCCATCCAAAGCACAGTGTAGTTTAATTCTTGGAAATGAAAAAACAAGCTTAAGACCATCCCAATTAATATTAATTTAAATGTTAAAATCTAATGTCTAGAATTGCACACTCAAAAAGCAAACATCTGGAGAGCTCTGAAAAGAATCATCATCAGTCAAGTCAGAAGACAACCTCATGTATACTAAGCTTAGGTGAACTGCTCTTTCTCTCTGTAACAGACAACCACTTCTTTGATTTTAGTATTCCCAACACAAAACCCTGGCCATTATGAAATTATGACTGTAAAAATAATCCTTCAAATTTCCAGTTATGGTGTTGGCTTATTCTTTCTGCTTTCTAGCTGGAGACTGGGAATCTGATCCCTGTACTGATGGCCACCAAGAGCTGAACACAGCTCCAGTTCCTCCTAGAAAAGTCTTAGGTCATTGCAGAGCAGATACACGGGGATGGGATCCTTCCGCTGGTGGTGATTCGCCATGGAAACCGTGAAGCACCTAGTGAATGACAAGCTGCATGAGGCCAGGAGCTTTAGAGTGAATTCTGAGAGCAGAGACTTTGGACTCAGCACTGCTAACTCTCGGACCATTTTCTGGCACACAGCAAGTATCAGCCATTGAGTGAAGGAACCAACTGGCTTAACAAGCCAACTAAAACCCTCTCTAGGGCAACTGACTTATTCTGTCATGTCATGCATTATGAGCTGTTTCATGTGGAAATTTATCATCTACTTAATTTTTCCCATCAAGGGTACCAGCCTTGCCTCAGAGTACTCCATTTACTGACCGTGAGCACAAGAGATGCTGTGCAAACACATTTTCCACACTGACTACTGCTTAAGATGTTGGCCATGACTTCCTGTTCACTGCTTTTCCTGAGTACTATCACAGTCATTGTGTATAGTGTGTATATTGTGTATATCACAGTCATTGCACACTGACATGCAGTCACTGCACAGTCATATACACACTGTGTATAACACAGTCACTGCATGTCTCCCTAGGATCTTAGGGTCTTTGTCACTGTGAAGGAGGGTCATTAAAATCAGTTAACCAAATAATTAACCAAAGTACAAAAGAAACTCTTATCTGCTTGCAACCTTGCTGAACCTATTCTAGTGTCACCTACTAAATTATAATTGGCAATTATCTCAGATGTAACATCAAAAGAACACTGGAACACAGAACCCGGCACACAGTAAATGCTTGAAAGGCCAGTTGCCACTATCAATACACACACACACACACACACACACACACACACACACACACAGTAGATGGTCAAGAGAAGCTAAAAAACAAACAAATAAAACTCTTAAGGCAGGGGTGACTTAAAGTCTTAACTTGTTCTGAAAAAGAAGAAACAATTTAAAATGATAGGATTCATTTAAAATTAAGTCAAGCCATTTACCATGCAATAATTAGGTCTCTTCAGTAGCTCATAAATACTTATCGTAAATACTTCAAATAACATGTAAATATTAAAACTCTGAACTTTTCTCAAACATAAATCTTGAGGCTGGCAAGCTGATCAGCAGGTAAAGTATTTGCTGCCAGGCTGATGATCTGAGTCTGATCAGTGGGGCCCACATGGAGGAAGGGGAAAACAGACTGCAGTAATCTGCTCTCAGACCTCCACGTGCACACTCCGCCAACAAATGAATGATTTAAAAAAAATGTTAATAACAGCCACTCTAAAGATGTCTGAGCATCCAAACCTGACTGTACCTGAGACTCACAGATGACAGAAAATTGTACAATTAAATACTAGATAGAGACGCCACCTCCCTTTCTGCAACTTTTAGGTATCTTTAACAGAAGAACAAACTCAGTGATTAAATAAGTTGGACATTTTCAGGCAAAAGAGTAAGGGAAACTGTGCTTGAACAGCTCAGCCACACACATCAAGTGTGGGAAACAGACCTCAGAGTAAAGGCCATGGGCGAATACGTAACTTCTCAAGGGCACACAGGATAAATAGCTGCTATAGAGAAACAGTTACACAGAAAAGCCAACCTCTCTTTTATTGTGTCATTACCCTAAGCTTTTCTCTAAATAAAGAAGTAGTCCAATCATGTAGGAACTAGTTTGTTTTTGAAGGCTATTTCTGGTTTGGATGGTACAAGTGAAAAGACAATGAGTTACAGACTGAGACACCCAGACATCAGAGAAGGGAGCATGCATTGTTGCAAAGACAGACCACTTTGGTAACAGCGCATGAGGCTCCGCAGCCTACAGCACATTTGCTCAGCAGTTCCTACCGTGCTAAAGACCACATTTGAAAACATGTTAACTCATCTTTCTCCCCTCCTCTACTTATAATGAGGCAGTAAGAGTTCGAAATTAAGCATCATATTCTACTGTCATCACCCTGAAACCTGAGAAACTCCTGGTACCAGGAACTCTCATTGGATCTGTTTTGCTCTTAATTCCAGTTATAGCCCAGACAATGTCAAACGCTGCTGATACAGGAAACTTGCTTCTGGAGGCTGGGAAGTTATTAGGAGAAGCTGTTTGTAATTCCTTTCTTCCCTTCTTTGATCCTGTAGTAAACAGACAATAGAGACCATCTGAAATCCGTGGTGGTGCTTACTGCTTTGACATGCCTTGTGACTTCTGGGTCTGCGATTGATATCGACAGCATAGCCATTCTAAACGGCTCCAGCTAATGATACTGACAGAGTGGCTGGCTATGCAGATGTTCTTTCAGCTATGATGGGGATTACATCTCTGCAAATGCACCATGAAATGAAAATATGAAGAATAAAAAATTCATGCACTGAATCCAACCTGCAAACCCCACACTCTGGCAACCACCGAATGCTACAGAGGGCCAGCTGTTTATTCTCAGGGTCACACAGATGTCTGGCAGATGTGTCTCTTTGTTGCTACCCAGCAAATGGGGGATTCAGACAACTAAACATTCAAAATGCACTTTTATGACTGTACATCAATCACATTCAGTCAGAGACAGTTGGCACTTTGAAATCATTTGGCAGCATCAGAACAGACAGTTCATGTGGCAGCATATAGCTAAGCATTTCCACAGGGGCCAGACAGCACAAACTCACACGCAAACACTGTAAACAGCACAAGTGTTCAATAGTATATTGGACACATTAATGTCGTTAGATTAAATTTTACTAGTTTGTAAATAAATCTGTTTTTATTTTATCACTATGTAAAACTATTCACACAAGCAGTCAATACCAGGTTTGTACTGCACACTGTGGGGCCTTCATGTCCATTTGAGAGACTAACATCTCTTAGGACTGAGGAATATACTTTTAGAGGCTAGGGTTCAGCGGTCGAGTGTATGCATAGAGGGTTAAAGACAAGGTTTAAATCCAGCAGTAAAGCAAATCAAAAAGACACCTCTCTTAGATTCCTAGTTTCCCTCTAAACAGGATAAAAGGGTTTAGGACATTCCTAAAGATGCACACTTTTTAAACAATAGGACAATCAGTTTCAAAATAAGGCATCTAGTACCTGCAGTGCTCAGTGTAATAGCATGTTTCCTAACCCTTAGAATCCAAGGTCATCATAGGGCATCGTGATGAGGATGCCATAGCTTTCCCTCTAAGTGCCACCCTCTGCCTAAGTTGAGCATCCTGCTCTTATGTTTCACCTCTGCGGGTGAAGAAGTGGAAGCTGACAGTGTTAAAGATGAGACAAGCTCTCCCTAACCACCCTGCATCCCACAAGCATGGCTGTGTTCCCACTCGGGATGCAGATGACCAACCTGATGAGTCTTCCTCGGCAAACTCTATCAGTCCTGGTGTGTAATAGGAAACCTCCTTCAGTGTTCTTCATTTCAATATAAGCATTACTGGAATTCCAAGGTCAACTGTTTAATTACTGCTTGTAAATGAATGTTATACTATTATCCTTCCTGTAGGAAAACTCTAAGGGACTGAGGTTACGGCTCAGTTGCAAGGGGCATGTGGCTCTAACAATGAAAGCATGGCTAAGTTTTACAAGTTCAAAGAGCCATGCATTTTTAAAAGAGGGTATCAGTTTTAAGAAAATTAATCCTCATAAATACTAGAGGCCATTTATCTTTTTCAGAACTATACCTATTGTAAGAAAACACAAAGATTTAAAAAGTGTACCTTATATAATAAAAAATTAAGAAAATCAAGAAGGAGCCGGGCGTGGTAGTGCACCCTGTGATCCCAGCATTTGAGGAAACAGGCAGTTGGATTGCTCCAAGTTCAAGGCCAAAAAGTCCAGGATAGCCAAGGCTAAAGAGACACCCCCCCACCCCCCAAAAAAAAACCCACCCCAAAACAAAAACCAACCAACCCCAAACAAGCAAACAAAAAGAAATTCAAGAAGTGTGGTCATAAATAAATCTCACATGAGACAAGAGGAAAGGTGTGTACAAAACAAAGCAGTTACCCACTTCGTTCCTCTATTCCTACAAGATACAGTAAATGAGGTGCTGACGAAGGATTGTTGAATAACATGAACTTATTCCAAGATAAACTTATTGTAACTCTTAAATATATATTACTAAAATTAAGCATACTTACTGGCAGACAATATGAAATTCACATTCCCTCTGTCCTGCACTGCCTGCATGCCTGCTCTGCAATTCTGACCTCCTAGGATTCTGTGCACCTCACCTCTGGGGCTGCCCCTCTCCTCTACTTCATAGTTAGTGTAGCTTTTTGTATGCAACCATTCTATTTTCCTTTAATTCCTTTATTCCTTTCCTATGTGACTATATCTTTCTTGTTGCTATAATAGTAAACTTGCAAACAAAAATGGAGCCCAAAACTACACCATTGTAATGAACCTCAGGCTCAGGCCAGCTGTACTCCCACACAGATAACACACTAATACCAAAATGTCTATTAGATGGTGTCTCACCCACAGCTAAGGAAGAGCTTTTACAGTAATGGTTTTCTAACAAAGGGTAAGGATATAAATTCAAATTAGCACAGACATCCTAATTATCCGCTAATCGTCTCCCCTTCAACTTCAGATGAGCTTCTTCAGAACAGGAACAAGATAAACTAATGAAACCATGAGCAACACGGATAGCATACCTGACTCCACCACAAAGTTCCTCTGCAGAAGAAAAAGCCTTAACATGCTATTCGTTTTGAAACACCAAAGTTTACCTTATCTAATACATATAAATTATCACACCAAATCGATAATCAGATTGGGTGGTTTTTTTATAAGCCACCAGGCTCTTGTTAAAGCAGCATTTTTTAAAAAAGGAGCTGATAAAAGGAAACATTAAATATATTAGCTAATTTATCTCTGAAATTATGAGTCCAACTCACAGGTTAAGCCAAAAGTGCATTCTTATCTCAGTCAGAATGTAGCATAGCTCACCCTTGACGAAAACCCACAGTGCTGAGAGCAGCAGCACACCTGGACCATACAGCTCCCGCCAGCCTCAAACAACCCCCAGAATAGGATTCTGTCCTTACTGTGTTCAGCAAAGGAGATGCAGATGAGGTAAGCAGCCCAGAGTCATCGAACTTTTACTTTAGAGACAGATGCCTTCTCTGTTATGTAAAGTTAATTACACATAAAACTAAGGAATAATAAAAAAGATCAGGACAGAAGATGTTCTGAAAACCATCCCACGAGGTCAGTGGGGACAGTGTTAAGTGAGATTTCTGACAGAAGCCTCGAACAGGTCACTCTGAAGACCTGAGACACAGAGGCACCACTGGTTTCTCAGGAGTGGTGGGCTCTTTGAGCACCTACTAATAAGATTCCATTTAGCTAGGATTCCCTAGCATCCAGTGTTCACTTCTACAGCTTTGTTATAGTCTATATATCCTACGCAACATAAAAGTTCTTCGGTTATTTTGATTACCTGTCACAAATTTTCAGAAATAAAAAAATAACTCTTTATTAAAAGTTATAATAAAGTCAAGCCTCATTTCCTTTGAGACCTGAAGTGGTGTAATGAGCATTTCTCCATAGACTTATGCTTGAATGCTTGTCCCCAGTTAGTGCAACTGTTTGAGAAGGATCAGGAGGTGAGGTCTTGTTAGAGGAGGTGTATCCCTCTAGGTGAGCTTTTAAATTTCAAAAGCCCATGCCAGGCCCAGTTTCTCTCTGCCTGCTGTCTGTCAATCAAGATGTAATAAGCTCTTGGCTCCAGTGCCATGCCTGCCTGCCACCATACTCCCTGTCATAATGGTAATGGACTAACCCCATGAAAATATAAGCAAGACCTGAATTAGACGGTTTGTTTGATAAGAGTTGCTTTGGTCACGGTGCTTCATCACAGCCAACAGATTAGTAACTAAAGCAAGTCCTACCATGACTGATTACCCTACTAAACTATGGTTTCATCCACAGGCATCAACTCTGAATAACAAAAATCTCCCTTTAAATCTCATACCAGTTTAAGTTTGTAGCTTCCTACTCTCTCCAGAATGGCATAATTATTCAGTAACAAGTGAAACACCATTTCAATCCCTCAAAAGAAAACACCCTTATAATCGACTATGAGGCTTTCGGATAAGGGCCTTCAATTTTATGATGGATACATGGCGCCCTCTGCTGCACAACTAAGGAAACACCCAACAAGCTAAAAGTACTCAAACCAAGAAATGAAAATTTAGGGAGGAGTCTAAGTCTGTAATGGAGACTCTTGGTTTACATTTTAGCACATTACCTGTAAACATAATTTTAATTCCCACATTAAGTGAACCACCGTATTTCATAGGTGCCTACAGTCCCAGCCAGTCCTTCCCTGGTCTGTCTATATTGCCTGGGGCATCAGTGAATTAAATCTTAAGCCTCAGGCCTCTCACATCAGGGAAACAGACACGAAGCGGACCTCTACACACAGCACAAGCATCAAAAGAGAGGCTCACTCAGACCTCTACTATGCTGGCAGAGAGAACAGAAGTGGAGGGGCCCCGTGCATCAGCTGTTGAGAGATGAGACAGCAGCTATATAAGAGAAAAGTTATATGTTCTCAGCGTCTAATATAGTGCAAGATACATGTTCATGGCACAATGGACCAAAAACAAACAAGAGAAGATGATTAAAATGAGGCATTTTTAGATAAAAGAACTAAAATATACTTCCTTCAGGGAACCAACAGTCAAGATTCCTGTTGTTAGGAGACTCAGCTATGATACTATTTATAGATAACATAATTTAAAACGCCCTTGAAACACTGCCATCTGCCCCCTAAACAGAACTTAAAAAGCACTTCTTGGTATATTTTTTTTCCCCCTTAAGACAGGATCTCACTGTAGAGCAGGCTGCCCTGGAACTCACTCTGCAGTCCAGGCTGCCTTATAGCCTTCCCAGTGCTGGGAGCCAAGGGTGAGTTATCACACCCAGCTAGACATGTTTGCCTGTATTTCTTTTTAAATTAATTTATCTAATAGAGAAGAAGACTTTAGATGCTTCTGCAAGATGTAGCTGGTTAAAATAATTACTGGGCAGATGAATTTTAAAAAGAAAACAAACAAACCTGCTCTTTAGGAAAAGAATGTTTTTCATTTACATTTCATAGAAGTTTGACATCCAAAGGCAAACTTGAAGCACCCTCTGGTGGAAACTGTTGTAGGCTTAAAACTGGAAAAAATCACAATCTGATTTCTAGACCTCTGAAACCTAGGTAAAACAAAAAGCAAAGAGATCAAGCCAAACCAAACCAAACCAAACCAAAAATGAGGCAGGCGACTATCCTCTCCAAATTAACCCCTAATGTTAACACACACCGTGGAGACCACCTCTCCCAATACAGCAGCTGCATGACAACACCAAAAACTGCTATTCTGTTTTATTTCAAGTTGTATTCTCTGAGATTTCTTCTAGGAGTTTCGGGACTTTTTAAGTTATTATTTAAGGCTCTTCATATAATATTTTATTATCATGTTCTTTTCCCTCCCAGGTCCTCTTTTTCTTTAACCTTTCTATACCCTCGGTTTCCTGCTTTCCTCTCTCACCTCTGACACCCAGATTGTATCCTTTGGTCTTGTCTACTAGACTGTCTTGTCTTGACAGGAACATGACATCCCAGACAGGAATTCAATCACAAATAAACTTCACATACAATAACTCAAAACGGATATGTGAAATTCTGTTATAGTATGTGAGTTACCAGGGTTAGCATATTAATAATTGGTCAGATTACATTCAACTATTCTATTATATTCTGGCCACTATAATCGGAAGAATGCTAAAACAGAAAAATGTCTTCTTATGAGAACAGATGGGAAAAGCTAAGGAAACGTCAGTTATCAGTTCAAAGCAAGGACTACAGGAACAAGCAGAGATGTTTAACTACCTATTGCCCCAACCCTGCCTTCCTGTATGCTTAGCTAAGTGCTGCCTGCAGCTCCAGAGGCATGGTGCTAACTGACAGGCAAGGCCCCGGCGCGCAGGCCTTGCACCCTGACTGGAGATGCTTGGGTAGTCAATAAGGCATCTAACAGGTACTTTAAAAAGCAACAACAACAACAACAACAAAACCCGTGGAGTAAATAAACACCTTCAACTACCATGAAGAAGACAAAATGAAGTGGTAAGTTTAGAGCGACAGAGGACAAGACACATGTCAGACAGCTGCGGCTTTGCTAAGAACATCCTAATCCAGCTCAGACAATAACCACTGTCTGCCCTGCAAAGGTGTGAGCAAGGAAGGTGCCTTGAGGTGGCAGTGATCTCACGTGCAGACAGAAAATGAGGCGGGAGATTTTATGTTGGTGGCTTCAGTAAGGGACACTGAAAATACAGAACTGGCATGTTACTGACAGGTCCTGGAGCTGAGGAACAGACTTGCAAATGATGGTAAAGCATGAGATGAGGCCAGGAGAGATATCAGTGGCCTCTGGGCCTGGGCTGTTACCTGCTGAAGGGGGAAGGGAGGGGAGGAGCAAGGCTGCAGGAAGGTATCATGGAATACAGTAGATGGTATACGTAGCTATTACAAGGTAAAGAAACGGAATGGAGTGACATCTTGACCTGTAGGTTTAGAAAGTGTATTTAGAGGTTGGGGCCTAAGGTCAGGCAGGTGGCGTAAACTGGAATCCCAGAGAAAACTCTAAGAAGAGACAGACAAGCAAATGGGTTAATACGCAATCGAGAAAAAGGGAAAAGGGAATGATTTTTCCTTGTACACTATGGGGAAAGGAGACCGTGAGACAGCTGCTGAGGTGAGGAAGTCGACAGAACCGGGAGAAGGGACAACTAGGCTAGCGATGCTCAGTAAGGGTCTAGCTGCCTATGTGCATGTGTCCGCTTTCTACACAGCGGCTCTGCACACAGAACAGGCAGAGGGTCACTCACAGGTCCCTGCTCAAGTGCTCTTACTCAGGCTGGGCTTCTCCCTAAGTGCCCTTCCAATGCCTCATTTTAAGAGACTTTAGAGGACTCTCAAGCCACTGAGGCTCAGCTCTAACAGGCACTTCCCGTGTGGGCCCAAGGACTTCAGTTGGATCCTCTGGACCCATGGGGAAGGCAGAGAACTGGTTCCCCACAGCTATCCTCTGAAATCCATACGTACATGATGGCACATGTGCCACCACATGCACATACACATATAGAAATGAACTAAAAATTTCAAAAGCACCTATACTTTATCAATAAGTAGGTAACTTATTTTGATAATAAGCTGATTCTAGAACAAAAGACAAATCACCACATACAAAAGTCTATCTTCTAATACTACTGGTTCAGTACCTGTTTTTGTTAAGAGAAGGTTATCCAGGTGTCGGTCTCCAACGCCAAGAATGTAGGTAATCACACAGTATCCAGCTGGAAGACAACGGGGTTGGCGAAGGCACACTCAGCACAGAGCGCCCCCACTCCATTGACCGTGAGAGTAATCTGTGCTGTTGTAATTCCTACGTGGTTTTAACTGTCTCCAATTTCCCCACCGACGTAAGAAAGCTGTGGCCTCCCTGGCTCTGTCAGTTACATACTAAACACTAGAGAGATTAGTATTTGCAACAACAAATCTTGAAGAATTTTTGTCAAATTAACAGGATTTTTTTAGTAACATAAGCTAAATTAAGCTTCATGAACCTTAACTGAAATATTTATTTAGCACTTGTCACTTGAAATTGATATGCTAAAGTTGACTATCTAAGAAGCATATAAGGTAAACTGTCAATCATCCCATAAGATATAACTAGCTTATTTGCCCAAGGTTCTAGCACTAATATCATCTCTTTTTAATCCCTCCTTTTAAAATGCTTTTATAGGGGACTGGGGAGATGGCTCAGTGGTTAAGAGCACTGGCTGCTCTTCCAGAGTACCCAGATTCAATTCCCAGCACTGACATGGCAGCTCACAACTGTCTGCAACTCCAGTTCTAGGGATCCAGCACCCTCACAGAGACATACTTGCATGTAAAACACCAATGCACATAAAACTTTAAAAACACAGTATCGACAAATTCTTTTTTAAATGCCATTATAAAGTAATAACTTAAAGAAATGAAAACTAGTTCATGTGAATATGAGCGGCATGACAACTGACTCACATGACACGAGATTATAAAGAGATATAAAGCGCTGTCCTACTCCTCCCATCAGCAAGCAGCTTCAAAGGCCACGAGAACCACTCTCCACACAGAACCTGCTAGCTCTGCTGAGCATTAACAAGAACAATGCTTTCTGACTGAGGCTTTCCCATACTTTACCTAATGATAAAGATTCAAACCAGGGAAACCTGAGCAGGAATTAACAGGCTGCAAGATGGAGGAGTGGTGAGCTGAGTGGGGGAGGCCTGGACCTACGCCGACTAACTGCGTTCTTACTTTGTCACCACTGTCTTTGCAAAATACCAAGGATTTCTTTCACCACTTATCCCTTTTACTTCTTTTCTTCTTAAACATTTAGACCTTCACATGCTGTAACTATGAATCAATATAGCAGTGTTGGCATGGCCAGCTTTTCCTTACTCAAATGCATCCACAGAGAGACAAACGCCTGGACCACTTACCACAGCTCTTGACGTAAGTGTCCATGACCTCGGCACTGATGCCATTGGGTCCAGTCTCACTTGGGGCATGCTTCCTGAAAAAGTTCTGAAAAGACACGCCATGCAAGTTCCCAAACCTCGCACAGTTAAACAAGTTAGGCATTACAACATCGTGAGTAATGGCCAAGTGTCTAGTCTAAAATGGAGTCAGAAGACAGGCCGAGGCTGTGTAAACACAAAACACAGGCAATGGCAGGGTTCCATAATACATGCTGTCCAAAGAGCCTGGAGACCTGTGGGGTACTTCCTTCACCCCACTCCTCTCAGTGGGAGCCTTGCCCCGCAACATAACATAGAAATCTAACAGCACGCTGAAGTCACCGGCTTCCGGTTTCAGCTTTCTGAACCGTTATGTATGTGAGGAGGGTTCTAGAACACATGAAGGGTTCCTATACACTGATCAAAAGGCAAATGACCCAAGAGGCATGCGATTGAAGGAGCCCTCTGCAGGAGGTGCTCCTACTACCACACGCATCTTTACATGCGAAACTGTGCATTTAATCAAGAAAAGACAAAGGAGAGCTATATGATATTCCAAAAGCTAGAAATATTATCGTGATGAGGGGCCAGACCATCCTGATGCGTGCTTTTGTGTAAGCAGGAATGGATATGGAAAAGCTGAAATTACTCTGAACATAACTTTTACATTCAATTGAATCTGGAAAACACAAAACACATGAGCTGCTAAGTTATTCATAAACATCAGCTATGGATGGAATCGCCAGAGGAAATATTAGAACGCTGGCATCAAAGGCAGCGTACACAATCAACACCGTCATGAACAAGTTGACAATCTGATAGCTAAAGGAGCCACAGGCACCCAAGGCACAGTCTTGTCCATGGTGAGTCTTGGTTGCTACAGTGAAAAGACACACAATACAATCAGATGGGAAAACGATGTGGATGCTAACTCTCCCCTGAGGGGATAAAATAAGCATCATCCTCCCACAAGATTAAAAAAAAGAAGGAAGAAAGAAAAGAAAAGAGATCTGTCAATTAAAAATCTGCCATAATATAAACATAACTATACAAAGGACATTTGGGGAAAATTTTGGTGTCAATCTGTTTTAAGAACAAAAATTGGAAATAACTAAAACTGAAAGTAAAGCTGTTTGGGAAAAAGATACACTGTGTGTTATTTTATTTCACATATTTTACTTTTTATCTTTTACTTTTTTGTGTGTGGGAGAGGTTGCAAGGACAGTACAAATATGAAAGACGAGGAGAGGGGTGGGACTGGGTTGCATGATGAAATTCACAAACAAAATCAATAAAAAGTTAAAAAAGGTTTCAACTAATGGCTAAATAAATAAAAGTATTTCTGTATTTTGGAGCAAAATGCAACTATAAGCTTTAGTTTGTGTGGTGTGTGTGGGGGATGAGAGTCTGACTTTACATGTTTATGTACATTTCAGAGGCCTGAGCATCCGAATGACTAACAGCACAACTTCCACCTACAAATAATTCTCACTTCCACAGAAAACAAGGACTTGTAGCAAGAAGAATAAGGGAGCCCTTGATTTCAACAGCGTCCTTTGGCGTCAGCTGTGAGGAGTGCATAATGCCATGGTTACCTGAATGCTTCCCTCCGTGTCAAGAACTTCAGCGACAGGAACCGACTGGATGAACTGCATGAAACCTACATGGCAAGAAACATGAACCGCATTGAGTTCCACGCTGGGCACACCCACTAGAAAGGGCTGGCACACCTGAGCTGATTAGCTAGAGGAAGCCAAGGCTCTGGTAGCTGTCCCTTTCCCCTTAGAGTCACTCTTCTCTTCCCAGAGTAAGAAGGTCTGTGGCCACAGTGCTAACTTTATGCTGGCCACAGAACTACCAGGCAATTCTTTTTATTCAACTAGTTTATATATTTGCATGTTTCCCTAGGCGAATTTCTATCAGTTAGCTCAAAGAAGACAAAGTAATAGATATTTCCCAAACATAGCATCCTTCCATAACTTTAAAGCAAATAGGAATTAACAACAGTACAGATGTAAAAACCACTCTCAGAGCTGTGAAATTCTGCCCACTCACTCCACCACCTAAGAGTGAGAGAAGGGACGTGCAAACTCCTTAGTCCACAAGAGAAACGAGAAGGGAATAGTATGCAAAACAATGAGAGAAAGAAGAGGGCTGGTCAACCTGGTACAAGGGGAGCATAAAACAACAAGCACATTAAAAAAGAAATCTAAGCAAATGAGGCAGCATTTCTGGATTTACCAAACGTGATCTTGGTTTAGTGGCCCGGAAATTCTAAAAATCTGTGGAGAAGGGTATCCGTGCAGGGTACAAATACAGGAAAACCTACATTCATCCATTGCAGCAAGTATTTATTAGTTTTCTATCATGTTGTATAAACTGTGGCACACAGGTAAAAAAAAGATGCTAGCCCCCAACTACATAGCTTAAAGCTCAAGCCTGACGGGGATAAACATAAATGAGAGGGCACCATGAAGCCGAGGAGGGAGATCTAAGTTACACGGGAATCAGATGCCACCAGGCAATTGGCCATGTTCTTAAGACGCAGGGCACTAACACTGTAGGAAGCGCTGTGGGAAATAAAGGGTCAGATGCTGTTTGCAGCACTGTAAAGCCCGAGACTGAAAGAGCATTAGAGAGAGACCATAACCAAAGCCAATGAAAGTGGGAGGCAGGAAAGAGATGGCTGGATACAGCTACCGTGGCCTATCACAACTCAGCACTGTGGCCTCTTTGCCTTTGTCCCAAGAGCAAATAAAAGCTAGAAAGAAACTGATGCAGGAAAGCAAAAAGTCACAAAAAAGCACAACTGTACTTTCAGAGAGATTGTTCCATATATACATACATACGCACACACACGCACGCACACACACGCACGCACACACATATATACATCTATGCGTATGTGTGTGTGTGTGTGTGTGTGTGTGTGTGTGTGTATATGTATATTTCACAATGAGCATCAAGCAAACAGCCTCAAGTCATTAAATATCAAAAAGACCTACAGGTATGTTATGTGTAAGCACAAATGTGTGCATGCACATACATGTGTACATATGCATATACATGTATACACACTGTAAAATGCAGCAGACGATGCACTTGCTGAGAGGCTTCGGTAAGCATGTGGTTCAAAGCCTTTCTGGGCCACAGAAACTCTCATAGAGCTATGCAGGCAGCTGGGAGAAAACACTGTGAGCTACAGCCAACCAGAAGGCAGGGAGAAGTGAAAGCATCTGCCACTTTACCTCTGAGAGAAGTAAAATTAGAGATGGGCAGAGAAGTAGGGGAGGCAAGAGGTGGGAAATGGGAGAAGAGAAGGATGGAGGAAATGAAAGAGGAGGAGAGGGGCACAGACAGAACAGGGAAAGAAGAAGAAAGTGCAGGGAGGGAGAGGAGGATGGGGAGGTCAAACCCAGGGTCTTCAGGGCTCTGAAGTAGCTAATTCTTGCTCTAATGTTCCTAAGGATTTTCAGTTTAAAAAGGAAGCGTGTACTGACCGGACACTAAAGAAAGCAATCACGATGCAAACGGAACTCACCGTGTTTTGTACTCGTGGCTAACACCTTGTAAGGTGTCAATTTCAAGTCCAGATTTTCTTTCCGCAACAGCTTTCATAGAAAGAGAAAGCACATTAACTATATGTAAAGACCACCAGCAGCTGGCTCATGGACACACACTACTGCACAATCACACAGCAAAGACACAGGAGGAGATCTTATGGGTAACATACCTCTCAGTGTCAAAATGAGCTCATTTGTTTGAGTGACGAGACACATTTTCATCTATTTTGAATATGTCATACACTGTTAATAAGCATCACTATTATTCCTAATGCTTTATGCTGACTTTCTGGGGCACAAAGTGACGTAGAAGGCAGAAACAAAGACAAAAGGGAACCATGTTTCTCTAAAAGCTGGAGACTGGCATGGCATTCACCAAAGATCCAACTCATTAGACTACTAAATCTGACACCATGGGAACTTTGGGAAAACAAAATTAAAAAAAAAAAACCCATATGTGACATGTGCAATCCCACGTGCCGTATAAGTCACTCTGAAGTAATGAAAAAAGCTTGACGAAGGTCAAGTGGTGACTGCTGAGCTTTGTAGCACTGTAAGTAAATGAGACAACTGCTTCTGTGTCTGTGACCACAGACATGATAAACAGTAGTTTCTAAAATGAGGCAATGTCCCCGCCAGCACAGGCTCATGCTCACCTTGTCCATGAGGGAAATGATCTGAAGGATAAGCTGGTCTTGTCGCAAGTCGTCTCCATGCTTGAAAATAACTGGGTATTTGCCTCCGTCCTCGGTCTTAAAGAACAGCTGGGCAGGCATGAGGGCACTCTGCAAGAGAAAGACAGCCTGCGGACACGGATGGCAACTGATGAACGAAGATCTACTACATACAGAAGGACACGCGGCCACTCGGCTGCCACACGGATGCACAGGGCCTTAAGAAAGGAATTGGCTGCCAGAAAGAAATGCAGGAACTTTGAGCAAGGCAACAGCTGGGAGATTATGCGGTAGAAAGATCAGTTTTGAAATGAGACCAGAATGGACAGGAATGTGATGCTACCAGGCAGCAGCCCAGTGACCTGTGTAGATTCTTTAAGCTGCTTCCTGATCTGCAAGTCAATGTCATGCTCTACTAAAACAGAAGGAAACCTCGAGGTCCAGGCCTGACACCTCTGGTGCCCGATGTAGAGTGACTCTGGATACATGTTCCCTGTGTAGTTTTGGTGTTTGTGGCCTACTGAAACAATAAGGAATGACACTCTATAATGGGCAAGATCGAAGTCAAGAGTGCTGGTTTTCAATGGCAATGACATAACACTAACTCTGCATCTTTGAGACTCAAAACCATTTGTAACTCCAGACTGCAAATATCTGTGAACCTTATTCTGAAATAGGAACTTGCTTTCCTCCAGAATTTTCTCTTACTTAAGCAAAGCCTCTAGAGTAGGTTAGCTATATGCTTAAATCAGCGCACATCAAACCTAAAACAGGAGATTGCCTCACACACAAGGCATTCTAAGACCAGCACAGTGGAGACAAAGAGTCAGGAGACCGTGCTGAGAGGGACTCTATTTACCATGAAGAGGAAAAGATTTATAAAATGAAATTATGGAAAGATTTATAACACAACAAATAAACAAGTCCAATACAATATATGAGGTATACAATCTAAATACATGAGGAAAAGTTGAAATAATAATAAGAAAGGACAGTCAGGAGGAAGCGAACAGTAAAATGCCAGCAACCGAATAAACAGTGGACACACAGCTCTTCAGCAGCCCTTCATGAGAACCCAGCTTCTTTCGTGTATGCTTGAAAACCACTTACAAAAAATAGGGGGCACGACACCAAAACCAAAAAAACAAAACCAACAAATACAAACCACAAAAACAACAACAACGAAGGCACTTCTGAGAATCTACATACAAAGAAGCATAGCAGACTGACAACCTGAATTTCGCACCACCTTCCTTTGGGGTACCCCGTCACCAGCCCTGCTGAATATTGGCATTACTCTGTGCATACAAGACAATATGAACACATTCTACAACTGGGGAGAACATGTGTCTGGAATCCACCCAAACACTGTGGCAAACAAAAGCTACCAGCTCCTACTCTGAAGCCCCTGTTCTGCCTTAGATGGACTCTTCTACCCTGACCGAAAGAAACCCCAATGCCTTTCTAACTCATTGCTCCTGACTGGTTCTTAGAAAAACAGGACACTGGGATTTGGTTTATCCCAAATGAACACAGTTCACACACACAAGACTATTCATGTATTGTGCTTCTGTATTTCAAACCCCTAGCAGAATGTAAGCATAAAGCCATGTGTGTACTGTCCCAGTATTTTCCAACTGTAGGTTATAAACCTAGTATTTTTAAGTTGCAGATCATAAATTATTAATGAATTTCAAAATGAATTAGATAAGATGAGAGAAATATTTAAAATTTAAGAAAATCAAAAGGTTGTTGTTGTAGCTGATTGGCAGAGCACCTGCCCACCATGCTGCTTGAGACATGGTGGACCAAAACTCCAAGCCTACCTCTGGGCAACACAGTGAAATTCATATTTAAGTTAAAAAAAAAAGAAAAAGAAAAGAAAAGAAAAAGAAAGAAAGAAAGGGAAAAAAGGAAAGAAAAAAAAAAAAAAAAAACAGCATAAAAACCATCTTAAAACAACAGATGTTACCCGCTACCCATGTGGTTATGATGTGGAAGCTCTTGTGAAGCTGTGTGAGCTCAGCTGGACAGGACACTCTGACCCGCCTCCAAAAAGCTTCTATTCTGCCATATTCTCATGGTCTCTTCTACCATATTCTAGAAACTGTTCCTTACAGATGCAAAAGGATGCACCAGGGTTTATGCCTGTGTACACCTAGAACCACAGAACATTAACCATGGTGCCTTCCCCAGATCATCCTGCATGATGCCTCATTTAGGCTGATTTAGTTTCTACCCGTACAGTTGGTAGCCAGTGGAAAGAACATTTGGTACACCACTTAAGAATAAAGAGGAGTATTTCTTATATCAGTCAGGGGCAGAGTAGATGGCAGTCCTTTGCTCATCCTAGCTTGATGCATGGCTTGGTGGCCAAAGCAGTTTTATACCTAGGACTCATGATAATCAAGCCAAACCGAATCCAGGCATCGCAGCACAGGAGGAGGAAGACAGAGACCTGCGCTTTGCCATGCCACACAGAGCTCCGCCTACTACCACGCAGCAAAGCATGGGAGGAGGGAAGATGGAGACCTGTGGACCATCATGCCATCTACAGACCTGTCCTCAGGCAGATGACACAGGCTAGAAAGAGAGCTCAGTAGTTAAGAACACTTGCTGCTCTTGCAGAAGACCCACGTTCTATTCCCAGCACCCACATGGCGGTTCACAGTCCTCTGTAACTCAAGTTCTGGAGGATCCACCACTCTCTTCTGATCTAGGGCACCAGGCCCACAGGCAGGACACAAACATACATGTAGGCATTAACATTCATGTAAATAAAATAAATAAAATGTTAAAAATAACCACAATAATACCAATAATAAAACATACAGTTAAAAAAAAATCAAAACAACATCTTTTAATCTACTACTTATCTAATGAAATGAGGTTAGTCCCTGAAACATTCTCATTCTCCGAGGCAGTGATTCTGCTCTGGTTCTGAACTCAGTGAGGACCCATCACACTTACCTTGAACAGCGTGGCTGTTTCTGGTATTATTCCTCTGATTTTCACCTGTGGCTCTAAAGGCAATGGAATCAACTCCACATCTGATAAGTTCATTTTTTCATTATCTCCAAGCAATGCTTGAAGTCTCTCATTCTAGAACAAATTAGAAAGGAGTAATGAGGCGAAATGAAAGAACAGTTCATCCTAGCATGCACTAAAAGCATAAGACTGATTCTAGCACAGTATTTGCAAATCATACAAAAGAATCTGAAACCCACAGCCACAAGGGCCTGCCCTCACCCGAGAGGCAACCAAGGGCCGCACCCCGTCGCAACGCAGTGTCTGATGTCTGGTAATGGAGGTTTTTCTTAGTCTACAGTTCTTGTAGGGAGCACTGTCAGCCCATCTTACCTAATTTCCTTTGACACACACACGTACACACACATGTTGTATGTAAATGTGCATATATACATATTTTATATATTATGTGTAATTTTAGGTAAATATAAAAGAGCATGACTCCTTGAGGCTTTATTGAAGATGTTTGGTGTCCTTTGCTCCTATTGCTGGAGACATCACACACTTAGGATACACCACTCAAAGCTCTTTTCTAAGGTCTAATGTTCACGGGTCCAGGAAATAATATGCAAGCTGCCAAGGCAGGGAAGCAATCCCTCAGCACTAGCCAGCTGCGATACCTATGAACCACACTTACCAGCAAGGCAAGGCACACACAAAGGAGCAAGATGCTACGTTCACACAGCAGCAGCCACCAACAGCTGTCATCCAATGTGACTTTAAAGCAACTTCAAAGGGTGGAAGTCATGCCTGGTACTGGAAATCTACTTAATTTACTGGGGCTAGTGAGGTCATGAACCTCAGAAACAATCTGCTACTTCCACTTTGCTAGAGCAGTATTAATTCCTTACTACATTCTAAATCTTCTTCTCCTCACAGAGAAGTGTAGCCACCAGCTCCTCAACGCCATCACAGAAAACCATAACTGGACACAGAGATCAGACTGCAGGGAGCCCAGCCCCAATGGACAGATCTACACCATAGCTTCTGCATCCTTGGCTCAGTGAAAGAGGACAGAAAGGGGGCTAAAAAGACTATAGGAGCCAAAATACCAAGAGTGCTGGAACACAGTCCAGGAGTGGAGTCATGCGAGGAGAATTCTAAGTGCTGGTGAGAACACTCCAAGAAAACAAGAGTTTCGTGAGCTCAGTTTCTTCAAAACACAGTGTAGCGGGTCGGAGTGAGTGTACTTCACACTGTCCGTTGCTACTTGCTGGGCTAGCCAATCACTCCTCTATGGAGAAGCATGGTTTGCTATGTGCAGCCTGTCTTTGTGACTGTATACAGCTTGAGAGCATGAGAGCTTCGTTCAGGTGACCTTCTTAACTCATAGAGTAGAAGATGTCTCAGGCTCTGAATAAAGTTGCGTTTGCATGAGACTTTAGTCTGCGTAACTTATCAGTTCCATTCTCCCAAGTCCCACTGCCTCTATAGCAGTGACACCAGGAAGCCTGCTGTGAAAGTCTCTCCTAGAAATGGCTGTATAAATAAAAGCAAAACAATAGCAATATCAACAGATACATTAACAAGGAAGGGGCAAAGTCACAAGGTCCCAGACCTAGGCAAAGAACTACAGGCAATTTATTGACTGCTGGGAGAAAAAGAACTAGACTCTCAGGAATGATCTGCCTTAATGGTTGTCCTATGCAGAGGCATATACACACTATATACACACCACCAACAAAAACGGAATCAGTGCCAGACAGTGGAGGGGCACGCCTTTTATGCCAGCACTCAGGAGGCAGAGGCAAGCAGATATCTGTGAATTAGAGGCCAACCTGTTCTACAGCATGAGTTCTAGGGCAGCCAAGGCTACACAGAGAAACCCTGTCTCAAAAAAACCAAACCAAACCAAACGAAAAACATCCACTGGAGTCAGCAGGTTTTAGTGATATATATATGTATGTCCATATAGACATTTGTACATGTAACAAATATAATCAAAGAAAACGTGGCTATCAACTTGAGTAGGGGCTGGAAGGGACTAGCGGGAGGAAAGGGAAGGGAGAAGGAATATTATTCTATAGCAATTAAAAATATTTTTTAAGAATATGAAAACACATGAAAAGATATCTATGTATTTCACTTGAGCAGGAAACACAGAGTACATATACAAGCAATGGCCTGTTATAAATCACCTGCCTTGTAGTAGCAGCAGTGTGGCTTCAAGCAGTCCCTCCTATGAAAAGCTAGATGTCTTCAAGAGTGACAGAAAATGCATTTCTTACTGCAGCTGAGGAAGAGCTAGGAACATACATTCAAGTGGAACTTAAAGTTGAATTTCTTTGTCTAAAGGATTTTTGAAGCCACAGAGAAGTATAATTTTATTTGAAGCTTAATTCTGCATGACAAATATTAGCCAAGTATTCTATTATGTTACCCTAGTGCATCTTTAACTTAAAGAGGGAAATTTCAATCATTTGGAGGAAGCTGCTACCTACTACCCCTGACTCTCATTTTCCTTAGTTCATAGACATACTGGATAGAACACAGGTCTCAGAATCTGTCTTTTATACCCACTAAAGCTCATCTACCCAACTTCAAAACAATCCATTTTCTCTGAAACTGCCAGAATCTTACACTCTTTAAATAGGCAAAACCTGTGCTTTAAGAAGAAAAACCTGACTTCCATATCTAGAGAGATAAAGTGTTTCAATTATGACATATGTATCAGAGGAGAAAGTTCTAGAGTCAATAAGAACTAGATGGTCAAGGAATAGTATTTAAGAACTGCCAAGCAGTTCTTTCCCTTCAGTAATACTCCAAGGCCTCTGAGGTTAAAATCAGTTCGTAACAGGCACAAGTCTGATTATGTTATCTCAGTAAAGGGCACGAATAATCCTCATTCACAAGAGGAATGTGTGAACCAGTGTCTGTGTTCATGCCTTGTTGTCACTTTCCTGCATCTGCAGGTTCCACTCTCAATCTAACAGACCAACCAGAGCACTGCTGATAAGACCAAAGGTCCAAGCTTCGGACACACCCACTGCTGGGGACCAGCTAGGCACTGCTCGGCCATGGACATAGTGGCTCATGTTTTTAACCTAGCACTCCAGAGGCTAAACAGCAGCATGAATTCAAGGCCTGTCTAGGCCACACAGCAAGTAAGAAACTGTCTCTAAGGAGGAGGCAAACCATGTAAATTTGTATAATGTGACAGCCCAATGACAAAACATTCAAAAGTCAGGATTTTAGGGTGCAAAGCCACTTTCAGCCAGCAACAGAAAGCAAACCCTGTGGCTTACCTTTTTCTTGCGGTTTCCACTTTCTCTCTGTACTGCCTTCATCAGGTGGACAAGCCGGTCTACAAAGGTCTGCTGTGCCGCCAGCAAGGAGCGCATGACTCTCACTGACTTGTCACCCTGAGGGAGCAGAGGAGGGAGAATCAGCTCTGCTTTCCTGGTGTGATCTTTCCCTTTCTCCTCGAAAGCTATAAACATCAAAGCAAAGTAAGACTGAAAAAGACGGATTCTCTGATTAAGATAGATTCTCTTGATTTGGAAATAAAGAGAAACCTGCTGTCAAGGGTAAGCACAACCAACAGATTAGGGGAGAAAATTACCTGCCTCCTCAGCAATCCCTAGTCAATATATATGACCATGTGACAGAACAGGGTTTATTTACCCTATAATGCTTCTGTTTGCTAATAAAGACTCTGATTCCAATGAAGCACTATGTAGAAATCTCTTTGAGAAGAAATAATAAAAGGCAGCATACACGTGTTGAGTAAGATGTCTTAATAAACAGAAATCACCATGTAGTTATTCCCAGTTCATAAAATATTATATAATTCACTTTTTCATTTATTCTTCCCAATTATCTGGAAAGTGGAATGGAGAAAATATTCCATTTAAAACACACAAGCTTCTTAAGCTTGAGGAGCCTGTTAATGAGCCTGACACTGCTGTGAGAGCTGTACACGTTTCGTCTACAACTGGTTGTCAAGCCGTGGTTTAGCTCATTGAGAACTTGAAACAGGAAACAGCAGATACAGGAAAAAGATGCCAGGAAGCATTTCAGCAGCATAGCTGGGGAGTCCTGCCAATTGTTTTTCTTTGCCCTTGCGCCCTCTGCTGGCCTGTCCTGGACACTGCCTTAAAGAAGCAAAAGCAGTAGAAAATAGCCCTTTAAGATGTTACTGGAAGGTAAGTGAGTGGACAGCAATTGGGATGTATGTGAATAAATTATAATAAATTTTAAAAATGAAAAAAAAAAAAAAAGATGTTACCAGGGTCAGGTAAACTACAAGAGAACGAGACTTCTGAGTCTAGACAGGAAGAGAGGACAGAAAAGTAAAATGAAAGGAGCAAGAATTTAGTCATTGTTTGGTTCCCGTAAGGCCTATTTAATAAAGAGCAAACACCTGCTATAAGGGTCAGAGTAAATATAAGCCTTGTCCAGTTTCTTACGCAGTGATGCACCCCTGGGTGTCAAACAATGCAGCCTTACACACTCGAAAATGAATAACTAGATTCAGTAGTTTTGTATAAACACAATTTGGGATTTCAAATAATTTTCATGTACCACAGATATTAATCTTCTTTTTTAACTTTAAAAAATAATTTACTGCCAGGTACAGTAGCACACACCTTTAATCCCAGCACTCGGGAGGCAGATGCAGGTGGATCACTGTGAGTTCAAGGACAGCCTGGTGTACAAAGTGAGTCCAGAACAGCCAAGACTACACAGAGAATCCCTGCCTCAGGGGGAAAAAAAAAAAAAGAAAAAAACAAAATAAAACAAAAACAAAAACAAAACAACAACAAACAATTTTACTTTTATTTTATTTGTCTGAGTGTTCTGTGCACCACAGGGATGCCTGGTGCCCACAGAGGCTAGAAGAGGGTAGGGTGTCAGACCCCTGGAACTGAAGTGACAGCTGGTTGTGAGCTGCCATGTGCATGCTGGGAATTGAACCCAGGTCCTCTGGAAGAGCAGACAGTGGCCATTGATCATTGGCCATCTCCCCAGTGTCCTCTTACTTTTTCTCAGCTCATAAGATTACAGAAAAAAACAGTCAGATCCAGGCAACCCAGGTGCAGCATCTGAGTACCTTCAGCAAGGCTTGGCTGAATCTCCTCATGACGCTCAGGTACATCTCATGAGTCTTCGGGTCTCTCTGCTGAGTGTCCTGATCTTCGCACTCCACAATCACATACCTTCAAAAACACATTTAAGATGCTCATATGATGATAAGTGCAGCTCAGATTCATCTTGTAAATATTGGTATTATTTCATAAACTAGATTAACACACAAGTTAAGTGGGAGTGAGGAAACCCTTCATCTCCATCCCTTCAGAAGTTAACACTAAGCAGGAATATAAGCCACCATCAATCCCAATGATCAACAGGGCTAGCATCAACCTGTGCTAGGTGCCATAATTTCTTAGTGATGCCACAGAAATGTGTTCCACTATGTTAGGAAATACCTGGAAACACTACTGTGTTCCTGTCAATGAAGGGCGCATATCCACCAAGTAACTGCACAACAAACATATCCCTTCCCTGTCTCATATTCGCACAATAAAAGGCGTTCTTACTCTGAAAACCCCTCTAGAGCTGCCTTTTTCTCTGACATATTTTTGCAAGAGGACTAAAAGTTTAAATTGATTTTTCCTTTCAATCCAATTTCCTTATTTCTCAAAAACCCATATAAAATCTTTGTTTTAGACAGTTAGCAAACTGTTTTTCTGGATCTAAATCCCTTGAATGATTATAAACATCACACATACATAAATGAGGTGAGAGGGAACGTACAGCGTTTTGATGGAAACAGACCATAATCCATAGCAAAGGTGCAGAATGTTAAAAAGCAGAACCATATGGTACTTGATAATTCTTACAGTCTACACTGTTTAACAATGCCTAATTGTAAAGAAGCTTATAAATCACTCTGAGTGGCAGCAATAAACACAGACTTAGCTCAACTTGTTTGCTCTATCGCCCTTGGAGGGAAGGGGCAGCTGGGTAGGGCTAGTTGTAGCACTGGGGAAGCGGAGTCATGAGTGCTGGCCTGTGTGACATGAGACCTTGGCTCACAACAGTGAAAACGGGGAGATAGGATTTATTTCTCACAACGGCACTCTGGTTGATTCAGAAGATGGCAGCCAAGTTGCAATCCACATAGTCAGAGTCATTCTCCCTCCCCCACACTGCACCCCCTTGTGTGAGTACACAAGTATGCTCAGGAGCATGTGTATGCACTAGTAGACACCCACCTGTATGTATATGTGCTCGTGCCTGTGAAGGTCAGAGGTTGAGTCTGCTGTTTTTCTTAAGAGAGGATTTCTCACTGAGCCTTGAGCTCACAGCAGGCAAGCTTGCTGCTGAACTCTGCTTCTTACTTTCTTTATCCCCAAGGATGACAATTACAAGTGTCCTCCACTCACCTGCTTTTTTTTTTTTTTTTTTTTTTTTTTTTTTTTTTTTGTCAAGACAGGGTTCTTCTGTGTAGCCTTGACTGTCTTGGATTTGTTTGTATGTAGACCAAGGTGGCCTCAAATTCACAGCACTCCCCTGCCTCTGCCTCCCTGAGTCCTGGGATTAAAGGCGTGTGCTACCGCACCCGGCTCTTACCTGGTTTTGTGATACTTATGCTTGACCAGCAAATGCCCTGCTCTCTGAGCATCTCTTTGGCCTCCGCAGAATCCTTTCCATTCTGCTAAGCTTACTCAACTCTACTCCAACTCCAAGAGCCACGGGACACTCACAAATTCCTTAACTGATAACATTTGCCAAATGTCATCCTTTACACTGTTCCTAGAAGCATCTATTCAGCCATCTAAAGGACAAACTGCCAAGACTAGAGAGCTCATATGTGTCTTCTCCACTGTACCATAGCAGGCTGACTTGGGTATCACGCATTTAGGCAAAATCTCAATAATGGTAATTCTATAATATGAAAATATATATATTTCATTCCTGTGAGGTATAATTTCTGTTTTATTACATGGCCTGGTTTCTTGTTTATCCAGTGCTTTTTCAAGCACTAGAACCTTAAAAAATGATGTATTTTTAAACAAAATATATAAAACTGAACTTTTCTTTAATTACTGAATGGCCTATAAATAACCTTTGTGATTTTAGGATGAAACTTTTAACATAGTAAATAAACTGACAAAAAAATTAGTTTTTCTCAAAAGTGAATCAGGAAAGATGTATATTAATCACATGAACAAGAAGGGTGAGGCATGACACAGGCAATCAGAGAGCACATGGCCTGACTAACACCTATGCTCATCGTGTGCTCAGTGCTGGTTCACATATGCAGAGACATGCTCAGCCTGAGGCCCTCTACCTACCCTACTACTCCTCTGCTAGGTCACTCAACCCAGCCTGACACCGCCTCCACCAAATGCTTGTGATGGCACTTGTGAAGGCGCTTATGATGGCGCTTGTGGTGATGGCTCTGTACCAGCCAGTGCGCCTCCCCCAGGAATTCCACATTCGCTTCACACTGCTTCAGCTCTAAGAATATTCTTATTCCTCAATCACCTTTAAAGTTTCTTTAAAATATCCTAATTATGCCCTGCCTACAATGGCAGAAGCATCAGCACTCCCCTTTCCAACTACTGGAAACAGAACTGTGCATACCTGAGCTTGGGGCGCATTCCCACCGTCTCAGGTATGCACTCATACCACAGGCAGGTCTGTCTCCTTTGATGCCACTAAGCACCAACTTTATGATTTGGCAAATACGGCAGCATCTGCCAAAGATACCTTCCTTTCCTGTCTCTCCATCCTCCTGTCCCCCATAATCTATTCATTCACAGCTGAATCCTGTCTCATTTGGGGAAGTCTATGCCCCTTGCTTCTGGACTTCCTTTATAAGCGAGATCCTTCTGACAACTTGTACTGACTATGGTCCCTTGATTGTCATTACTCCACATTTAATTCTTAGCACCTTCCTAGGTTGTAAAGATGGAACTGCCATACCCCAAAAGCTTTCAGAAACCACTGGCATATCTGACATGATTTTATATATATATACATATCACAAACACATGGATTGACTGTTTTAAAGTAGGTTAGTGTTGTCCTCTCTCCCCTAGAGCTAAGCTATACAACAAAGCCCAATGCTCCTGAGGCCTTGGAGTTTCCAGGAAAGTGCTGCAATGAGTTGAGCCACAAGCCTAGATGTAGTACATCATTTCTCTCCAAGAGCTGTAGACTAAACGTTAATAAAGGTATGAGAGATTAGAGACGTTTTATGTAACATCCAAAGCTACCATTAGACACAGGAGACTCTTTAAATGAAATTAATTGCAATTTTCCAGGTACTGTGATGCACGCCCATAACCTCATCACTTTGGGAGGCTGAGGCATGTGCAACTTGGCATCTGGACCAGCATAGACGAGGAAACAAGATCCTGTCTCAAGAAACAACAAAACCAGCAAGTACTACATCAGATTAGACTCAAACATTAGTGCTTCATACTCCCAACATCTTGGGTGCAGACGGCAGGCGAACAGCTGAGGGTCACTTCCCCAGCAAGGGTCAGAGGGTAGCTCTGTTCTAGAGGACTGAGCCAGGACACAAACAAGATAAACTCACATTTTCTACTAAATTCAGAATGTGTGGTCACCTAAGAACTGCACATAAGACTTTCAGAAAAAGAGTGGTTTGCAAGCTCCAAAATCATCAGTGTGATTACACCAGATCTAAGCCTGGCCGCTTGAAGTCACTGGTGGTACCACCATTGTATGTTTCACTTCTTTCCTATGTACTGAAGTAGCAAACTCATTCACAAATAAGCATGAGCATGGCCACAGCATTACTCACCCCCGACTTTGTTCAGTAATCCCTACAGTGTAAACACCATGGGGACCTGACGGTATGTGCTTAACTCCATAATTAAACACCTTTCTAGTACTTCAAGTCAATGTTCTGCTGAAAATCCAATGAGTCACCTGACATACAAACGAGCTTCACCTCCATGGTTGGATGAGGACCAAAGTCTACTCATTTCACAACTCGGTGTTCAACAGAGCCCTGAATGACAGTGCTTCCTCGAACGCTGTCATCTGAAGGGAAATGTGAGAACCAATCCAGGTAGTCAGCTTAAGGTGACATCAGTAGGCTTACTCTTTCATGACAATTTCATTTTGTGATGTAACTAAGTTTCATAACTTTGAAAGGTCTTAGAAGTTAAGAGAAACAAAGTTACAGCATCATTTACTTTCATTTTCAATACACCAAAATTACTGTATAAAAAAAAACGCAATGATTTATAGATTCTGACGCCAACATTTTACAGACTAGAGCCGTAACTCCCTCCCACTGCTCATTTCAAAGGGGCCGTCTGAATGCACAGTTACTGGCCCCTCAAGAATTCACCTACAGCAGGAATCCTATTGAAATCACTGGAAAGGGGAGAAAAATGGCAAAAGAAACCCATAGAGTTCAGAAGAAACCAGCACGGTCAGTTGAACTTGAAATGTAAATTCATTTGTTAGGACAGAGGAAGCTTGTCCAGGCTCTACAGTCTCAGACTTGGTTCACATTTAGAGGAAACTTGATCACTTAAAAAAAAAAAAAAAAAAAAAACTTAGGAAAAAAAAAAACTTTAGACCCCACACTCATAAAACATCAGTGTCTACCAAAGCCAAGAATCACTATTAATAGTTTTTGTCACCAGTGAGCATTTCTAAATATATAATATGTAAAGTATAAAGTTATGCCTCTGATAATGAATAGATGGCACAATGAATCAAGAGACATGGTAGGGAAACCCACATGGAGTCTGAGTGTGCTAGGATGCTCTTAAGAGTGGAGAGCAGCTGGGGAGGCAGAGGCAGGCAGATCCCTGTGAGTTCCAGACCAGCCTGGTCTACAAAGTGAGTCCAGGACAGCCAAGGCTACACAGAGAAACCCTGTCTCAAAAAACCAAAACAAACACAAAAAAAGAGTGCTCATGTTTTATGTTCCCTGTAAATATTTTTTGTCTTTTCTTTTATAAATATTTACTTAGCTTTTCACAAGAACATGTTTTTCTGTAATAATGCAAACAGAAGCACACTAAAGAAATCAAGTAGGAATATAAAACATTCACTTAAGGTTTCTTTTAAATCAAAATAGCAATTTGGCAATATGAGAATTTGTAAGTAAACTCTTAGAAGAAAAACTGGTAATTAAAACTAACCAAAATGTTCTGTGATATATTTTCAAGGGCATCCTAACATTTAATGTGAGGAGAATATATTTTTACGACTATTACCTTCAACTGCTGAAGTAGACACAAGGAGCTACTTTGCTTTCTAGAATTTCAGCCATGGGGCAAGTGGAAAACTGACAGGTCCTCATAAAGAAAATGACTGATGTGTTAAAAATCTTTGGTATCAATTGTTCTTTGTGGTAGAGAAAACCATAAAGACTTAGGGAATACTGTGTATGCGGACCAGCACCATGTTTTTATAAGTGCTCTGGCTCTCCTCCTTTTTGAGAGGGAGCAGCACACATCATCACCTCTGGAGAAGTGAAGAATGAACTGACGCTTCACTCAAAGCACACAGCAGGTGTGTCAAACGCAGCCGAGAATAAGATGACATTGAAAAGTAAGGGACTTACAGAGTGAACAGCTATTAATTCGTGCCATTTATGTTAAGGCCATAAATTAAGATTAAAGCAGACATCATTCCTATAGTTAAAAACTCAGGTTTCCAGTAGGGCTCACCCAGCTAGCTGTGCCCTAAGATCCTCTGCAAAAACAGACAGGGCTCACCTGTCAGTCTAGAATCCCTGGGATTTCTTCCATTTATTCGGTGTTTATCAACATGGCCTCCACCACGTAGAGTCTGAGGGAGCCACACTTCACACTAACTTTGGCACAAGAAGCAGCCTCTGTGTGCCTCAGTTTTACACAGCTTTCATGTAAGCCATGATGGTTATCCTTACCTCACATACCTACACGGGGAGGAGTGAGAATGAATGGACACCGAGACTCCTGTACAAGTGGCAACCCATCTCTCCTAACCAGTGCTGACTCACTCAGCTAGAGCACCCTCCTGCCTCAGCCCTTCATCTCTGGTATGAGGGAAGGAGGCAGTTTTTAATTTTCAATTTCTATTTTGATAGGATCCTAATTATTTGGAAGATAATGTAGAACTACATTCTTGAAAAGTTATAAATTATGATCTACTACTTAAATAGAAAAAAAAAAAAAGAAATTGGGGAAGGGGGGGGTCATCACAGCTGTTTACATCTTAGGTCTCAGAAAACCAGCAGAAGACAGACTATGATGACACTGACTTCTATGAACACAACTATGATGGAAGTGGGTGGCTTAAGCACTGCACCCAGCCATCTTGTTATGGTCTTCATCTTCAATTGTTTGTTTACAGCATGAGAAAAACAGTTCAAAGGAGTGATAGACAGCAAACAAAATTATTGTCACATACCAGTATAAATAATTAGCCAGTGTTGAGTTCTTACAGGCTCTTGATATCAAGAAGGTACATAGATCTTGCTGAAAAATTAAAAGAAATACATGTCACCACCTGAGATCCCAAGCTACTCCATCAGTTCTCATCTGAAGTTATAGTACAGATTTTCATCCATCCATTTATGTCTCCCATCCATCCTACAAGCCACCCACCCCAAGTTGACTATAAACTATGACAATACATAAGGAGTCATGGAATTCCTTGTTCCCTTGACCAAGTTATTTGGTAATGGAGAAAGACAATGAGAAACAATCATGTGGTTTGAATGAATCTGAAAAGACAATGGTGAGACTTAGGCCAAGATGACGGTGTATAAAAAGGCTCTATGCTTGGCGCGCAGCTCAATTAAGATAAACCAGGTTTATGTAACAACTGTTGGCTACAATCCAGAGTGTGAACTATAGTGAAAAGCAGTGGCTGTCCATACGTAAGAAAATACTTCAACAGGCGTTTTGGACAGTTTGGTTAACATTTAGTTAGTCCGGGTGTCTGAAAAGTACAGACCTACAGTCTGTTAAGATGTTTTTACAACAGTCTAGAAAGTGAAGACAGCAAGTAAAACAAGGTAAAAAGTGTTTAGAAATCATAACTGGAAAACATGAGATATATCTTTAAATTTAAAAATTCAATTTACATGATGCTTAAAATTTTTAAACATTTTAAATAAAAACAACAACAAAATCAAGCATACTGTGGACAAAAACAAAATGAACTCACACTGCAGACCAGAGACAGAATAATAAGAATATAGGTACTCTTAAAGGCAAGTATCTCTACATTTTTCACAAATAACAACAACAATAATACCATCTAATTTAGAAGTTAAGAATACAGACCTAAGACACTGGGTAACAATGACACACCAGGGTCATTGTTCAAAGAATGTTATGTATTGTCTGGAAGAATGTAATGACTATGAAACGTGAAGATTAAGAACACAAGTCAAAATATCTAAGTTAACCAGGAAAGGAATATATAAATACAGTAGAATCTATTAACAAGGGACGAGGTAGAGGATTGGAAGACGGATGTACGCAAAGATGAACAAGGAAAAACGTGTATTTATATATAACTAAGAAAGAATAGAGAGTAGTATACAAGATGCTCTATTCAAATATAGCAATAGTCACAAAAAGCCAAACAAACCAAGCAATCAATACTAAACAAGATTGAAAATATCTAATATGTTCAAAGATAAACTTGACATACAAGGCTAAAAAAGTACAATTCACTTAACAAGGAGATTCAAAATTACTTCAAGGAAATGCTTACAGGCACACAGAAAACAAAACAAACAACAATAAAAACAAAACAAAACCCCTCATGATATCCCCATCTACAGGGAATTTTGACCCTATATAATAGATTTAATTGTCAGCTTGATATAATCATGTAGAACGAGAGTCTGAACAAAGGATCTCCTGGTCCAGGCTGTGAGCATGTCTGGAGAGGTTTATCTTGGTCATATTAATTGAGGAACTCCCACCCACCGTGGGTGGTACCATTCCCTGGGCAGGGAATGCTGAACTGAAAGGAGAAGGAGTAAGGTAAGCACAAGCATGGCTGTGTCAATTCACTGCTCTCTGCTCGTGACTACGTGCTAATGCTTCAAGCTACTGTAACCTTGCCTCCTTCACCCCTTGCAATGGTGAACTAACTGGGAATTGTGAAATCAAGCTTTTCTCCCTTAATTTGCTTTTGAAAGGATATCATATCATAGCAACAAGAAACAAAACCAGGAGACCTAGTTATTTCATAAAGCAGCAAACTCCTCAGGAAAGGCTACAAACTGTCCAAGAGTTCAGTGAGCTTGCTCTATGCCATCTGTACAGTGCTGAACCTGACACCTTCTAATCAAGATCTCAGAAAATCAGGCTTTAGCATTTAGCTGGCCATATAAACTGATGCCCAAATTTCCAAGAAAGAAACAAAGAAGTGAGAAGACAGCTCAGGGCTAGAGGAGGAGCAGAGACTGTGGGTATCACAAGCTATCATACAAACAAACAACTGACTCTTCGGAGCCTCGGTGAGTATCAGCTTGACGGTGCTGATGGCTGGTAGAATACAATTACTTTTCTGAAGCCACAAAAGAGGGAGGGTCATCACTTAAAGGGGCCCCTACCTTTCTATGATGGTTTAGATTATTGGAACTCTGTAACAGTCAGCCTAGAAAATGTTGGCCACAGGAAAAATGTCAGAAATAGATTCAAACAGTTTAACTTACAGTTGAATTCATAACCCGGTCAGGTCAGAGCATTCTCAGCATAAGCTAAGGTTACCATGCTCTCCCCTCAAGTAGTTCATCATCTTTTAAGAAAGCACATGTATGGCCTATAGGCCCTATACCAGTGACCACCTACTTCTCCCTCAGACCTCATCTTTTCCAGGTTCAGGTCCTCACCTAGGACTGGGGCCCTGGTGTTCCCCAACACACACACACACACACACACACACACACACACACACACACACACACAGAGAGAGAGAGAGAGAGAGAGAGAGAGAGAGAGAGAGAGAGAGAGAGAGACAGAGAGAGAGAGAGAGAGAGAGAGAGAGATGAACTGATGTATTTTTTCAGATAACTTTGTTTAAGAGAGCTGTTTCCCTAACATCTGCTTAACGTACAATTCTATGGTACAATTAAATACTGACCATTGCACTAACATTCATTAATGTATTATAATGAACATCCTGAGTCTCCCTAATAAAATATTTGAGCTTAGTCTATTTTCATATTATATCTAAACCCATTTATATGCCCCGAGCACCAATAAAATAAACAGCAATACCCAGCACATTACATGAGGGGAAATGTCACAGACACACACCATACTCAATTACTGAACAAAGTTACAATGATAATCAAATGAAGGTCTTAAAGACTGACACAGAATGCTCACTGACAGGGCTCCTTTCACCACAATCTTAGAAAGGTTTGTACTCACCTCGAGGTTTTCCCCATCTGAAACTTCCTTTGATTTAGATGCGGGAGGAGGTGGGGAAACCGGAGGAAGAGGGTTCGTTATAATTTGGGAGCTGAAAACGTAACAGAAGAAATAACCAAGATGTAAAATCTGTTGTAATCATTTTATCTGCAGGCAAGGAGTTGCTACTGTTATCCTCATTTTTAAGAGGAGAAAACAGAGCCACATAATCGAGTATACAACACAGTAGGTTTGCACATCTAGAAAAAGGCTGACCTGAGACTGTAACCCAGGTCCTCTGACTGGGCAGCAGGCAACAGACAGGGCTCTAGTCATTTGTGCATGTATATTCTCGAGTTCACTTGGTGAGTGTCCACACCAAAGTCAGAGTCAAAACTAGAAAAGCTAGAGTCTGTCGGGTACATGCAGTGAAGAAGGAAAGACACCAATATAAAGGGAAGAAGAGGATAACGTGAAATGAAAGAAAGTGTCGTGTGTAAAATAATCTCTGGAGAGCCATACCTATCTATTTCTGCAGAACTAATTCCAGAATTTGACAGACTTTCTGACCCTGAACCCTGACTATCCTTCTTGGTGGGTTCCAAGCCATTCTTTATGTCACTGAAGTTTTCATATTTCAGTGCCTGGACCAGCTGCAACAAGTACATCAGCAAATCCTAGAAAGAAATGAATGAAAAGAAACAGGTATTAGAAGATCAAACAGCACACAGAGTACAGACACAGTTCTTTGCAGAGCCAGGAAAGCATGTGACCCACACGTCTACCTCTTCCGTTTGCTGCCTCTGGGTTGTTATGAAGCTACTTAACTGCTGGCCGCGTCCTTGTGTCTTTATTTACACAAAGACCAGACCAACAAAGACTGCAGAAACAGTCACGATCATAAAATAAGTTAGTGGAAGACGGAGGCTGGAGAGTGCGCAGCACACAGGAAGTGGCCAGCGGATGATTTAAGGAGGTGTGTCTCAACAGCACAACAAGAAAGTGGAGAAGTAAGGAGAAGGTGGAGATGGCCCCTGTAGAACTAAGGGGTTAAAGAAGGGCCTTGTGAACAGCCGACAGTCCCCCACGTCTATGACTGCTGGAGCACAATACACTTCACAGTTTCAAAAGAATGCCTGTTTCAGGACATTTTCTGAGATAGATTTTGTTCTTCTTTCCCTTAGAAGCCAGAGTTCAGAAAACCTGGAGCTGCCGCCCTCCTCCTCCTCCTCTTCCTCCTCCCCCTCCCCATTATATAGTTCTTTGAGAATTCCATTTATGTATACTATGCATGTTCCATATCCACAGACCCCTCTCAACCTTCCAGGGTTCCACTACCACACCCCTCTAACAACCTCATGTCCGTCTTTTCAAACACACATGGGAGACACTGAGCAGATGCTAGCCTTGGAGCCTCGCTGGCTCAGTTGAGTCCCTCTGCTGCTTACTGGCTGTCAGTAGGAGCCTGGAACTGAGGCACAGCAACAAGAAGCTGCTCCTCATCTGACTGGTCTCTACTGTGAAACCTCTAACATTTGTGAGGGAGTGCTACATGCCTCTATAAATGGAGCAATGTGCTCATTTCCAGCACTATTAAGGAAACACTAAAACAATTTACTTTTTAAAAAGGAAAGGCTTTCCTAGAGATGGACAAGACTCAGCCATCAGAAGCAAAAGGACAGCTTCTCACTGACCTGCCCAGGGCAGAGGAAGCTGGAGAAGACCCTCTTTAAGTCACATGTCCCCACATGATTGGCTGGGCATTTGGTACTCTACCCTCAAACAACTCATCTTTTCATTTCTATGGAAATAAATGTACAGGAACACTAAGGAAATCACCTGCTTTCTCATTATACAGTCAAATACAAATAAAAAATTCCTCTAAGCACAGAAGACATTAGCTTTTAAGTAAAACAAAGCAAAAGCAAGGGAGGGAAAAAAAAAAATCAGATTTCTAACCAAATCGATGAAACAGAAAATTTCCAGGAGCCACGCGTATGTGTAATGATCACTGCCTTCCCAGAAACAGTTGTTCTCTGTATGCAATCAAACAACTTGTCTTCAGTGTGTCTCAAATAGCATCCTCACTCAATTCTCATGAAAAGCTTTCCCATCTGAACCATGTACCCGAAACATTTCTAAATAGAATTACAAAAGACCTAAATCATAAATGTATTAAGAGATTTACTTTATGAGTGGTAAAGCCCTAGGAAAATATATCACAATGCAGATTAACATGACGGGAACAAGAGCCAAAGAGTCTATCCTGACTTAAACTCACACACTCACAACTCAGGCATACACAAAGAGCCAACTGAACACAAGAAGAATTAAATAAAATTATCATTAAACACACATCAGATGGCAAGGCACTAACAGCATTCTCATATCAGTAAACGCAAGGCAGAGGTAGACAGTATTTGTGCTTAGCTACAATGAGAGGAGAGCAATACAGACTTGAAAACTTGACATGGCTTTTTTAGTGTCATTTTACACCTGGAAAATATGAGAGCTCAAGAAACATGTATAAGAACCAGAAAGAGAGAACAAAAATAGGCATTATACAATGACAGCTTTTAATTTTATCTAATGAATAAAAGAGATGAGTGACTACTTTGTCACCTCTTACTTTGACTCTTGTGAGGTTTCATAAGACAACAGTTATTCTAAACACCGTGGAAAGAATCAATGTCCAAAAGCTAGGTCTGCCTGTCCAACAGGGCAGTCTTAGTTACCAATGGCCAATGGCTTCATTACTCATGCCAATGTGAGGAAGTGCCCAGAATACAAAATGATGGCATGAACAGTGTGTCCACAGAAGACAATGCTACGCCTAAACGTCCATGGGAACAGGGGCTCCAAGTTCAGGACTTCACCCAAGGATTCTCTCAAATGCCTGTTCTAATTACCAGGCCATAGTTCTGGAACTCACTCTAGCAAATCATCCATCCCAAGGAAGTAGACATGGAAGTCATCTCAAAGCCAGTTGGTAAGAGAAAAGCACACCAACTGGTTATCCTATTCTTAATGGTCAGGCCTGAAAACATACGTACAAAAATATAACATTACAGAGTGTGCACACACACACACACACACACACACACACACACACACACACACACACACACGTGACAACAACTAATGAAAAATGAGGCCATGAATTTGAGAGATAACAAGGAGGTGTATATGGGAGTCAAAAGGGTATCTGTGTCTCCATAGGGGCGACTGTGATGGAGACTAGTGTTGCAAATGATGGCTGAAGACAGGTGAATTCTTTGAAAGCATTTACTGTACTATTTAGTATGTATGTACATGCTAAATACGTACATATATCAATCATAATGTTTCATTTGCCTCTTGAAACTCGTGACATTTCTAATTTAAAATGACCTTTAATATATCATTAATAATAGCTGTTCCACTGGTTCAGTACCCATTTACAACAAGGTTTCACACTGTGTTATAAGTCCAGGCATAAACTAGTAAGTCATGTTTAAGAACACATTCACTATATAACACAAGAAAAACTGCAGATGAGTCTACCTCGCTGGGAATTACTAAAGCAAAGTCCAACAACACATGTGTCAACTAGTGTTCACCCTCCTCAGCAGTGTCAGGTACACAGACATCAGCATAAAGTTTACAGTTGCTCTGAGTACCCAGAGAACTCAGCACCATCTTGGGAGTTTTGGCACTTGTGCACAACTGCCAGCAACTCATGTTCAAGGCAGAGGTTTGAAGGAGAGAGCTGGCCATGCATTTCTGCATTTCACAGGCTCACAGGCTCTGCAGGGCTACAGTTCATGTAGCCTGTGGTCTACTGAACTACTCCCCAGCTGGTACTGCTGCATTAAAGCAGCTTTCATTAGAATCCTTTTCTCTTGCCAGAGGAATACAAGCTCTGGCACCAGTGGAAAGCCCTGAGGGAGAGCCCCATCATGTAACCAAATGGAATTCAGTTTTCCTCTCACAGCAGTCCTTACAGAAATACTTTAAATACTACTGGAAACCTAACTAATATATCTGTATATATCAATGGTTCTCAAACTGTGGGTTGGGACCTCTCCCTTTCACAGGAGTCCTATCAGACATTCTGCATATCAGATATTTACATTACAATCCATAACTAGCAAAATTACAACTATGAAGTAGCAACAAAAATACTTATACACCCAGCACACAGGGAAGCAGAGGCAGGTGGATCCCTGTGAACTCAAGGCCAGCCTGGTCTACAAAGTGAGGCCAGGACAGCCAAGGCTATACAGAGAAACCCTGTCTCAAAAAACAAAATGTATGGCTGGGATCACCACAAGAAGAGGAACCATATTAAGGGCCTTGGTGTTAGGAATGCAGTGAACCACTGGTACATATGTTCTCTTAGAAACTCTTTTTGTCTCTCTTACAGCACACACATGAAGGAGTCTGCACCTAATGACTAGTCTTCAACTAGATGTGTGATGAATGTGCTTGTCAGACTGCCAAGCAGGAGTAATGAACAGTAACTACCTCATCATCGGCCTGCCGCAAGCGGGCCACAGCGTAGCGCCTCACTGTGGGGTTGGTGTAATGTGAGGAGAGCAGCTCCAAGGAGTCCTCCACATCCATTGGCTTCCACTTCCCCAGAAGCTCCAGTGCCTGTTTGGCCTCCTGGGGTAGGTCCCAATTAACACACTTCAAGAACTTTGTCAAAGCCTAGAATCGGAGAAGAGTTGACAGTTAGGAACTATATCCCACTGCCAGGTAAGGGCAGAATCTGTACAGCACACAGGTCCTGGTCCTAGAGCACAGTGGCAGACAGAAAACAACAGCAAAGCATCTTCCCTGTAACTTAATATTTGCCCATTCTGAAGTAGATGGAGGGAGGGAACTAGGTGGGAGATGGGAGGGGAGAGGGGAGCAACTGGGGTGGGAACCAGATGCAGGGAGGGGAGGAGTGGCAGAGGACTGGGAGAGAGAACAGAAATAGGTGTTGAGGTGGGTCTGGGATGGGGAGGCTCCCAGGAGTCTATGGTGATGACTCTAGCTGTGACTCCTAACAGCAGGGGGAGGATATGAACCCGAAGTTGCCACCTCCTATAGCCAGGTGGGACTGCCAGTGGAGGGAGGGAGGCACCAACCCACCTACAAAACCTTTGACTCAAAATTTGTCTTGCTTACAAGGAGTCTAGGGATAAAGATTGAGGAGAGACCGAGGAAATGGCAAACCAATGAGTGGCTCAACTTGAGACCCACCCCACTGGAGAGAGCAAACTCCTGATACCATTAATGATACTCAGCTATGCTGGCAGACAGAAGCCTAGCACAACTGTCTTCTAAGAGGCTGCATCCAGAAGCTGATGGAAACAGATGCAGAGACCCACAGCTGAATAATAGGCTGAGCTCCAGATGTTTTTGTGGAAGAGTGGGAGGAAGGATTGAGGGAACCAGAGGGGCCAAACATACCACAAGAAGACCTACAGTCAACTAACCTGGGCCCATGTAGATTTAGAGACTGAACCATCAACCAAAGAACATGCATGTGCTGGACCTAAGCCCCCTACACATATGTAGCAGATGAGCAGCTTGGTCATCATGTGGGTCCCCTACAATGGGACAGGATACTTTTATTAATGTTTAAAGCCTTATATGGGCACACACTAAGCTATAGCTCATCTAACTAGCGCATGTCTCCTTTTCATTTTCAGCTCTGCTCCAATGTACCTGAGCTCATCTTCCCTACAGTACCACATGTGTAGCCATACTTCCTGACGTGGGGTTTCCAGCTGCCAGTGAGAGCCATTCCTACAGACAAAAATCTAGACTGACACAATCTCATCCATCTCCTTTCCATAGCACTGTTCCTACCTGAATCTAAACTCCTGCTTACAATGAAAACTCATAAGCAGCCAACGAGTGCGTTCAACTGTGGTATCTCCCTCTGTGCACAGAATGCAGGCATTGTCCTTCACACTTTATTACAATAACAGCCTATGTGTTTGCTAAAATAGTCCATTACTACCCCATCTGAACTAGATGTCAACAGTCTTTGTCAAAAACACTTTCAATGTATGGAAGCAGGAACATGTTACCTTAAACGCAGCGAGGCCAAAGGCAGACAGTAAGTGAACCTAGCTAAATTCATTTCTTTTCTGGTTCAATACCAACTAAGTAGGCAACACAAAGATATTTCTGGCCTGATGTCACTGTGCCAAACATTGCCTTCTAAAAACAATAAGCACATCTTTATTAGTGTCACTGAGACAGGATCCCCTTACTACTATTTCCCAGATTGAATCAAAGAACAAGAAATTAATTACCTTAAATATATATAGATAGATATTTATTTACATGTATGCATACATTTGACTGTGAATGTGTGTGTGCATGTGACTATGTGTGCGAGAGTGCATGTGTGCTTGTGTGTATGTGTGTGTGTGTGTGTGTAGAACAGAGGACAGCATTCAGGAGTTGGTTCTCTCTTTCTACCATGTGGACCCTGGGGACTAAACTCAGGTCATCAAGCTTGGTGGCAAGCACGTGTAACCACTGAGCAATCTCAATACCTAATATTTATGATTAATTAACAATTTTTGAGAAAAGTTCATCATATTATGCTAAATTAGAAAATTGCAATACTTAAACTACAAAAATGAGTCATATCTTGTCTGATGTAAACCAAAAATGTAAGTATATTTTATAAATATAAATGGTCTTATCAAACAATGTTATTACAATGAACTTTCTGTAGCAAATAAAGTGAGGACTTCAAGATTATCATCCAACATTTTCAGACACATCATTTAGGGAAAGAAAAAAAAAGGAACAAATTTAATGAAAAGTGTAAAAAGTGTCATTTCCTAATAGCTAATTTCCATCAAATTGTTTCTAAAGTCCTTCTGAGACCACAAATGAGAAATTCTCTTGAAGCCCAAATGGCAACCAACCCCATTCCCATGTGAGAAAGAGACCAAAAAAAATGCTCCAGTGTCAGTAGGGGGTGGCGCACAGGAGCATTTAAGTTCTACAGGCATCTGCATCATCTTAACATCCACAGGCGGCTGTGTGATGAGTACTCAAGCCTCTTAAGTCCAGTTGGCATTGGCTTCTTGAACAGCCCTTACTCTACGCCAATGACCTAAGATGTCTGAGAACTAAGGCTTCAGCAGCAGCTTTGGGGACAACATGCCACATGCCCCACAATTCACATCACTCAGGCACTGCGTTTCTTTTGCTCACATCTACAAGTGACTGGATTCAGTGAAAAATGACTACTAAAATAAAACAAAGGATTTCCCTTAGGAGCCTTTCCATTTACGGACATTCTCAGTAAAGCTGTGCTATGCTTTGCTGTTGTGCAGTCTCATGTTAAATGTAATCTTGCCATGCACATTACATGACTGCAGTGACAAAGCCATGGTGTCTGTGACCACGGGACTCTTCTCTTAGCACAGCTAATTCACGCTCTACAGAATACAACAGCACAGGCCCACGGTGCTGAGAAGGAGGAACAAGCACTCAAAGCCAGAGTAACATAGACTCCTCCTCCCCTTTTCACAGATATAAGGGATCAAGTTAAGACTCATCCACAAAGGGTTCTCAAACATCAATAAATGAAACAAGAAAAGCTGACGAATTACGATGATCCCTAGTTCATTTTCACTTTTACAAGTAGAGCACGCCATGAGACTGCAACACACTGGGTCATCCTCCAGCATGTGATGAGTTTCCTGACGCTAAGCTTTCCTAATGCATCTATGGCCTCTTCTCTATCATCACTGAGTCTTTCCCTTCTCACTCACGACCATCTCAAGAAGCAGCATGTATAACTCTGGCTCTGTAATGAATCCTTATCTGTGTGACAGTGGTGTACCATGTACAAAGTGGCTTTGCTTTGCTGTGGATTTAAAGGTCCCTCGCATTTCATCAGCTCTTTAAGAATGCACGTGGTGCACATATAGTCGTGCAGGTCAAATGTTCATACATGTAAAATAAAATCAATGAATTTTTTTTGTTTTTTTTTAAGAATTAATCTTTGGCTCCTCCACCTAAGATAGAATACTTTAGGAACTGCAAGAGACAGAAAATTCATTATCACGGAATCATCCCATATTAAGTACAGGAAACCAAAGTGTCAATCCATCAAATAACTGGCCCACAGTTAAGAAGCTGCTCAGTGGTAACAGTTTAGACACAACAGGTGCATACATTAGAGGCCAGTCCTGGCAATGCATCACAGCTCTCCCTCCAGAAGCCCCAATCCTGCAGTTTCCTTACCAAATGTCCAGTGCTCAGCTCACCTACATCCTGCAAGCCTGACACTCTGCTAACTCAGTTTCTACATTTCTCCGCTACTCATGCTCTTCCTCTATCTGCGTCGTCTCCAGAACTCACCAGCTTCTCAATCAGTGTGACTGCATTCCTAATCACCCGGGAATGGAAAGGCAAAGACGGTAAGAAAGGAGTCGGGACTGACACTGCTTGTGCTATGGAACAGGTACTGTGTCACTTCACCTGTGCCGGACGCTGTCTCCATTAGAACAAGGAAAAAACAAAGTAAGCCACTTTCTTTCTTTTGTTTGTGCATGTGTGTGTGTTTCCTTTGTTATTGTTGTTGTGGTGGTGGTGGTTTTGTTTTTTTCAAGACAGAGTTTCTCTGCCTAACTTTGACTGTCCTAGACTTGCTCTATAGATCAGGCTGTCCTTGAACTCACAGAGCTCTGCCTGCCTCTGCCTCCCTGAGTGCTGGGATCACAGGCATGTACCACTGCGCCATGATTCTTTTTTTAAATTGAATCACTTCACAACCTGATCCCTGCCGCGTCCCTTCTCTCCTCCCAGCCCCACCCTCAGGCCCCTCCCCCCCATTGCCTCATCCTCTTCTCAGAGAAGGGCAGGCCCCCAATGGGTACCAACCCACCCTGGCACCTCAAGTTGCAGCAAGACTAAGTGTATCCTCTCCCACTAAAGCTTGACAAGGCAGGCCAGCTAGGGGAAATGGATCCAGAGGGCGACAATGAAGTCAGAGGCAGGGCTCTAGGTCTCACTGTTAGGGGACCCACATATTGCACATCTGCTACATATGTGCAGAGAGTCTAGGTCCAGCCCGTGTATCCTCTTTGGTTGGTGGTTCAGTCTCTGTGTGCCCCTCATGGGCCCAGGGTAGTTTTACTCTGTAGGTCTACAAATGGCAGAGGGAAAAACTGAACCCAAATCCACCTTCGAAATTCATTCAGACATTTTCTAGGGGTTGACAAGCAGGAACATTTGTCTCTATTCTGACACCTCTCACTGTTTTTAAACAGCAGTACAGAACGCACACTGCTGTGTGGCATGTTTGCTTACCGTAGCTGCATTTGTAGTGCAATTTTACTTTCCCTTGATCGTTAGTAAAAGAGACTTGATACCTTATGAGCATATACAGGGGGAGGAAATCCCCCTCAGGAACAGTCATAGGGGAGGGGAATAAGGGGAAAATGGGAGGGAGGGAAGAACGGGAGGATACAAGGGATGGGATAACCATTGAGATGTAACAAGAATAAATTAATAAAAAATTTAAAAAAAAAGAGTCTGAGGTAAATTTGATACATAAACTATTTAAGAAACTCACTTTTTCTTGATTAGTAAGATAATATCTAAATTTCCAAACAAGATCTTGTTCTTCATATGTGAGCTGCTTGGTTGGTGGATAACTCACAATAATCTAAAACAAAAGAAAAAGAACTAGATTCGCCAAGCATACACTTGATACATATTTCCATTTCATTTTTTCATTTGCTTGATATTTCTTTAACATAACTAGTACACAAGGTGGGAGAAGGCACCTAGAGCCAAATAAGGCAAAAATGAGCCAAGGCATCTATTCAAGAAACAAGTCATTAGGACATACAAGGAAGGAGGAGACAGCCATGCTCCATATGAACACATGATTTCAGAGCTTATTACATTCGACTAGATAGTAAGGAAGCCAAAGTACAATGTCCCTCATCATAACAGCAAAAGAAACAACACGAATCTTCCTTTTGTCAAATCAAACACAATTGTGAGTGCTTACATTGGAGCCTTCTTAAGGAGCACTTCAGGCCTCATTTCTAAGAACACTAAACTGTGAAAATATTTACAATTTTCAAGTTATGCCTCCACAGAGAAAGAATTACTATGAGACCTGAAATGATTTAAAGAAAAAACATTCTACAGACAACATGAAACTGTTGAAATCATGAAGTTACAAAGTTCATCTAACTTTGAAATAATGTGTAGTACTGGCTGCAAGACACGTCCACTTAGCTGTTTTTGCAGAGCCCTTAAGTTCTCTTACATTTAGCTGGTCTCGGGTGGCAGCGTTGGGTTTGAGATCGTGGTCAGAAGGTCCACTTCTTAAACTCCGAGCAAGTTTGTGGTGTTTGCTCTCCACCAAGTTCTCCTGTAAATTATTTAGATATACAGATGATGTAAACTGTACAAAGGAAAGTTTCGGTAGTCAGAAATGGCAACATCCTTTCTTAAAGCCATTTTAAGATGTCTGCTGTGTGATTCTGGTGCCACTTCAGTGCTGTGGACCCACTGCAAGACTGTGAGACTATGCACGAGTCAAGCTTCAGTAGTGGAACGCACACATACACACGTGGCACTCTGCTTCCTAGTGCTTCCACACACCCGCTATCCTGCCATCCTATCAAGTTTCATCGAGTTCACACTAGTAACTACCACACCAGCCACTCAAGACCTGTGATGTCACTGTACAAGTGAGGCAGTGAACCTGCTGCTTGAATGCACTCATCTGCTGCCGAACCATCAACCATATTATTAATGCTATCTGTGGAGCCACTGAAATTTGGGTTTTAGTTCATTAAAAACACATTGTTCGTAATTTTGTCACTGGACTAATTTTTAATTCTGAGTCCATTGTCCTTGCCCCCAACACCTCTCTGCATAAGCCTATTGTCTGGTAGACGTGGTGGCTACAACACTGTTATAATAAAGTCCATCCAGAGAAAATGTTAATCCACTGATCTTACTTAGGCCCGCTCATCTTCTATATAATGACCTTTCCATGACTGTGATGCTTAGTTTTGTCAATCTGACACAAGCGTGTGCCATCTGGAAACAGGAACCTCAGTTGAGAAAACGCTCCCATCAGACTGGCCTATAGGCAAGCCTGTGGGGCATTTTCTTAATTAACGATGGGTGTAGGAGGGAGGGCCCAGCACACTGTGTGTAGTGGGCAGGCAGTTCTGGATGGTGTAGGAAAGCAAGAGCTTTCCCTCATGGTCTATACTTCAGTTACTGCTTCTAGTCCCTGCCTTCGTTTCTTGTGATACTGGACTGTAACCTAGAAGCCAAATAAATTCTTTCTTCCTCGAGTTGCTACTGGTCCTGTGTTTCAAGCAAACTGGGATGGTGCCTGGCCATGCCAACACTTTCTCAGCAGCTCCCTTCACCAGCAATTCACAACTTAACCAAGGGGTTGCTCACTCTTGCATTAGTCAGACCTTTCTTTCAGGGTGTCAGTGCTTCCTATAAGTTGACATAGTTCCAAATAGCCAAAGTGCAGTATTACAAATGGTGTCTGCATAGTTGATATATGCATTATTATTTTAAAATACATTACATGCGTCTAAGTTGTGTTCATTCTAGAGAAGAAAGTGTTCTTAAAAGCTTTGTAAAACAGCTTACCATAGACATTTGGGGATCAGGAACTTTCACTAACTCAAAACTTGTTAAAATTGGAGATGATTCGTCACCATCCTAGAATATAGTGCAGGGATTTAAAAAAGAAGGAAAAAAAAAAACACATTTTACTCAAATGATAAGTGGACATAATATTATAGAATGCTAATAAATTTAAATTCTACTTTTAAAACATCACTGTTTCAGTTATAAATTCTTGTTTTCTTTCAATTCCATATTTATTTTCTATCTCTACCGCTAATATTTTGGAAAATAAACAGAAAAAATTTATTATAGTTATAAGGATATGAAGTCTGGAAATCTTTGGCTTCTTACTGTTTGTGGCTATAATTCTGTAATTTTAGTTTATGTCAATGGATAAGAAAACACGCTGATTCAACTTAAATCAGTCCAGGTTTCATCACCATGACTTACTCAAAGACTCAAGTGTGGGTAACAAGGTATCCCAAGGGACAACACAAGCCATCTCAAGGACAAGAACGCAGCATGAATTCTTGACACATGTTAAACATTAAAGCTGTCTTATCTTGTTGGTGTCACCAATCTTGAAGAACGAACTTTTGTTTTTAATCCAACTCAGCATAATAAATATCTCTTCCAAATTACTGCATCAGGCTAGTAATGGTCAGTATTCATTCCCTTGTGACTCTGTGCCTAGAGGTCAGTGTATTCTCAATTTTACATATACGCAACCAAGTCAGGCGGGGCTGAAGAAGCACCTCAACTCCACTTCAGTAACTGAGTCTTACAGGAAACAACGGATTCCCACAGCTGCTGTTAACAGGCTTGTTCTCGGTCACAGCACTAGAAAACGCATTTATCAGCCTGACTATGACAGGTAATCGTCACTAAAGCTATCTGTCACAGGAGACAGGTGACAAGAAAGTCTGTTTCCATTAGACTGTGAAGCTCTGGCCCAGCCATCCTTACACTAAGTGGAAATATGACAGGATGGGCAGGCAGGCATTAATTCATGAGCAAGTACTAAAGGAGTAGCCTTTCAAAAACACTGAGAATTCTTCTAATTTCTATTCTGTTATTATTCTGTTGATTGCCTAAGCTGTTTTTCAAAAAAATCCCTCACAATGTCTGAATGTTTCACCCAATCAGCAGGTTCTTCACACAAAAGCCCCATATGAGCAGCAGTGTGGCTTTAATAAATATGTATCATACAAACAAAATAATTTTAGAATATAGTGGTAAACATTTTGATCAATAACCTTTTCCCTTTGCTTGAGTCAGGTTTTACATTCACATCTTTCCTAGTCTTTCTTATATATAACAAGCTATAATATGCTAAATTATCCTAATCTTCCACCACAGTGAAAAGAAAAAAGCTATTAAGGGAAAAGTAAGAACATTAATTGGAGAAAGATCACAAAGTAATGAAGAGTTAACAATGCAAACCCAAACTGTTTCTTATTCTTTCAAGTAACCACTTTCAAAGTGTATAAGCACAAAGTAATTGTGGCAGCATCTATAACTGACACTCATGTGCAAGTGTAATTTAAAGAGCCACTTCTAATGAACAAGTGACCCAAGTATAAACTTCATTGTGTGCTACAAGTATTCATCTCTGGAGTCATGCACAAGAACTCTGTTCTCACTTAAAGTGATCTTAACACTATTTTCATAGTGATAAAAGAAAGACTATTTATAAGGTTTCAAACTATACATATAAGACAGTAAGTATACATTTATGTATATAAATACACATGTAAATATATGAGCATACATTTATCTATATAAGTATTTCTGTGACATTTAAAGGAAACTCCTTCAAAATGAATTTAAGGCAAAGGATTTAAAATAGCTACATACCGAACACTAGGCTATTTTTTTCCATGAGAAAATATGAACAATACCCAACTGTGATTCAGTCTAGTAAAAACATTGTCTCCAAATGTTGAATAAACTGTCAACGAAGCCTTTCATAAGCAGAGACACATAATTTCTTCAATGTCTTGCCAAGGAAACGTGGATTTCCTACTTTATTGTGTGAACAGATAACTGTACATGTTATTACAATAATGTCATGTGTGCCAATTTACAGAACAATTCATCAGAAAGCTTTAATCACTTGCATACTTATCTAATTTTGTAACTTGGAACTGCTTGAGCCAAATGGGCTGCAGCTATGTGTGTGCAGGATCAGCTGCTACTGAAAACTGTTGGTTGCTTTCCTGCAACCAAACACTGTGTCTCAGCGGGGAGAGCCATCATGGATGTTAGAAAGCATAGAGTTCCAAGGAAAATACCTTTTCATAGTAAACAATACCGTACTCCTTATCATCACACTTGACACAGCGAAACTCAACCATCAAGTACATGAAATTAGAGCTTCGTTTCTCACTCTAAAAAAGAAAAAATATACATACATAAATGACCACTTCCAACCTGTTTGAATAAGGGTTCCACCACAACTCAACAGTATATGAATCAACCAACCACTACTTATGAAACAACCACATGCAACAGCCCAGACAGAATCACTGTTTTACCTATAAGAAATGTACTCAGCATGCCATCTCCAAACTTGGTAAACTGTTGCTTTACTCAGCACCTTGGATTTTATGATGTTAAAACTTGAAAGTGTTTTGAGAACTATTTTATTTTAATTCAAAAATAAAGATGACAATTAATACTTGTAACAACTTCAGCAGTTTCACCTTTGAACTACGTAACTAGCCCACTTCATAGATAGTAAATTGACAGAAAAATAATCTTGTTTTTATTTTCTTAGTTTGTACTCAAAGATAAGAGGCTTGAATAAATTTTATAAGGTTCTCACAATTTCAGAATGTTCCTAAGATTACTCGTTATTAACAACTTTTATCAGGATGCCCTCCTCTGGCCTCTGCTCGCAATGCACATGCATGGTGCACAGGCATGTAAGTATACACATTCCAAGGTCACTTAAATTGTTCAGCTCCATAAACAACAGTCTACTGACTGGCGACAAGCAAACCGGAAGAGCAACACAGCAAAGGTGGGAAGTGTGCCCGGCACTGCGTCTCTACACACAAAGCACTGACCTGGGAGAAAATATACATGTTTTGAATGAACGATTTTTCCACAGAACCATTATTAAAAGTGCAAAAGCTAACTCTCCTAATGTTTGGGTTGAGAATGTATGAATAATTTAGAAAAGATCTCAATTTTACAATCAATATAAGTGTTAACCTCTACCACATTCATTTAAGACAAGAGCAATGATTCGTCTTATTCTCAATCATTTTCCTCCTGTCAGGGAAAACCCTGCTATGAACCCTTAGAGGTGTCATAAGAATTAAGTCATGTGATGTGTAGACCACAGTGGTCATTATCAGCTGTACAGAGTCTTTTCCTCTCGGAATTTGATTCATAAAAATTGTTTCCATTCTCTAGATACACATCCTTATAGCAGACGTAGGTTATTCTTTAAAAAAGGGTACAAAATACTACCAGCTTTAAGAAATATAGCTTTGTAAAGCACTCGCTGAGGTCACCTTTAATTAGATATTTACAACGGCCCAATACACAAGGTGAAGAAAAAGTAAACTGTGTGTAAGGGAGAGCTTACTGAGTGTATCACATCCAGGAGGTAGTAAGTGAGACAACTGAGCATAGGTGTGGGCTGGAGACGGAATGTGGTGGCCTTGGAGCGGAGACAGAACAATGACAGGAACTTGAACAACGTAAGTGAGAACACGTGAGGCGCTGACCCCTCACATACAATAGGCAGCCCCTGCTAATGGCTCAGGTTACAGTAGCATTTAAAAGGCCAAATTAGCTGCTCCTTAATATAAAACTCAGGGACTGAAATAAACTGACATCTGCCAGACAGCTGGGAATAAAGATTTAAAAAAAAAAAAAAAATTGTTAACCTAGTAAATCTACAGAATGTATCCTGATGTAAAAAAAGGAAACAACTCACCTCATTTATCATTTCTATCTCTCTAAATGTTAATCTGTCCAACCAATCCACTTTCACCATGTGCCCTTGCCGATGAGCCTTGGTAAGCTGCAGGAAAGAACAACACGGTTAGTCTTTGCACGGATCCAACAAGCAGGAAGATGGAGGATGGAAACTGATCACTCCACCCTGACTTGAAAATCAAGAATCTATAACACTACGAAATTCAAAGTGTTTAGGCCACAGAGGGAAAACTGCATACTGACCCATAGCATTGGTCACTGTCAACAATACATTAGAAATAAGTCTTATACTACTTAAGACAATATAATATACATTAGAAACAAGTGAGTTTTATGCTGTTTTGGGGACCTACTCTCAAAATATCTCACCAAGTATATACAAATACTTCAAATTCTAAAATGGTCCAAAACTCCAAACACTTTGGGGTTTTAAAGATCTAAGCTGACAGAGGCTGGGCCTGTGATACCCACACAGGAAGCCCTTCTACACGCCCAGTTCCACCCACACTGTTCCTGCACAGCCGTTCACATGGATGAAGCACTCCTATACATTTGAGTCTACACATCAGAACATGAGATTCCACAGGTGAAGCACTCCGACACTTCAGATTCCCACATACAAAGCACTAGTACATATCAAAACGACATACCATATCAGAACACGAAACTAGGCAAGAGACAAACCTTTTTCTAAATATGAAAATCACTTTTAAAAACACTTCTTAAAGCCAAGCCTGCAGACTTGCCAGGGTTAGTGTGTAGGAGCGGAACAAAGTCCGCCCTGAACGTTAGCTGCGTGTTCTATAGTTCTTATGTGTTGACTAGCATAAATGAAATTATGATAAGAAAGATCCTCTACGGGAAAATAAACCTTTCGCTATTCTTCCTATTTTTAATGTAACATTCTTAAAAAAAAAAATAGTTATACAAAGAAAGGCAATTCCTAAGTACCAGTAAATCACCAATCTAAGGTTTACGTATATAAACACATGCATGTGTGCCTTTACCTTAGGAAAAACGATACAGGAGCTAAAATTCCTAACGTTGCTGATGTTTGAGCACATGCTAATCTTGATCTACTTTCATAAATGACATCATACTGTTTTCTTTTTTTTCTAATTCAGAGAGAAATTGAGATAAGCTGCCAGGTCCTCAGATTAGAATTTGCTTTTTCACTGACAGTATATATTTTAAACATCAGTTTAACTTATTTATAAAAACACTTTCTCAAAAAATTCATGAAATGAAGCAAAACTGAGTATCAAACCCTTCCATTGGCACTTCGCTTAGCTCAGCAATTTCCTCCTCACTGACCAGGCCGTGGCACTATTCCCATCAAGAGTACGGTTGATTATCACCTCACTCAGAACTGAAAGCAGTAACCACCAGTATTTCTTCTCTCCCTTGACAATATCACAAATATGAGTTCCCAGTTCCAGAAATAAAAAAGTGGTAACCTTCTGTAAAATGTTCGAAGTTCAGGGGCTAGAGAGATAGCCTGGTGGTTAAGAACATTTGTAGCTATTACAGAGGACCAGGGTTCAGTTCCCAGCACCCACACAGTGACTAACATTTGTCTCTAACTCCAGTTCCAAGGGGCCCAATGTCCTCCTCTGCTGTCTGTCAGCACAGCCTACATGTGGTGGTGCATTTACATGCAAGCGAGACACTTACCCATATGTAATAAAAAAACCTTTTAAAAAGAAGTTTGCAGCCCACTGTAATGCAAAAGTATTACTTAAGAAACAATCAACTTTCTTTGCATAGCAAACAGCACCATTTTCCTCCAAGAAAACAGATACAGAAATATTAGTAACTGCCATTCCTGTGTCTAGCTGTACAACCCACAACAGCTAAGAGATGGATCCAGTGTAGATGCCCAGCAAAGATGACCTGATAAAGAAAATGTGGTATGCACATATACACACGGGAAAATTACTCAGTGTAAAGAAGGAAATCACACTGCAAGAAAACCATGCAAGTGGATGGAGATCATTATCCTATATGAAATATGACGAGATTCATATAAATACTGCATATTTTCTCATATGCTGAATCTAGATGTGAATTTGTGTGTATGTGTGCATGCATGTGTGTGTACGTGTGCACATACACATGCGTGCGTGTGTGTGTGTGTGTTTTGTGTAAAACATGAAATTAGAAAAGTAGACTGAGACTAGGAAGAGACCATAAAAAGGAGAGAGGACAAAGGGAGGATAATGGCACAGGTGTGACAGGAAAGCCAACAGGACTACCAGGGAGAAGGAAGGGGACCAGTACATCAGAGGAGAGACATCAGAGAGGGCACAGAATAAGAATGGAGTACAATGCAATGTACACAGCTCCACCTTGAAACACATGGTTTTTTATGCTAACTTACACAACTAATGAACAGAGGACACCACTGAGCACATAGTATAAGGGCTCATACACAGCAAGAAGTAGACATTTTGTCAGTGCTGGTAGAACATCTGATAGACGTGTGAGCTAGACCAAAGACCAAGCACTGGGACTTATGGGAGAGTGTCACACCACAAGCTATAGACCTGGTTCTAACACTGACAAATTCTTTTCAAACTCTGTCACATTTTGAGCCCATGTAAGAAGTAAAAAAATATTATTTTCTATTTTCCATTTGTGGCCTAATATGCAGGTAGATGAAAAACATGACAGACAGTAGGTATAGTTCCATATTGTTACCAAAGGCAAAAAGATGTGTCTTTTTGTTTCTTTCCTTTACAGAGCATATAAACTCTTACTGACTTCTCCTATTACTTTGCTCATACAAACAAACAAACAAACAAAATGTACTATAACTTCTCATACTGTCTACTGTAAAAGCCAGTTTGGAATGATAAACTGAGTCTCTCAACCATTTTCCACCTGCCAGCCTTTGTTACTCCCTCTGTTGGTAGACTTATTATTATGTCATTTCAGCTCCTCTAATTTCAGTTATTTACAAACATTAGTTCTGTGTTGATGATCCAACAGTTGGTCCCTGCAATGATTTGCTATGAGGAAAGAATTGGCAATGCAAGTTGTTTCTTGATGTGGAAACTGAAACGAGGTTTCCATCCAGATACACTGGGTGCTTCCTGCAGCAATTTGTACCAGTTGTGTTTAAGCGCTGCAAATACATGTCACTCCTCACACATGCTAGGCCTTGGTTTTTTTCTTAGCTGCACACCAAATATGACTTTCTCAATCTTTTGAACAGCCATCACAGAATCAATACTAAATCTGGTAAAGCCACCACAAAGGCCAAGTGTAAAGTACCTCTCGGACCTCAATTGTGGAAGATGTTCACTAAGTGATGGAACTCACACACTCTACAATGCTGCAATCAGAAACAGTGAGGAATGTCTGTGAGCTTCAATAGAGAAGAGTAATGATGAATTTCACATGTGAATGGAAAATCAAGCGTAATTTACATATATTACGATGACTATTCAATAGCTGCCTAGATTACATCTTGATATTTAAAGGAATTCTAGCTACTTCTCAGCTTAACTTAGTTACAGAAGTTCTGCAAAACTAAATAGTTGTCACTGAAAATGTCTTCCAGGCATTTACCCTATTTACCTATGAGTTAAAGCATGTGAAGTCAGTGGCTTACAGCACTCATGTCATTATTTCCCATGATCTGAAGAAGTGACCCTCTTGAGAGGCATGTGGCTGCATCAAAGAATGGCTTCTTTGAAGGTTGCACACCAAGGTGGGAATAGTGGGCTGGGTGGAAAACTTTTCTAAATAATTCATCCAAATTCAATATACTCCAGCGACCAAATCCCTTTCAGAACTTCAACCCATACTGGCTTTAATTTTAGGTAGGGCTCAAAGCACATGAAGTAACAATTTTTAATAATGAAAGGCTAATTAACATTCAAATGCATTAAACTTACATGACTATAATCCATGTGCACACTGAAAACAGCTCCTCGGAGCCCCTGTTACTTCATCTCCTGTTGGTGCAGATGGCAGCATATCTAAACAAGAGTGGTCCTGCAGTCTACAGCAGCTTCCCATTACCTTCAACTTCTACCAAAGCAGAGGACCAAAAATGGACTTCTTTCAACATAGGTGAGTGTAGAAAACTTGTATGTGTTACTGAGATAAACGTCCTTTTATTCTTAGTCTGAAATGTCAGTGACCTACATCTTTCCAATATAAGATAAGTACTGTCTACTTCACAATGGAAAGCCCACAACCCATCACTGTCGTTAGGTGGTCCTCTGACTCCACCATGCCTGCTGCACTTGGCGCTATAGTAGATAAACCTGCTTGCCTTCCATTCTGGTCTAAAGTGCTAATTTCTTCACCATCTTGCCAAATTCTCCATCAAAACTGTTCACATGGCCCCATAGGTAATTAAAAGCAGGCATTTGTTTTGTTTTGTTTTGCCACTTTTCTCTGATACTTAAGAAGTACATAAAACTAATTTGGTTTCCAGCAGATAGTGAAGACTTCCAATTCACAGAACCTATGTGAAGACAGCGGCCTGGCCAGGCCCTCTGCTCCTTACCATAGACAGGACCTTTTCAGCCTAATCATACCAGGTGTACTTTTTCCAATGCCTGCTATTTTACTCTCTACTCCCTTAACATAAAAGGTCACTACTTTACTCTTTCATCTCTAGTACCTTTCTTTCTTTCTTTTATTTTTTTTTCCTTTTATTTTCTTTTGCCTTTTTGTTTGATTAAGGTAGGGTTTCATCATGTAAATCTGGCTAACCTAGAACCTTTTGTATAGACCAGGCTGGCCTTGAACTCACAGATCTGTCTGCCTGCCTCTATCTCCCTAAGTGCTGCTATTAAAGTCATGCACTATCATTCCTGGCCTAACACCTTTCATAACCCGAAAGAAAACTGACATAAATAAAAACTCAAAAAAAAAAAAAAAGTATTCCTGACCTAATATATGATGTTTGTGAGGGACAGACCAGCTAGACAGACTATGACTGTCCTATAGGTTTCTATTATTTAAAAATGTATCTCTGAAATAAACAAAACAATGAGTCCTATCTGCATCAACTCTGATACACACTGAAATAACCTGTAACTAAGACATAAAACAGCCATACATAAAATAAAGTTCATCTGAACAACTAACACATGTGTCCGTCACAGTCTGACTGTGCCTAAAGATTTTTAGCAAAGTAGTTTCATCTAGATTTTCGTTTCTTCTTCATTAATGAAGTCTTGTCCACAATTCTTCAATTTTACTATTAAACATCATTCATAAATTCAGGAAGAGTAGTATTTGCCATATAAAAGTTTCACTTAGCTAAACTTTTTGGAGATTAATCTAGCTTTAAAAGCATGTGATTTTTCTATTCCTCAGGCAGAAACTATAGCTGTAAAAACAGAGAATAGATTTTTTTCAGAACATCAATCAATAATGTTTTAGGGCTCAATAGCCTACTGGCATTAACACTCTCATTCGACTCGGTGCCACTAGTTTTAAGATAAGTCTAAAGGCTTTGGCAGCAGACAACTGTGAGCAAACCAAGTGACTAATTGAAAAGATGCCACTCAGCAGAATGAGGACACAATTGACAAGGCATTCCCAAACCCTGGCTGTAACATGAAACAGGGGATATGTCATCGAATCAAAAATCTGCTTATAAAAGGTATGTTATCTAGAGCAAAAATTATTATGAGTTTCATACAATAAGATAATTTAGGTAATGTCAATGATATCATTTAACATGTCTCATAACCTTGTTATGAGAATTCCAGCAATTGCCTTAGTTACTTTTATATGCTATGCTAAAACACAATGGCCAAAGTACCTTATTCAAGAGGCATTTAGTTAGGGGCTTTACAGTTTGCCCACGACGGTGGAGCAAGGACATGGCTGTAGAAGATCTGAGAGCTTACATTTTGATCTGCAAGTAGAGGTCACAGAGAGCTAGCTGGAAACAGTGCGGGTTTTTATATCTGCAGACCTGCCCCCAGCGGCACATCTCCTCAAACAAGGCCACACCTCCTACTCCTCTCAAACAGTTCTACCACCTGAGGACTAAATATTCAAAGATATGAAAGTATGAGGAACTCTCTCACTCAAACCACAACAGCAATTAGCATAATTCCAATTTATTATTATCATAATGTGAAAAAACACCTAAGAGGATTAATGAAACAACAAAAGACTCTTAGACCCAACCCAAACGTTAGGGCCAGGAGTGCATGGTTCCCATTTGTACAGCAATAAATGTCTCTGTGAACTCTAGCCAATCATTTTCTTCCTCTCGAAGGTAAGCAAGAAAAACAAACAACAACAACAAAACCCAGAAATTGTGCTTGTTCATCAGGATTAAAGTCCATTCCCACAGTCAAAATATGTGAACAGGGGTGCTAGTGCTCCACGGGCATGAGACTGACTGACTGCCGTGTGTCCATTACTACTGTATGCAGTCAAGTATCAACTGCTTCTCTATTGGGACTAACTCCCTAAAAGCACTTTCAGTTGGTTCTTCTCTGTATCCATGCATTCCTTAAAAATGTGGTATTCTCTGTTACATACACACACTTTATTAGGTCTTCATTTGGTTAGCTTTCAAACTATCATTTTTTCCATTGTGTTGTCACTTAATGATTTAGATTATAATTGAAAAGGTTCATTGAAGGCACTCTGCATTCCATTCAGTTCTTTTATAAATTTCCTTGTTAATGATGTGAGGGATGTGTGCAGTGCCGCAGTTAACTATAGACAGCACTTAAGAACATGGGTATCCCACTGTCATCTGCAGCGCACACCCAGGCAGCATGCATCAGGATGGTTATGTTGTCTGCCCCGGTTCTGTGTATCACGTTCACCTTCTGCCCTCTGTGGTTCCTGCTGTAATAACCCTGAGATCCAGACCCCAGCCCACCATGACCAGACATAGCACTGTGACGTTTCATGGCTTCCCCCTCTTCTCTGCTTCAGTGCTCAGCTCCCCACACCCTTCGCATCTCCACTTGGACCGCAAAGCATTTTTCATCTGCTCATGACTTTCTCTTTGCCGCTCTTAATCAAACTGACAGAAAGGAAAGCACACTGTGAAGGCATCAAGCAGAGCTGCTCAAATGAGAAGGAAACAGGGGAAAAGCATGCTTCTGTACTAACCTTTCAAGTCCAAAGACACACGTTCAATATAAATCAAACACCAGAGCCCAGTGGTCACACCCAAAGCCCCAGGAGAATATGCCTGCTATCATAAAATTCTTACAGTATGGCAAGCTGAGAAAGTTGAAGGGAACAGTCGACACACTGACCCATCATTACCAAGAGGTGGGTCTAGGCTGTGAAAGTTAACAGACAGCCCTGAAGTCTGCTCTCTTATATGTTCACATGTCAGTTGAAACAGAAGTAAGCATTAGTTAAAACGTTTAGAGATGGGGGGGGAGGGGGAGGGAAGGCAATGAATAAGACATAGGGGTGGCATATTTTAATACATACATTTCCTCCTGTTCCTCATTAAAACTCTAGGAAATCCAAATTATTTATAAGAAAAAAAAAGCTAAGCTGCACACTATACAACATTATTTCCTTTTCTCATAACCATTTTTCCTCGAAGGAAAATGAGGCAGGTTTATAAAACAGTCTAAATCATTAGAGAGATTTATTCCATTAAAATTACTCTGAAAGAACTGATTTCTAAAAGTCAAACTTGAAAGCAGGCTTTCAAATGCTCGTTATTCATATTGTAGTCAGAATTTATCTTCCATAGCCAAGCAACAAATCAGAATCAAAGTATTAAATCCAGCTTGGAGTTGACACTGATTGTTTAATAATTACCCAACACCATCTTTTCACAGGCTATTTAAATGGTTGGTCTTCACTTCCCAGCCCCGTTATCCTTAGGCAGCCCAGACTAAACCTATCTTCTTCTGACTCTTAAAAATGGAATCTTTCCAGTTTTAGTATCCCACAGACTATTTATGAGATGATTCTAATAAAATGACTATTAACTGATGGAAAGCAGCCAAATCAAATGCCACTACAGATAAACTCTTATAGAGAGGGCAGACATAAAAGAAACTATAAACTGTCCTACATACCCAAGCAAACCCTGGAAACGAGCAGGTGAAATACATCTTAAGTTTTATTAATTTGGAGCAAAGATCAAGGAAGCTGAAAAAAGTGTACCAGTGAATATACTTATTAGGGACCTTGAGCACCTTCTCCACTTAAACAAACAAAGTAGAAAATAGGTATGATAATGAAAATACTAGAGACCCACATTTCCAAATCTGATGCAACTCTAGACAAAAGGCAGATAATGTGTGATTCCATGCATGTAGAAGTCTCCCCCAGATGCAAAGCGCAGGGAGGCTGGAGTGAGGAGTGACCCAGTACATGGAGCTTTTAGAGGTGAAACTAACCTAAACTCATACAATGAGGATGATTATACAGGCTCTGGAACATAACGCCTTTTGAGAGTGAAGGCACGTGAATCCTACCTCAAATGGTGACTAATGTTAAATGTAAACCAACAACTGATAGGAGTCATGACGCCAAGTACCCTAGGATCCGGTCTGCTCAGAGCGTGTCTTGTCTTAGACACCTGTGTACCTTGGCAAGACGGCTCATTTGATCTTCTGAGAGTGTGCTGCTCGTTCTGCCAGGAGTTCTTGTGGGTTCAGAGCCATCTGCCTCCACGTTAGGCCAGACCTTCAAGTCATGCATTCCTTGGCGAAACATACTATAAAGAAAAAAAAGTTCAGAGTAGAAGCAAACTGAGGCAGCTCATCACAAAGCAATGTGTGACAAGCTTACTAAGCTCTGAGACCCCCATGGTTTGTGCAACAATGAGCTAAGCTGCTAAAACCCACAAAACTCTCTTCAGGCCACTCTTTTCTCCCTTAGATAATCAGAAAATGAGAGAGGTCTATAGAAATGGTCTACGATCCAATATCTATTTCATCGTTGTTGAGGGAACTTGTTGCTAGGCAGACTTAAACAAATATGTACCTCTTTCTTATATGGCGCCAGTGGCAAACCAAGGCAAAATTCAGAGCATGAATGAGCAGTTACTTAGAGCAACTTATGTGACTCAAAGATAGCTAGGCACGGGCAAGGTTCATCCCAGATCAGATGGATCCCCACTTTAGTTAACCTGCCACAGTTGTACCTCCTGGTACAACAAGCTCACATACAGTCGGAGCAGAAATGCATATAAATGGCTGCAAGGTGCAAGAGGAACCAGCATGAATCCCTGTGAGGGTCCAGTGATTCTCCAGATACGCTCCTTTTATGAAAACTGTCAAGTCACTGAGGTCAAGGTACCACTACGAGTGTTCACTGTGTTCTGATGAAAACGGTATCTGCTGTGCTTCGACGACAGCACTTTGCAAGCACTTCAGAAGACATCCCAGAATAGCAGACACTAAATTTCTTTGCAACAGAACAATATCACATTTATAGGATGGAAATTTAAAAACAAAACAAAACAAAAAGAAACCTGTCAGTTACATCTATGAACTTGTCTGGGTTTGGGTAACAACTGTACCACCTACAGCGTATCTGACTGTGACCGGGAATAAATAACATTACTTCTTAGTATTCATCAGTTTTCTCATTAATAAAAATATTATATTAAGGGTTTGCATAAAGGTTATTACAAAAACACACGAATACAACCTCTTACTAAGTTAAATTCTTTCCTGTTTAATATCAAACAGATCTGACAACACAGTGGCAAGAGGATCACAGATTCTAGACTAACACAGGCATCTAATGAGAGCCTGTCTCAAACAAAACAAAGTGCAATACAGAACAACCTTAGAGCCGTCTTTAAGGAACTGGCTACCATAAAGTACCTAAAAGCGAGGACCCTGCCATACTCCTTCAGACACAGCACATGGAGGCCCTTCCTCCTCTCTACCTCTCTCCTCCTCAGTGACTACTTGGGCTGAATTTAACTAAAAACAAAAAGCCACATTGGGAGCCAGTCCAGTAAATGATTTAAGCAATTGGGATATGTCTGAAGAGAGTTCAGAATGGAGTGTGACAGAGCGGTACCCTAAATGCTGGTGATTGTCAAATGCTCACACCACTTTCTTTGGACTAATGGAAACTTAGGAGAAAATCACAGCTATAGGTAGTGAGGTAGACCGTGTGCAGAGCCTTGTGCCCACTTGGGAAATTAGGGCAAACAGACAAAAGAACAGCAGACCATCCTTCACCTCCATCAGAGGTTCAGTAGCAGCTACCACTGCAGCCCATGCCAGTATAGCCAGCCACTGCCAGGACTTCAGAATATCACACACACACACACACACACACACACACACACACACACACACACACACACACACACAAACACGCCTGCACATCCTCTGCCCTTTGCCTATGGCTCTATCAATTCAGGCGATGCCCAGCCTGCTCTTAAGCTACTAAGAAATCTCTGAAGCTACACGTTCAAGTTAAAGACAGTCTGCTGCTGCAAAACTACTGTCCAACCTCAGTCTCTGTATTATTCATGAAAATTGTCTAAGACATTCTCCCTAATACTGACACACATGTACAAAACAGATGCTGGCACACAGCACAGGTTGGCAGTCACTGTATTATCTTCCAGTAGTACAAGCTTTGAGGGCCACTTACACTCTAGTAAGTGCATCCCATGGTCCTTTAGGAGAAGAGGCCACCGATACTGTATTGCTAAAGAAACATCTGAGAAAATGAAGGCCCAAAGCAGTGCTTCCCAAAACCACAGGACTGTAGTGGCAGGACATGAAGAAATAGTATGAACAGATTTTTCTAAGATTTAAAACTCTTGGTTCGTGGCAAGCAAACAAACTTCACTCCTAATTATTACTACTAACTTTGCCTGTGCTTATGATTGAATTTGTTATTTCAGGCACATTTTCTACCTCCTTTAGATGGGAGGCAAAGAAAACGTGACTCAATGAGCTACACAAAGAATTACAGACGTGCTCTGCCAGGGTCTAGGCCTATGAGTCTGCCTGATCCTCCCCATCATGTGCCCTCCCATAAGCCCCAGATCTAGGCCAGGTCAATCCAGTGTCCCTGAATTTCCTAGGCATCTCTAGACTTTTGTCAGGACCCTCCTAGCATGCCCACAACCTCCAGGCTCATCCTGCATCCAGTTAAGCCCTGTCACCCAGCAGAAGCCATGGAGGAAGACTGCTTCCTGGCTTGCTCTTCCTGGCTTACTCAGTCTGTGTTCTTATACAGCTCAGGCTCACCTGCTCTGGGCTGACACTATATACAACGCACCAACACATGTATTATTTATAAATACAAGATTTATCAGGCTCATTAAATGTACTTATATATAAACACGTATAAGTACATATATGTGTGCACCTACGTGTATATGTAAACACACACGTGTACACACACACACACACACACACACACACACACGAACAAACCAAAGAACTCTACTTTTTTAAAGTAATTGCTTAACACAGCACACAAATAGACAATTTCCTTCATGTGCAAACACTTCTCACACATCACTAAGAAAAGATAAATTAGGACAAAGGCACTTTTAGCTGGGCATGGTGGTACATGCCTTTAATTCTGGAATTCAGGAGGCAGAGGTGGGCAGATCTTTGTGATTTCAAGCCCAGATTGATTTATATAGTGAGTTCTAGGGCACCCAGTGGCACAGAATCAGATCCTGTCTTAACAACATCAAAAAGGACTGTGTGAAAACTGGATTAAAAAAAGGAGAGGGGGGCAACAGATATCATTAAAGCAATTTACAGAAATAATCAAGAAACCTATTAAGACAATAATTCTCATTTGTATTTGAGTAAATTAACATGTTTAAACTTTAAAATGGACAAAAACTGAGGCATCTGGTAACAGCCAAACAGTTACAGTCAGTATATATCCCATTCTACTGAAAGGCACTACACATCTTTCAGTTTCCAGATCTGGACCCTAGGTTCTCATTGCTAATGAGTCTATTTCCCTAATACAAATGACATTAGCATTCATTTTCAGTAGAGTAATACAAGTTGTGTTTCTTTTCATTTAGCTGCTGTGGTGGCTAATTATGGCTGTCAAATATCGGTGCACGTGTGTGAGGCAGTGGTGTTAACTCAGGTGACCCACCCTAATGTGCGGCAACACTCTACAAGCTGGTGTCCCAGACCACATGAACAGAGGAAACAGGTCATGAGTTCTCATCTGCCTTTGTTGCTGATGGCAAATGTAACGGGACCAGCTGCCTCACACTCCTGCATCCATGCCTTCCCCACCCACGATGGACCATACCCTCAAACTGGTGATGGCTTATGCTGCTTTTGTCAGGAATTTGTCGTTGATTTAGCAATGAGAAAAGTAGCTAATACAGCATATCCTGGAAGAAATCCATTTCAAATATAATCTCAAAGTGTGTAAGGCCCATGTACCTAATGTGTTTTCATTGCAACAAAAACCGTATTGCATAAATAATCAAAGTTCTCTAGGAAAGAAAGCAGCCAACCCTCTGTGGACTAGTGGGCAGAAAGCTTACCCATACTTTCCAAAGAGTGACACAGTTGTTCCTCCCACGGGCACAGCTTTTCCTGGTCCATACACATCCCATATAGTCAAGGCCACTTGGGCGTTCCTGGGTAGGTCAGGGTATTTCACAGGTAGTTTTAGCCATTCATTCCAACTATGGAAACAAAATCAACAGACTAAACACATATCTTTCTTTCAAATTAACCAATAAAAGATAGCTCTGAAAGATGAGAAGATTCTGAAAATTTCAGGTTTGTATGCTAAAGAAAATAATATAGAAATCCCATCAATTTTGCTTGTTCAAATATAAAACATGAACTTTTATATCAAGACACTCAGGCTGAGCAGGGTGGCATGGGCTTATAATCCCAGGACTCAGCCCAAAGCAAACGTAGTATTATTATTTTTTGTTCAAGGCCAGCCAAGAGAGCATTGTGAGTTTGAGTTGAGCCCATGCTACACAATGATAGCGCCCAAAACACAAAGTTATGTCACTAAGATGTATGAAAATAGAATATCTGAAAAATAAAGATAAATAAACAAATTCAGAAATACATTTCAACATATTAAAACTTTTAAGCCAAACTGTCATTTTCTGTTAATAATTTTCCAGAGCACAACTTCACATCAGGAAAACAACCAATCATATAACAAATTACAAAACAATAATCATGTTATAGTTATAAAGTCAGGGATTGCTAGTGCATTCCTGAGATAAGACAGCGCCCGAATAACCCTAACCTCACAAAGCCAACGCTTACTTGCTTTTGTAACGCTTGGACATTACCAACTTGCACATCTGTTTTATCTCAGTAAGCTCTTTTTTATAAATTTTTTTTCACAATATATTTTGATCATTGCCCTTCGACTTACTTCATTGGCATGGGAGACAGTTGGCTATTAGCATCTTATGCTTCCCAAGAATGCCTGCAAATAACTTGCTAATTGGTGTTTGTTAATAATGCAGAATAATAGAGAAATAACCAGCAATTTCTCCCTCCATACTCGTCTCTGTAAATATTCTTCTGCATTTAAAATAGGCTCATTTGACAATTTCTACTCCCTTAAGCAGATGGCTTTTAAAATCTCCACAGAATCCCATGAAAAACTATGAATACCCAGAAGACACACAGAATTCTCTATTTATTCACCATTACCCTCGAAGCAGATTATCTCTAGATCAAATACATATGTATCAGTAAGAAAATAACAGAATTTTCAAAAACAATAAAAAATATTTACGGCCACGGTAAAATGTGAAACTCCATGAAAAGTAGACATGTCCACTAACTCTCATTAGAAGCAAAATATCATCAAATCTTTTTTATATAAAGTTCTTTAAAAACCAAATTGCATGTTTAAGAGAGCCATCTCTACAGATGAGTAAAGGCAACTAAGTAAATTACTGCTCACGTGGCAAAACGGACTGACAAGGAGATACTGAAGAGTGTTATCACTTGTGATGAAGAAAGCAGAGCAGTTGATTGACATGGATCAGTTAACACGAGGTAAAGGTAAAGAGAAAAAGTGGTGCCAATATCCAAATTAATCTGTGGAACTGTTCACCTCTGTCTACTCTTTAAATTCTGAGAGACAGTACCTTGATCAAGAGAACCTTCCCCTCAAATCTTTTGCTATCTAACTCCTGGCCCCAAGATCTCTTTAAATCAAAGTGCAGCCCGACCTGTTTCACACACTGGGTTTCTGCAGCTAGAGTTCTCTAGGGGGAAGGGTTCCTTCAGCTAACACATGTAAAAACCACTCTAAACACTCCAAAGCCTATGAAAGGATCAATCCAAACGCCAGTGAGGCTGTGTGCTCTCAGCATCATCTTGCTGTCTTCCTCTCTACCCAGCACTGCTAGCCCGATCCCTAATAAACCTTCTCTAGATTGCAAAACCTAAATCTGGACATTAGAAGCCATCACACACCCCACGGGACTTATTCTCTAGACCAATGGAGACACACTTTGAAATGGAAATTATCCTATTAATACTTCCCTCTCGCTCTCTTTCTTTCTTTGTCTCTGTTTCAACTGTTTTAGAGAAGGAGATAGAATCTAAATATTTCTAAAAATTTAAGGGGCAGGGGCTGAACCTCAGTGGTACAGTGCCTACCTAGCATGCACAAGGTTGTAAGTTCCATCAGGATAAAAACGAAACAAAACAAAAACCTAAAGAAAAATCCTAAGAACAGTAACAACAACAAATCTCTTCATTTGGATTATAGAAAACTAAGATCCAGACACTGCATTCTCTGTAAAGATCTGCATTAACTGTGACTAAGGTCAGAGAACAACTTTCAGGAGAGAGTTCTCTCCTTCCAAAGTAAAGAGTCCAGGGAAGAGCTCAGGTTGTCAGGCTGATGGACAGTGCCTTTGCTCACTGGGCCACAGCCTCTTCTATTATGAGATCTTAGTGTAGGACATGACAGAATAGGAGGCATTAAGACAGACTTGGGATACATTTTGGGTGAATTCCTTACTAGAACTCACACATGTCACAATCAGACATTTAGATAACAGTATGTTTTAGTACCCCAAAATATATTAGCTAAACCAAGGAAATGCAAAAATTCACATAGCAAGAGGTTCTTTTACAAAATATTTTTTTTCCAGTTTATAGACTACTTCTGGTAGGTACCTACTTATACCGGACAATAGAAGTGTTTATCCATTATTTTTACTTTGGTGAGTTAGGCAACAAATGCACCTTTCAAATAGTGATAGTAGACTTCACAAAACCTGTGAATTTTCCTCTTAATTTCAGTCTGCTTTTTTTGTTTGTTTGTTTTACAAAAGACTACTATCTTGCTAAATACCCCAAATAGTTTCTCAGTCTATTGTCTACAGTTGTCTCAAATCTTAGTGGTCAATATGTTTTGTTTCGTTGTAATTTTACAACCTTACAAACAATAGCAAAAACAATGAATGAAAGAGCTAGTAAATGAGTTGAGACAAAGTTGGTTTTCTTCTAAATTCATTTGGACAGTGTAAGGAATGGAGAATAAAACTTTTCATACCAAAACAAACAAACAAACAAAAGACAGCAGTGGCTGTCACCAAAGACACTGATATTCTGTATCTACGTGTATTTTGAGGAACACTGGCCCACTGTATTAGATGTAATGATGGTACTATGATATATTTTTGTTTTGCTTTTTAAGTCAAGAGTCTGACTGTGTAAACCATGCTGGCCTCAAATTCATGGAGATCTACCTGTCACTGCCTCCTGAATGCTGGGATTAAAGGCATCCATCACCAATGTCCGGCCATATTACATATCTATATTTTTGAATAGTTAAAAGAGCCTTGAACTCATTGGCACATGAGACAGTTTCCTGAATAGAATACCCACACTTCAGGCTCTAAGATCAACAATTAATAAATGGGACCTCATGAAATTTGAAAAGCTTCTGTAAGGCAAAAGACACTGTCCACAGAATATAAAGGCAGCCTAGAGATTGGAGAAAGATCCAAAATATATGAGGAACTCAAGAAATGAAACACCAACAAACCAAATAATCCAAATAAAAAATGGGGTACAGAGCTAAACAAAGAATTCTCAACAGAAGAATATCAAATGGCCAAGAAACACTTAAAGAAATGTTCAATGTCCTTATTCATCAGGGAAATGCAAATGACAACAACTCTGAGATTCCTTTTTACTTGCACCCATCAGAATGGCAAAGATCAAAAACTCAAGTGACAGCACATGCTGGCAAGGATGTGGAGAAAGGGCAACACTCTTCCATTGCTGGTGGGAGTGCAAACTTATTCAACCACTTTGGAAATCAATCTGGCAGTTTCTCAGAAAATTGGGTATAGCTCTACCTCAAGACCCAGCTGTAAAAGTTGCTTTTATTCTACAATCCTTCACAATTATTATCTGGAGGGCTTACTGCCTCCTTCTGCTAACCTAGGTCTAGTCCTGGAAGCTTCTAGCCTCCATACAATCTAACCTAGGCCTCGAATATTTTCAGCCTCTGAGACTTACTGCTTAATAAGCTTACCCTTTCTTGTTCTTTCTGCGCTGTGGACTGGCTGGTTCAACTCAGCTGTTCTAGCTCAAACTCTTCTTCCAGCTCACCTATAAAATATGGCTTCTCTCTTAGTCTGGAACTAACTCAGCAATCTGCTCTAATCTTCTGGCTTCTCCTCATTTTCTGGCTCATTCCATCTTCACCTGAGTTTTCTCTCTGCAACCCATCTCTCTATTACTGTTCTGGTCAAACTGCCTCCTCTCGCTGAAAAACTGCCTCTTAAGTAGCTTCTTTTTCCCTCTCCCTGTGAGAGTTGGACGTACCCTACTTTGTCATATCTTCTCTGATTCTTCACGTTTTCTGCCACGCAATTAGACATTATTTTCAAATACAGGTGCTTCTTTCTACAAACTAACTTTATCTTCATTTGGGATTAAAGGCATGTATCATCACACCTGGATCTAAGCTTTTCTTACCTGATACTTGCCCTATACCAGGCTGGCCTTGAACTCATATCTGTTTGCCTCTATTTCCTGGATTAAAGGCATGTTTGCATTTCAGCTGGATCACACAGACCTTGAAGATCTTTATATGTGATCTCTTGCCAGAACAGCCATGTTCTGAATTAACATTACTCTACAGCCAGCTTTACCACTCCTGGGCATATACCCAAGAGATGCCCCACCACAAAACAAGGATATTTACTCAGCTATGTTCATAGCAGCTCTCTATTCATAATAGGCAGAAACTGGAAACAATCCAAATGTCCCTCAACTGAAGAATGGATAAAGAAACTGGTACATTTATACAATGGAATACTACTTAGATATTAAAAAACAAGGGAATCATGAAAATTGCAGGCAAATAAATGGAAATAGAAAAGATCATTCTGAGTGAGATAACTCAGACTCAGAAAGACACGAATGGTATGTACTTATTTATAAGCACATATTAGCTATATACTACAATTCACAGACCCAAAGAAGCTAAGAAACAAGAAAGACGCCAAGGGAGGATGCTGGAATCGCACCCAGGAGGGGAAGTAGAAGCAGAAGCAGTTAAAGGAACAGGATAGGAGAGGGAACATGCAGGGACATAAGGGTGGGGATCAGATAAATGGTGTGGGAAGAAAACTAGAGGACAGAGGCTTGCAGAGCGAGCAGCAACCATGTATGGGAGCACCTCTTAGACTAGCTGGAGATCTGCAATAGGGTGGGCTCCTGGGAGGATATGAGGGTGACTCTAGCTGAAACCCTTGGTGGTGGGGGTCATGGAGACTAGAGAAGCTACCCTCTAACAAGACAGGACTCCTGATGGAGAGAGGGGAACACAAGCCACCTACAAAAGCTTCCAGCCAGAATTTACTCTGCCTTCAGGATATGCAAGGATTAAGATAGAGCAGAGATCAAGGGCATGTGCAACTGATGCCTGGCCCAACCTGAGACCTACTCCATGGGAGACAGGCAACCCCTGACACTACTGATGATGCTCTTCAGTGTTTGCAGATGGGAGCCTAGCATGGTTGTCCTCTGAGAGGCTCTGCCTAGGAACAGACTGAAACAGAAACCAAGACTCACAGGCATAAATTGGGCGGAGAATAGGAAGCCTTGTAGAAGAGAGGGGGGTAGGAGTAGGAGATAGGATGACCCAGAGGGGACAGGAGGTCCACAAGAAGACCAACAGTCCCAACTAACCTGGGCCCAGAGGAGCTTGCAGAGACTGAAGTACGAAGCAAGGACCAGGCATGGACTAGACCTAGGCCCTCTACAACATATATACCCAATGGGCAGCTTAGCCTCCATGTGGGTCCCCCAGAAAGCGGATGCGGGACTGTCTCGGACATGGTCTCAGTTGCATGCCTTTCGATCACTTTACCCTGGTGTGCTATCTTGCCAGGACACTGTGAAAGAGGAAGTACACAGTCCGGATGAGACTCGAAGAGCTAGGGAGGGTTTGCAGGGTAGGGGGATGAGGGAGTGAGGGAGTGACAGAGGGGAAGGACCAGGAGGAGAGGAGGGAAGGGGCTACAGTTGAGATGTAAAGTGAATAACTAAATAAATTTTTTTTAAATTTACTTTTTCTTTTTTATTAAATATTTTTATATATACATTTATATTATTACACATATAGACAATAAACTACCTACAGCAAGAAGAACCACAAAACAATCAGAAATTATATGTATGTTACATTCATGTTTTGGCTATTTGTATTGATAATGATGAAATATGATAGATATTGATTTACTTTCAGAATTTTAGACTCACTAAAATAGGAAAGGTGCTTTCGTCAAGGCTGCCAAATACAAATAAAAAAAATTTTTGCAGAATGAAATGTATTAGTTATGTATGTGTGCTTTTTGTAGATATACATATTTATATTTATTTTGACACCAAGAAGAAAACTAAAGACATTATACTACTGAAATAGTTGATTTGGATGTAGGTAGATGAACAAAGTCTACATTTCCTCTCTCTGAAAAGCCTCTCTCAGATTGAGTATGAAAGACCAGTATATAAACAGGGCTGTACAATCAACAGCAGTGTGACTGTGCACATGGTCATGTCTTGTCTTCCATGACACTGTGAACATATATCATTCCTTATGGGCACACACTTGGGACTGGAGAGACAACTCAGCTGTAAGAACACTTGCTGCTCTCATAGATGATCTGGGTTCAGTTCCCAGTACCCACCTAATAACTCACATGTTTATAACTCCAGTTCCAGGGAATCCAACACTCTTTTCATAGTACAAATATAATTATACTCACAAAACACTTATACACACATAAAATAAAAAACTAACCTATACCTATGTATCTCCCATCCTAATTGATTGTGGAATAAAACTGACTAAATATTAGAAATGCCCCCATAAAGTCTATCAGACAAAAAGTACCAGGACAGTAGATTAAGGATCCACAACACTATTCTCAGAATCAGAATTTCATGACATGTTATACTGACCCTACATCCCAACAATGTATTGCTAATATGTCATGCAAATCCATAAATAAACTATGAACCTAGAAGTAAGAGTTTCATTTGGAAAACAAAAATCTATAAATCTGATCTGATGTATTTTGAGGCTAACTAAAAGGCCGTCACACCTGGGCAGGGCAAATGGGATAGGCGTGGCTAAGGTTCCCGTGCTTGGGGAGACAGAGAGAATCTTGGGAAGAAGAGAGACCAGAGGAGAAGAGAGGAGAAGAAGGCCACCATGGGTTGGATGGAAGAGAAGTACATGGCCTATATGGATGGACATTTGGCCCAGATGAAGAACATTAGAAAGTATTTGGGATTACAGATGAGAGGTAGCTTGATAGAAATTATTAGAACCAGATGGTATGGGATTGAGGCAGGTATCCCATACCTGCTCCACTATGGGAAGTAGTTTAGGGGCTTACTATCTGCCCTGCCCCAGGTTAACTAAGGCTATTTAAAATATAACAAGTGTCTGTGTCTTGATTGATTGCTAGTGGGTTATACTGCCGTAATAATAATTATAGGCCTGATAATAAACATTATTAGGCCATACTGGTAATTCAATAATAACATAAATCTTACCTGAACATATGATATAAGATCTACTTCTAAAGATCCAAACAACAGATTGGCCATTTCAAACTATCTTAAGTATTTGTGTTGGAGGCCACAGAACAGTAAGAGAGAGTGTGTCCAGACATGGCTGTGTTCTGGTTCATGTTGTCAATGAGTAAAATACTTACTTTGCAAAATGCCAACATACTAAATAAGAACGTGAAGTCACTAGCACATCCAAACAACCATGTGTCCACGTGTAGCATGTGCTTTCAACAGTTTAACTAATGCTTATAGGTATATAGGTGTCACTTCTTATAACATTCGTAAGGCAATGGAAGAACAGCCTAGAATCTTTCATTTGGTAAATAAAACAACAACAACAAATAAAAAACAAAACAACTTACTTCCACCTTGTACTAAATGCCTTGTAGGATGTTCTGACTGGTAAGGCCAGAGGCTTCCCTTCAGCAAAGACTTGACAGGTCACATAGAGATCAGAGCAGGTCTCTTGGTACAGCCCAGAAAATTTTAGCATCGGATCTTCTAGGACTGCCTTGTAGCTCTTTTGTTCTCTCTTTCCTTCTAAACTTCCTCTGAAAGCACAAACACAATGTTTCAGAGGTATAGTTTTACAGAACACATGGATATATAGAAAGCTGAGAAGTTTATGCCTGTTAAAGTAACCAGAAACTAACAATACTTTCCTATTTTTAAAGGAAATGTCACTTTTATATATGGAACTCTGAGAATCTTAATGTTGCTAAGTTCACTCTGTTTATTAAAGATGTCTCCTGTGAAAGCAAATTTTACTTGACAGATGTAATTGTCATCTTGGAGGCTTACTGCCTCCGCCTGCTAACCTAGGCCTAGTCCTGGAAGCTTCTAGCCTCCATACAATCTAATCTAGGCTTAGAATTGTTTCAAGCCTCTGGGACTGACTAATGAATAAGCGCAACCTTTCTAACTCTTTCTGCACTCTGGCTGGCTGGTTCAACTTAGCTATTCTGACTCAAACTCCTCTGCAAGCTGATTGATTCAATCTTTCTTTGATTTATCTGCCTCTCAACTAGACATCACTTTCAAACATGGTTGCTTCCTTCTACAAACTAACCTTAACTACACTGTTTGGGACTAAAGATGTGTACTAAGGGCATGTCTGTATTCCAGCCAGAGGGGTTTAAAGGTGTTTCATTCCAGCCAAATCACACAGACCTAGAAGGTCTTTGTTTGTGATCCTTTGCCAAAGAGGCCATGTTGCTGGATGAACATTCCTCTACAGTGTTTTCCTAGGGATTCTTCATTTTAAACCCTGTCACCTACTCTTGATGCACGTCTTAAGATTAACTTTACTCATCTTAGCACTTGGGAGGCAGATGTAGGTGGATCTCTGAGTTTGAGTCCAGCCTAGTCTACAAAGAGAGTTTCAGGACAGCCAGGAATACACAGAGGAAACCCTGTTTCAAAAAAATAAATAAAATAATTAAATAAAAATAAATAAATAAATAAACTAATTTCAATGTATCTGCCCAGCCTTTAAGTGAGTATAGAGACCAGAAACATAAAAAAAAAAAAAAAAAATTTACCCAATATGGTAATGCAAGAAACTGTTAAGTCACACGTGCTGATGCATGCCTTTAATTCTAGCACTCAGAAGGCAGAGACTGCCAGATCTACATGGTATCTTCTAGGCCAGCCAGAGACACATAGTGAGATCCTATCAAAAAACAAAAAAGAAACACAAAACCTACGTCCTTGCTCTAAGGGAGAAAAACTTACTTTTACCAGTTATGCTTTTCCATACTATATACTCACTATACTCACACTATCCCACCATTTCATAATACAAAAAGAGGCTGTACTGGATTTGTATGGACACTATTAAGGAAGTAGGAACATTTCTTGTAAATCAATATTATATCAGCTACCATACTAGGAATATCATCTATGCTATTCTCATTTTACACACGAAGAAGCAGAAACTCAAGAGATCACACACCTTTTCAAGATGGGAACACTAACAGGTGATCCTATGAACCAGCATGAGGAGTCAAGGCCGCCTGTCTTCCCACCGTAAGAGAACCCAACTCTGTGTCTTAAGACAGATGCCTGAAATCTGTCTAAGGCTCCTAGGAGATAGGAGCAAAAGAGGGACAGAACAAACAGGCAGTTTGTTGGCTCCTGGTAGGAGTGCTAAGTCCTCGACAGCAAGAAGGCTCTCACCAGGCACAGCCCTCAAATTTGTCTCCTATACTCAAGAAATGACACAGGTCAAAGTTCTGACAATAGGGAAACTACACAACAAAACTGCACTTGCCCGGAAGGGTGGGTTTCCCTACTTACGCAAATGTTTGAAGTTTGCATCTCGGGGAAGCTGTCTTTCCCACTCCCGTTCTCATTTCACGACGTGCTCTTGCCCTTTTTTTAAAGCACGCTGCCACAAGGTTTTACTAAAAGGCTCTTTCCTCCCATCTTTTTGATCCTTCTTTAACTGACCCGGTCTCCTACTCCCTCGCCCTCAGTGCCTCTGCCTTTAAAATGTCAGGCTGTGCAAAGGTTTAGATATATACGACCCTTGTGTGTGATGAAATGGGTCTTGTGTGTGATTAAACTGCACCCACGTGCTCAGTAACCCCACCTTCACGATTTCCTATGCCCCATTCAACCCTCCATCTTTTGCTCTAAAGAGAAGATCTTCCTCTTTCTTAGGCGGGGAAACTTGTTTCCTAAGACTTGATTTCGTCCCGCGTCCGATGAGATCGCAGTACTCCCTGCAAAAGCGGTAATGCAAATTGCTCCATACCCCTCTTGGGGGCTTCTGTGCAGCTTACACCAGCGATTCCCTTCTCGGCGCAGCCCCTCTCCGCCCCTCGCCGCCCTCGCTCCCCCTTCTCTCTCACATCTTCAGCTGCACGTTGATGTCCAGGTCACAGCTGTAGATGTAGTGGAACTTCTCCGCTTCCCCCATGGCCGGCTCGGAGAGCTGAAGCCGCAGAGACTACCAGCCACCGGAAAGCCTCCGTGAAGAATCCGCCGCTGCCTCAAAACATGAAAACTTCCTGTTCCGTCCCTCAGCCGGGTAACCTACCAGTCCCAGTCCGTAACGCAATCATATGCGACGGAACCGCCCCGCGGCGGGCCGCAGTACGCATGTGCACCTGGAACCCGCCATCTTGCTTAAGGGCAAAGGAGGAGCCAGGAAGCATGACTTCTATGGTTACATTCCAGTCTTCCTGCTTTGACAAAACTTTTTTTTTTTTTTTTTGAAACCGGGAAAATTCGGCTTAAAGTTAATGTAATGGCATTCACTTAGTGAAAGCCAAATAAAGAAGAGGCACAAAACTATTGTTGCCAATTTATATATTCTAGTGTCCATTAAAATGTTTGATTATTTTTTACACATGAAAATATGTATATTCAAAAAAAAAAAAAAAAAGAAAGAAAAAAGAAAATATGTATATTCTTATTTATTTCAAAAAGAGACATGCTTTTAATTCTTTATCACCTCCCAAGAGATTTGATTACTAATTGGTTGTTTCCAGCAGACTTTTTGCTTTGTTTTGTTTTGGGTTTTGGTGGTTGTTTTTGTTTTGTTGGGGCGGTGTAGTGAGGAGAATAAAAAGGACTAGCCAAAGACTGAAAAAGATCTGGGTTTCATTTTGGCACTGCCAATATTTCTGCTCCAGTGCTTTGTATTGATATATTCTCATCCTGTACAGTTCAAGACAAAACTCTACAACTGTTGCCTAGAAAGTGCCAATAATAACAGAAACTCAAATTGTCAACCTTCTGAGTTCCTGTAATTTATTGTTGTAATATTTAACGTACTCTAACAGTTTGGTCTTTGTTTAGAATTACATTTTAAAATTATTTGAGCAGGGTGTGGCGGTGCACGCCTTTAATCCCAGCACTCGCACTCGGGAGGCAGAGGCAGGTGGATCACCGCGAGTTCAAGACCAGCCTGGATTACAAAGCAAGTCTACACAGAGAAACCCTGTCTCAAAAAAACAAAAATTAAAAACAAAAAAACAACAACAAAAAAACAAAAACAAAAAACAAACAAACAAAAAAACAAGAAACAAAACTCAAACAAACAAAAAACTGGTGTCGGGTTGGGGGTGGGAGATCCCTGAAACCAAGTATAGCTTTTTGCCATATACTTCTGTTTTCTGTCTCCTTGGAGTCTAATAACACTTCTAACGTTAACTATTTATTATTAGAATTATAGCAAAAGTCTGACTTTTCTGGGTGTTTCTCAGATTTACACATGTGTTGTTGTCAGAAAGAGTGCTGTTACAGGCACACCAAATAGAGAAAAGAAGACTACTACCAGGGAGCTGGTTTTCTCCTTTCACTTGTGCCTTCTGGGCATCACAACTCGTGCTGCTGTCAGACTTGGCACCTACTCAACCATCCTGATGGCAGAGTGTATTTATGTTTAAGTACCACGTTTCAAAACAATAACACCCAGATCATCGCAGGTTCAAGTTATTTAGAATTTTGAGTGGTCAGATGAAAAAAAAAAAAAAAACCTAAACAAAAGCAAAGAATCTTTGAGTGGAACAGGGCTATTTAGTTAGACTAGAAAGGAGGAAATGGTAAAGGCATGATATTCTTCCCAAAGTAAATTCTAAAAGATATTCTTTGATGCAGTAAAGTCCACATGTATATAAGTAATTATCACGATGGTTATCTTGTATAATTGAAGATTTAAACAAAAAGAACACATTTGTCAACATATAACTACCACCAAATAGCTATGGCTTAACAGAAAACACATTTTCAGCAATAAAATAGGAAATTTGTAAACATCAGAGCTGTGCAACAGTAAAACAAATTACTGGAAGCACTCTATTTTTTTGGTATACTTTTGGCAGAGATTATGAAGCTAGTTTTAAATCAGGTTTTTTAAACATTAGTGATTTTTTTTTTTTTTTTTTTGAGGATCAGCGTATGTGTCTGTGTGTTTGTCATGTGTGTATGCAGGTGCCTATGGAAGCCAGAAGAGGATGCTATATCCTCTGAAGATGGAGTTCCAGGATGTTGTGAGCTGCCCCCATGTGGATCTGGCAGCTGAATTTCAGGTCCTCTGGAAGAGCAACAAACCCTTTTTAACCAATGGGCTATGAAATCCTGACATGTGAAAATAATTATATCATTGGATCTAGAGCTAAAATTGCATTTGGAGTAATGCAATTTAACATATATACATATATATGAATTAAACATAAAAACTTCAAACTGGAAATTTAGTAAATTACAATTTTTTTTAACTCTATGGCTTGCAGTATGTACAGCATCCAATACTGACTGTTCTTACCGAACTGGCTCTTTGAAATTTAGCAAGTCTACACAAGACAACTTCTACTTTCTAGCCTCTTTTTACTATCTAGATTAGTAGAACGTACTGGTAGTTTAATTACCATGGTATTATTTGGCTTTAACTTGGCATGAAAGTATCTTTTTCATTCTATTTTAACTCTGTCCCTTCCTACTAGTTTACAACAATTAAAATAATAATAACAGAATTCCTCATAATCATGAACACAGCACAATACTAAATGTATTGATAAGTCAAGAAAAGCAAAGGCACTGTTAAGAGTTGTCTTAGTAATCCATGTATGCATAGCAAGAGTCCCATAAACTCAAGCTAATAGTGTGTCTTCTAGACTACGCATAAGTCAGATTGATTATTGGTGGATTTTTGACATCTAATTGGCAAGAAACTTCCATAGGGAATAAGAGCCTCAGGCATCTTCACTATGAAAAGAATGATTTTTTCCTTTCCATTCATGAATATAACACACACTAATAATTATGCAACACAATTCGTACTGAAAGCAACCACAATTGCCTGCCTGTAGACAAATAGCTTACATCTGTGAATGCTTTCTTTGTGTAATAGCCCATCCCATTGACTATGTGATCTGCCACTTAATTTTCTTTTGAAGGTGCAGTTTTTATTTTGTTTCTGTTTTCCATTTCATTTCAATTTCATGTTTAATTATTCTAATAGCAGTTTTTAATAATGGTTTAGAAATTTGTTCATTGTGATTTCTTCCTCCAATTGCTCATGACTCATAGTGATAACCAGTTTAGCTTTTTCCCATTTCTAAGATCCAATTTATTCTATCTTATAATTTAAAAAACGCAATTAGAGCTTTAAAGGCAACTATCTATTATTGGGCTTCCATCATGAACAAATTATGATACTGTAAGATTAAGAGTGCCTTGCAAATCCTTTTTCTCTAATTAAAATTTTTCTTACAAGCTTTATAATACCCTTAAGTATTTTAAAATTCAATAACCTGATAGAACATACAATGGTACTAAGAAGAGCTAAAAGTGTTACCCTAATTCAAGATGTTGACAAGTTTTCAAGTGACAATGTGGGAAAGTGTGGGCTTAATAAATATCCACCACTCATTTAGATGAAGGAGCCCCCAAGGCCGAGGGGATTACATTCAAGAATACAATTTATATTAGCTATGAAATGGAAAGGATAAAAAATGAGTTATTCTGAAAATATTGAATCATACTAAAATGCAATTTTCTTTGTGATCATTTGATATCGTAAGGAAGAAACTGCCTTCTCCAAGGCACAAGTAAGGAAAGAAAACTTGGATTTGCATAATATCCTTGTCAAGCAATTCATCTTTAAAGCAGGAATGGGGTGAGACTTATTTCCCTAGAAAATATAATCTGAAAACCTTGGTTATGGAACTGGGAAGATGGCTCACCCAGTGAAGGATTTGCCTTGCATCTTCCCATGTAAGATGAGGACTTGAGTTTGAAGCCTACAGCCTATGTACAATGTTGGACATAGTGGTGTGTTCTTGTAATTCCCATGCTGAGGAGATGGAGGCAAAAGGATTCCCGAAGCTTGCTGGGTAACCAGTCTAGACTTATTGGTGTGTGTAGTATGGTCATATGTGTCTTAAAAACTAAAATCGTGGTGTTCCTGAGGAATATGCCTAAAGTTGGTGTCTGGTCTCCAAATGCAGGCACTTTCACTTGCACACATGTATAGAGGGAGGGGAATCGAACTCTTGGTTCCTCCTTTCTCTATTATAAAGGGGTGATCTCTAGTACTCAGTAATAGGTTTTCTCCCCTGATGAAATGAGCAATTCCAGTCAGATTAAAGCATAAAAGGAGGTTTATTGGATGCATCTCTTGGGTCAGTTCACTGGTCCCAAGGAACTAGGACTGGGAAGTCACCATGGGGAGGGAAGAAAAAGAGAGAAAGATCTTCCACACACAGGGTGAGAGAAAATGCAGAGAGGGAGAGAAGAACTCAAAACATATGGATTATATAGGGAAACCCAGACACTGGACTGGAAAGTTTAGGGGAGAGAGTGGGGTATACCAGCCATGCCCTGTAATACATTTGGACTGAGGGATGCTGGGAGAACCTGGAAGTCACGTCCTCTTTGGTATGTTAAATATGCACCTCAGCCACTTGTCCCAGGTTTGAAACCCAACACTCAGACCTCAGGACATAGGACTGAAAAAGTCCTATTTCCAAGCATGGGAAAGATCTTGTTATTTTCATTTTTGTGACAAAGTTTTAATTTTTGTTGAATGCAGCTTTTACTCTACTAGACTTATTTATTGTGTGTATGTGTTCCTGGAAGATTATGATGGAGCAGATAATGTCTTAGTTCCAGCAAAGCTGTGTTTTTTCTTAATACTGTACCTCTATACATTTCTGGTATTTTTGCTAAGGCTCATGGCCTATGAGAATACAGCACACACTGTTGTGTTTAGTATTTGATAATGTTAACAGAAGACTGTCATTAGCTTAGATATTTACTTTGCTAAATTCTTTGCCAAAATTCCAGTATAATAATTACCGCCCCCCCCGCCCAAAAAACAAACCAACTTTATTGAGCCAGAGGTGGTGGTACACACTTTTAATCCCAGGACTCAGGCAGGCAGAGGCAGGTGGATCTCTGTGAGTTCGAGGCCAGCATGGTCTACAAAGTAAGTCCAGGACAGCCAAAGCTACGCAAAAAAAAAGCAAAAAAATTTCAAATAAATAAATATAAATGAATGAATGAATGAATGAATGAATGAATGAAAGGAAGTAAAAAAAACTTCATTGTAAACAGTATGATGTGTTTTACCAGGAGCAATCTCACTGAATTTGTGTTTTCTACATCTAACAATGAAAATATTTCTATGAGCTTAATTTACTTTCACTTTTTCGAGTGCATTGTGATCTCAATAATAATAATATAAGCACACATAAAATATGTAGTATATTACAAATTATATAAACATTTCTCTCTATATGTATACATATATAGAGATTATGTATATATTATAACCTTTAAAGGATGTATATATACATATATAGAAAGATTATATGTAAATATTATATCCCTTTAAAGTATGTGTATCATTATATATGTATGTATATATGAATATATATGTATTCAGGAATAAGTTTTTCTAATAGTAAGCTACACCATGAAGATCTCTGTAACTGTAGTCCATAATGTTTTCAGAATGACAGAGCTTATTTAGCACCACATTTCTAAGAACACATCCACATTACTGATGTGCTGTTGTTGTTGTTGAATTGCCTTCCCTGTGAGAACTCAGACAAGGCAAAGGCTGTATTTTAGAGTTTATTTTTTTCTCCAGCAGCATGTCTGGCTTGTGGCAGATGCCCAATAAATATCTGCTGAAATTGTTAATAGATGTCAGGTGCAATAATAAATATGCATGCTGTTCTGGAGTGGAAAATACAAACATAAATTAATTTTGGCTTCCGTCCATTTACCTAAGATGACAACACAGATATATATAGTTTCAATTGATAACTTGAGGCTTGGGACAGTTGTCTGAAGATCAAGGGGGACTATAAGAATGAGTTAATTACTGAAGACAATAAGAAAACGGGAGAGACTTTAGGAAGAGGCTAGAGCATTTAGAAGATATATGAAGGAACCTAGAAACAGAATATCCACATTGAGAAGAAGCAGAAATCGAAGGACCTGGAGGGGATAAGAATGCTGCAAGAAGACCAGCAGATTCAACTAAACTATACCCATGGGGGCTTAGAGAGATGGCAGCAACCAAAGAGCATGCATGGACTGGACCTAGGCACTCTACGCATATGTAACCAATGGGCAGTTTGATCTTCATGTGTGTCCCCCAGTGAGTTGAGCAGGTGCTGTCTAGGACATGGACTTTGTTGCTTGTTTTCAATCACTTCATTTTAACATGCCTACCTTGCCTGGCCTCAGTGGAAAAGGATGTGCTGGGGTGGGGTGGGAGGACTCCCTTTTTCTGAAGACAAGGGGAGGTGGGATAAAGGAAGAAGATGGGAGGGAGGGACCAGGAGGAGAGAATGGAGGGGGCTACAATCAGGATGTAAAGTGAATATATAAATTTAAAATAAATTTAGGGGAAAAAAAGAGAGAAGAAGCAGAAAAATGTATCCAAAGGGGAACAGAAATAAGAATCTAGAAGATGCAATGTTCTGAAGAAAAAAAAAATTAATCTTAATTTTATTCCAGGGTATTGGATTTGCCATGGGAAGGACAAACTAGGTGTGAAATGTGTCAAATACAAACTGGGTAGAAAGAATGGAATTATCTCTTAGCAAAATTTGTTAGGAGGTTTTGAAGGCACTTAAGAAATATGAGAAGGCACTTTTTAGTTTACAGATGTCTTCAAAAACCTCAAACAGTATTGAGGAAAGGGTAGAGAAAGGCAGAATCAAGAAACCGCCAAGGCAAGTCACAGCCTCCGGTCTGTATATATGGTTCTCAGTGCCTGGAGCATCTCAGAGAGGCATTGTGTGAATGAAATCTTGAAACTATATTGAAGTTGCAACTCGCTAACTCCACAATTACCAGTATAACCATGGACAACTTACTATACTTGATACAGGATTAAATTTCTGAAGCTTCAAATGACAAGAAATGAGGGATCCAAATTAGTATGCTGTAGGCAGTTTGAGCTTTGTTCATGCAAAATGAAGGCTCTTGTTCTTACAGAATAAATCCACACCTATGAGATCACGATCCTCATTTCTGTAAGACCTCACATATTTAGTGGATCACGCCTAGAGTAGAGCTTCATTTCCTTCTGAGAAAAACACTGTTGATTGCTGTTATTTGAGAATGTTACTACTGCCAATTTGTCTATGTGATTAAATGTATTTATAATTCCACAACCAAATGCAGAGTGGAAAAACATTAAGGCTGGATTGTACATTAAAAAAAAAAACTTTTTATTAATTCTTTGTGAATTTCATATCACGTACCCCAATTCCCCCACCTCCTATATTCATATCCACCCTCAGCCCTTGCAGTCTCCCCAAAAGAAAACAAAAAATAAAAATAAAGCAAACAAACAAGTGAAAAAGCATCTCTCCATGGACGTTGCAGTGTGTCACACAGAATACTCTTTATAAACAGCTTCCAAATGTTCATCGCAAGGAGCCATCAGTCTGGTTTGAGGCCTCTGGCTTCTGTTACACCATCAACAGTGGATCCTTATAGAGATAGGAAGAGAGATGTCCAAGCACCCACCTGGCCACGGGCGGCGGGGGCGGGGGGGCACCACTATGATGCGCAAATATGTGGTGGAGAGATGAAAAGAAGAAGTACATGATGGAAAGATGGGAGAAAAATCAAAGCCAGGGGGTTTGGTTCCCTATGGAGAGAAGTGAAACCAGAGACATGGTGTCAGTAGGAACAGGCTGATTTGGGAAGATACATTCTTTTTCTTTTATTTTCTTTTTTTTGTTTTTGTTTGTTTGTTTATTTGTTTTGTTTTGTTTTTTGAGACAGGGTTTCGCTGTGTAACCTTGGCTGTCCTAGACTCACTTTGTAGAGCAGGCTGACCTTGAACTCACAGAGATCCACCTGTCTTTCCTCCACCCCCACCTGTGCTGGGATTAAAGGCATGTGTCGCGACTCCTGGCTAAACTGTGGGTCTTCCATGCTCAGCTTTCAGTCAGTAAACAAATGCCCTTTTTGTGTTTCATTTGATACTTTTCATTTGCAATTTTGTACTTTGTGTTGATGTATTCAAAGTTTAATGGATTTCCTATGTGGTTCGTAAAAACTCAAAGCTGTGGTGCAATTTATGCAGATAGTTCTGAGTTGGATAAGTTTCTTTTTAGACAGTAGTTACAGCACAGATGACCATAAGTTCAATGTTAACTAAGCAATAGCATACATGAATGAAGAGGTTCTTATGCAGAAACACAGACAAGGTCCGTGTGGTGCTTTGAATAATAGCTTCCACAAGCTCATATATTTGAATGCTTGGGCATAGAGAATGGTACTGTTGGAGAAGAGTGTGGCCTTCTTTGCAGTAGGTGTGGTCTTGTTGGAGGAAGTGTGTCACCAGGTATGGGGTTGGAAGTTCCCAAAGACCATACCCAGCCCAGGGGCTTTCTCTCTCTCTGTCTGCCGCCTGAAGATGAGTGTGTAGGTCTCAGCTAGCTCTCTAGCATCATGCTTGCCTGTATGCTGCTGTGCGCCATGCCGTGATGATGAAGGACCAAGCCTCCCAAGCTGTAGGCAAGCCCCCAGTTGCCCCTAGTGACCAAGACAATAAAAATATTCATAATTTAATGACAATATTGTGACAAATGTTTCCAAAAACCATACCCCTGATTTCATGTTGCAACAACAGTTCATATTTTGCAAATTTTCTGCTCACTATGTCTTTATAGAGCTACCACAAAGAGAGATCAGACATATCACTACTGAGTAAAGATAAAGGTGTGATCTGAATATGCAAGGAAGGACATTATTCAAAACTGTCATCCACAAGCATAGTGAAAAAAAAAAAAAAGCAGTAACAATTTCAAAAGTAAGTAAAACCTGGCTATGTGTCCTGCAGGTTTCCAGGAGAATCAAAGCAGAAGGACACTTTGGCTTTGTTTTATGACAAAAGAGAGGAGAGAAACTTGCACAGCAGTACCCTGGTTTGACTCGCTGTCTCTAAGAGCATGGAAGTCTAGGTATTTTAATTCTCATTGGAATCTTTGTTCTCTAACCATGTCTCATCTCCAGCCCAGACAAGCTTTCCTTTCTTCATGGTAGGAGCTTCAACTCTCAGAAGTCTTAAAGTGACACATAATTAAAATTGAAGACTCTGGAGTGAAAATTTTTATTCTCTTTCTTTCTCTCTCTTTCATTCTAGACTTTAATCCATCTGTGCTTTCCTTGATCTAACTCATTTCCCTTCCATTTGCCTTTCTCTCCCCTACCTCCCACTTCTTTAAGGAGGAGCCTGGAATGCTGAGATAAGAAAGGATGGTCCTGCCTCGCATTGGAGTGGCTTCCCATCACTGTGCTGTTTGGCAGAATCTCTATCTCCTTCTTCAAGTTGGTACTAGCTTCTCCACTGCCACAGTGGAAACATGGCCTCAGGCCTATAGTTTCAGGGATTAGGAAAATATTTTCATTCCTTTTAAGTAAAAAAAAAAAAAAAAAAAAGTAACCATAACTGTCTTAGTTAGGGTTTCATTGCTGTGAAGAGACACTGTGGCCATGGCCACTCTTGTAAAGAGTCTCAGAGGTTTAGTCCATTATCATCATGGCAAAGACGCATGGCAGAGTGCAGGCAGACATGGTGCTGGAGATGCCAAGAATCCTGCATTTTGAATCATCACAGGCAGCAGAAGAAGACTGTGTTCCTGGATGTAGATTGAACATAGGAGACATCAAAGCCCACGCCTACAGTGACCCACTTCCTCCAAGACCACACCTCCTAGTAGTGCCACTCTGTGGGCCAAGCATTCAAAAGATGGGTCTAGAGGGGCCATTGCTATTCAAACCACCACAGTAACCAACTGGAGTGGCATTTATTTTATGCTGACTCACTCATTCTTTACACTCCTCAATGTTTTCATATAAAGGAAGTGGCTGATACGCTTCATGTCACCTAGCCATATATGGCTTTGTTTCCAATTTCTACATCTTTCAAAGCTTTGTGACCTTCATTAACATACTCAACTAAGGACAAGGAACCTGCCCTTATTCATTGACAACCCATTTTCTTTGGGACTCATTCTCTTAGGCCTCTGCTTTCTTTGTCATCTATCTGGAGTTGGCCCACCACACACACACACACACACACACACACACACACACACACACAATTAAACAATAAGAAAAGGGTCAGGGGTATGATTGGCACACAATTCTTTCTGTTTAGCCATGTCCTTGCAGGCACTGAGGAAAGATAGAATCTACAGTGAGGGGTTATTATCAGCCTGAATGAGAAGAGCTATAGCAGAAACAGTATAATCAATTGAGGCCAAAACCAAAAGAATAATTTTGGAGTTTTCTTTTTTCTTTTTTTATCTGATTTTTGAAACTATTTATTTTTTTATCTTTATTAATTTATTCAGATTATATCTCAATTGTTATCCCCTCACTTTTTAAAAAATATGTTTTATTAATTTATTCATATTACATCTCATCATTCATATCTTCCCTCTCTGTTACTCTGTAACCAGTTAGAGCTACTGACGGGGTGGAGGGAACTGGTCACTTCTCTTAGAGCCCAGGTGCTGTTCAAGAGTGCTTTCCAGGCTCAGGAAATGTGCTTCCAAAAGACAGAGAGCCCTTGTTTCCCTTACACTAGCCCTTAGTCTTGATCCCCAGTACAGGAAGAAAAACATGTCCTTGAGATTTAGCCCTGGCTTCCCAATCCACAGCCTGAGAATCTCAAACTCTTAAAGGGGCTACTGATGCCATGAACTTCAGGTGACACAGGTAGGTAGTATTCATTAGGCAGGCACAGGAGAAAGCCATCCATCAAGGTGCAAAAGTTTTTAGGTGGGCGGGGGGACAGGAAGCAATGCTGGGCCAGATGAGCTGTGTCCTAGGATTGCTCCAAGGGAAGAAAGATTGCCTAAAGTCAGAGAATGACCTTGTCCTAGTAACTTCTCTCTCTCTCTTTTCTCTCTCTCTGTCTCTCTTTCTCTGTTTCTCTCTGTGTCTGTCTCTCTGTCATTCTGTCTCTGTCTCTCTCTTACACACACACACACACACACACACACACACACACACACCCCTCTAACATCAAAGCCTGCGTACATACATTGTTTATACCAAATATGATTTGATATGCCAGTCTAATTATTTTTCATAAATTATTTTGGGGAATTTTATACATATGTACACTGTATGCTACTTACAGTATTTCTACCTCTCCTTCTTCTCCAACTCCTCCCCCTGAGACTCCTTCTTGGATTCATGACCCCTTTCTCTATAATTATTACTACAATGGTCTCTCTCTCTCTCTCTCTCTCTCTCTCTCTCTCTCTCCCACCCCCCCTCTTTTGAAGTGAAGTTTCACCTGAGAATCAGTTAAGCTTCTCAATACGGAACACTATTTCTGTGCAAATAGATTGATGGAGTGTTGGGAGAAGAGGAGCAGAAAGACAAAATGATTTGACGAAGTCACTCTGAGATTCAAATCACGTAGATGGCCCTGCTAGCCTCCTTTTGCATAAAATTTGGTATCTCAGAGATTTGTTCTGTAGGTGTGAAATCTCTACTGCTCCACAAACCTTTCTTCAAACCCGGGCTCAGTCTCTTAACCTATTGAACTTGCAAACTCAACCTTCTCATAGCTATTCTACCCTTCCCACATAGGAAGAAAGGAAATTAAAATTACTGAGGTTTGAGGTTTTTATTTTTTCACTGAATTTATTGTATTTCTTCTGAAAAAAAAAAAAAAGACTTTAAACTAGTTTTCTCTAATGGGATCCCCTGAGGGTACTTAGTTTACTATTCATTCCAGTATTTAAAAGATTAACAATTAATAAACACAGGGCTTTGTCAATTCTCACTGTCATCTACCAAGAAGACATTACTCAAAAGATAAGCAATCTGCCATCAATCACTCTTCTTTTGAGTGTCAACGTCTGCCACTATTCTTAGATATTTAGTGAATACTAGAAAGCAAACCTCATATCCTATGCTGAAGGACATGTGCTGAAAAAGCAGATGCATGTGTAACAATAGCAAATAATAAAATAAAAAAGTGCCAACAGACACAGCAGTGCGCCTTATGAATTCTAAGTGTTCCACGCAGATGCTGAATAAGTAAAGCTTATGACTTATGTATAATACTCACCTGAAATATACATTTGCTTTTCATGGGTGTAATCATCTCATCCATAGGACATGCAAATCCTTGGTTAAAAGGAAATGGGAAAGGGAGAGGTCTCTTTCTTATTGAGCTGAGATTGTTTCTGATGCTGAAAAAAGGAGAATAATAAACAGTGAGGGGGAAATCACATAAAATACTTTATTTTTTTCCTTTGTGCAAGATTTTATTAAATGTCTTCACAGAGAAACATCCATCCTCCAGATGTAGCTGCTGAGACTTTATTTTTAATTTTTCAGTTGTTTTATAGAGTATAGGTTTTCATATGGGATTTTCATATATGTTTAGTTTTTTTTATTCATTCCATCTCTCCCTGCAATACTCTTTAGACAGTAGCATTCCACACTTTTACTTTGATCTACTGTCTTCTCTAACCCCTCCTTTTAAGCCTCCTCCTGACCCCAGTCTCTTGAGACTCTTTCTTGTTTCTTGGCCTTTACCTATATTAACTCCCACATGGCCACACATATCTAACACTTAGAGCCTAAGATTTACATATGAAAAAAAAAAGATATGGAATTTATCTTTCTGAACCTGAGTTACCTCACATGTTTCCAGCTCCACAGAAGAATGCTCAAGTCATGAGTTGACTCTTCAAGCAAGGTGGAAAAGATTAATTTTTAGAAGGTGTTTGCTCCACAGTAAAATCATTTATTCAGTACAGTGAAAAGAATTTTCAGTAGTTCTGAAGTTGACTGTGAAACTGAGTATGAGATGCATTCAAAACATATTCAGATCACGTGACACACCTTCACACCAAGTGCTATCAAAGATCAGAACAGCGTGTAGCTTAATGTCACCCTCAGACATTTTCTTTCCATTTATTTATGTAGCTGTAGATTACTTTTAGCTTAAGTTATAAATAATTAAATATATTAAGATGTTTTTATTTTTTTATCACAGGGCTGTTGAGTAGGGAGCTGCCCAACAGAAATCGCAAGATGAAAACTACAGATATATAAAGAGAAGTAATTGATGTGAGAGTGCACACCTACAATCTTAGCGCCCCCGAGACCGAGGCAGGGTCATCTCTTTGAGTTTGAAGTCATCCTTGGCTACATAGTTTGTTCAAGGCCATACTGGGAGACACACTCATACTCTCTTAAATCCATTATCCTCAGGGAAAAGAGGAGAAAGGAGAATAGAGCTCTCCCTGCAATTGCCTCAGGCGGAAAAGAAAGAATGTCCCTGAATCTTCTATTTTTTCCAGAGCTCTTTGATGGCACTTGAAGTGTACCTTAGAAACTACTAATTAGAGAAACTGATTTTAATCAAATTGTTGAATAGTAAGAACACTCTAGACTAAAGTTCCTTTGCCAAGTGCTTTTATATTAGACTTCTATAGTGAAGAATAGGCAATTACAGGTGGGGGGATTTTTAAGTTGGGACTACGGGGTTTTTTGTTGTTGTTGTTGTTGTTGTTGTTGTTGTTTTGGTAAACCTTCAAAACAATATTCACATGTCAATATTGGGGAAGACAAAATGTTCATAGTCTAAAGGAATTCATGAACAACATTTTTCTATATCACATTAGCAAGATTGGCTCTTGGAGGTAAGCTTATCACAGTGTCTAGTTTTCTTAACCATCCCTCATTTCCAAAAATAAGGGACTTACAAAATCCATCGTCATTGACGAGGAAAAAAAAACCCTCTTTCCTGTTAGGAGTGGGTCTAGTGTGTAAGCTGACTCACATACACAAGTTGTCCTTTGTTAGCATGCCACCCATTAAAGGCTTCACAGTGCTGTGCAAGATGACTTTCAGAATATTCTAAGAACTATGTCCTAGTTTGGGTTTTATTGCTGCGAAGAGACACCATGACCACAGGAGCTCTTATAAAGACAAGCATTTAATTGAGGCTGGCTTACAGTTTCAGAAGTTTAGTGTCCATTATCATCACGAAAGACAGCATCACAGTGTGCAGCAGCCATGGTGATAGAGGAGTGCAGAGCTCTACATCCTGAACCACAGGCAACAAAAGGACACTGTGTCACATTGGCCAGACTTGATCTTGTAAGACCTCAAAGCCCATCTCCACAGTAACACTTCCTCCAACAAGGCCACACCTACTCCAATAAGGCCACACCTCCTAATAGTGCTACTCCCTATGGCCAAGCATTCAAGTATATGACGCTATGGGGGCCATTACTATTCAAACTACCACACACAATAACTTCTATTTACACATATAAATAAACATATGTTAATTATTTTCTTCTCATTAGTCAGTTAGAGTACTGGAATCCAACAGATGTCACAGATATGTGCAAATTAAGAATACAAATCCAAGCCAGGCGTGGTGGCGCACGCCTTTAATCCCAGCACTCGGGAGGCAGAGGCAGGCAGATCGCTGTGAGTTCGAGGCCAGCCTGGTCTACAAAGTGAGTCCAGGATGGCCAAGGCTACACAAAGAAACCCTGTCTCGAAAAAACCAAAAAAAAAAAAAAAACCAAACCAAAACAAACAAACAAACAAAAAGGAATACAAATCCTAGCATGATTTTGGGAAGTCAATTGAATTTGTACAGGAATTATTTTGCATTATAAAATGTAGTCACAAAACATTAAGATAGGTCAAAGACAACAGAAGACTAATACCGTATAATCTTGAAGAGTGTCACTAGATGAAGTATAGTTCTCTATTAAAGCACATTTCCCCCTCCCCCACTGCATTTAGAGTAAAGGTCACACTTTTCAGAGTTCTTATGCCGGCCCTGGCTCCAAATCTCTCAACCATTGTTTGCTGACTTTCATTCTTTGTGTGGCTTGATTTGTGTCTCCCCCCGCCCCCATTTTGATTTTAAAGTCTTCGCTCTCAGTTATCCCATGATGTAACCTTATTTGAACAAAAGACATTAGCAGGCTTGCATTGTTAAGAAATCACACAGAAATCCCCTATTCCAATATGATTGGTTTCCTTAGAAAAGGAGGAAATGCAGATTCCGGCAACTACAGAGAGAAATGTCATATACAAGTGATATTACATAAGGCAAGAGACACACAGGTTATAGGCAAGCCATCAGAAACCAAATAGAGTATCATAATTCCCTGAAGGAGTCAATCTTGTTGGCCTTGATCTTGAACTTTTAGGCACACTGTGAGTGGTATTTTGTGTGCCCATTTCAGATGACTATTTAATTGTCCTTCCCCAAGTCATGATTCCATCATACATCTTCTCTCTATGAGCTCAAGTTGCTTTCTGTACGCAGACCAGTTGCATTTTTCAGTCACCTAGGCAATGTCTACCTACCCTTCATAGCTATGCTCCATCCATTCCTTTCCCCATCTCATCTGCCTGGCAATACTGTAAGGATGGGCTTCTGTAGTCCATGTTTTGCTTCCTACACTTAGCATAGCTAGCTACAGATGGCTCTGGTCATTTGTTCAAGTAATGTGCTACACAACACTATAAATAGTAAGTTTTCCACCACAGAAGCATTACTACAGCGGGTCATACAGAGTTAAGATTCCACAAGTCTTTGGTCACACTGTCTTCATTAACCAATGTATAATTTCACTTTCAGCATGTTTGTATTTAAAGGCAACTTGTTTGATATATGTTTTCAATTAAGTAAGCAGAATTCTTGGCCATTAGCACTGTAATTCATTCCTGAAGGAAGGGCCTCTAACATAAATGTTTCCTAAGTAAAGCATATGTCACATATTTTATACTTATAAACACTTAATGGTACAGCACTGAAGTGTTGGACTCCAAAGCCATTTCAAAGAATGAAAACCCAACTAAAGTAGGCAATGAAAAAGCAAAGACTGAAGAAAATTTGTTTGCTTAGTATATAATATCTGAAGCAAGAGGGCAGAGACTTATCTTGTTTGACAATCTTGGTATTGTCCTAATTTGCTTTTCTGCTCTTGTGATAACCACTACCAGAAACAACATGAGGAATGAAGTGTTTATATTATCACTCAGGTTACAGACCATCACCAAGAGAAGCCTGGCAAGAACTCAAAGCACAGGCATAAGCAAAACCATGGAAGAACACTATATTGGTTTGTTTCCACAGTATAGACCAATGTATAAAGCCACGTGGTCTGGTTTTTGTTGTTGTTATTGTTGCTGCTGTTGTTTGTTTGTTTGTTTTCTTTCGTTCTTCCAGCAATACCAAGTCTCTGGGAAAAAGTTTTGTTGTGCTTTGATTTTTGTTATTGGAATGAAACTTTGACCAAAAATAACTTTGGGAGTAAAGGGCTTATTTCAGTTTACAGAATAAAACCCATTCTCAACTGAAGCCAGTGCAGAAACTGCATGGTGGAGTGCTGCTTACTGATTTACTCTCCCTCCCTCTGGCTTTCTCAACTATCATTCTCTTAAAGTTCAGGGTCACTTTTCTAGGATGGCATTGATCAGAGCTGACCTGGGATTACCTGTGGTGGTTTAAATGAGAATGTCCCCCATAGGCTCAATATTTAATAGTGTCCATTTGTTGGAACTTTTTGGGAAGGATGGGAAGGTATGAGCTTATGGGAAGAGATGTGTCATGAGGGTGAGGCTTCGAAGTTTAAAAACCCCATGCCATTTCCAACTAGTTCTCTTGTGTCTGTGGATCAGATGTAAGCTCTCAGCTACTGCGTTAGCACCATGCCTGCCTGCCTGCTGCCATGAACCTACCATGAGGGTCATAGACTGAAAATATGAAACTATAAGTCTCCATTAAACTTTTTCTTCTATAATTTGCCTTTGTCATGGTGCTTTGTCACAGCAGTAAAAAGTAACAATGGTACTACCATATTAATTAGCAAACAAGAAAATACCTACAGTCATGCCCAGAGTCCATTCTAATGGAGGCCACTCCTCAGTTGAGATTTCCTCTTTCCATGTATGTCCAGATGTCTGTGAAATTGAAAAAAACTAACTGGAATCCAGGCATGGTTGTGCACACCTATAGTTCTAGCACTCAGCAAGGTAGGGCCAGGGGGGTTTCTGTGAGTTCAAGGCCAGCCTGGTATATAAAGTGAGTCCAGGATGGCCAAGGCTACACAGAGAAACCCTGTCTCAAAAACAAAACAAAAAACTAACCAGAATGCCTATACCATAGTTCATAAATGCATCTATAGCTATTTGAAATTCATGGCTAAGAACTCTAATAGTTCGTAAATGCATCTATAGCTATTTGAAATTCATGGCTAAGAACTCTATAATCAAAATTTATAAATAAAAGAAAATTATATCTAATAATAAAATGTCATACTATAAAAAGTTTCTTTAGGATAATTTTTCTGTAATAGTAACTTTTATTTGGTGCTTACTGCTTCTATCTGCTAACATAGGCTGAGTCTTGGAACTTCTACCCTTCATGAAATCTAATTAGGCCTAGAATGTTTTCAGCCTCTGAGACTTAGTGCTGAATAAGCTCACTCTTTCTTGCTCTTTCTGAACTCTTGCTGACTGGTTCAACTCAGCTGTTCTAGCTCAAACTCTTCTCCCAATTGGCTTATTCAATTTGGCTTTCCTCTCAGCCTCTGAATTGCTCTGCTTGCCCTTATACTAATTTTAGCAATATGTACTAACCTTTTGCCTTCTTCTCATTCTCTGGCTCATTCTGTCTTCACCTTGTCTCAGTTGTTCTGTCTACAACCTCTCTCTGTAAAACTTCCTCCTCATTCTCTCATTCTCTATACTGCTCCCTTGAGTAGCTAGCCTTTCCTCTCTTTTCTTATGACTGTTGGGCATATCTTATTCTGTCAAATCTCTCTCTGATTTGTCATTTTGTCTGCTACTCACTTAGAAGTCACTTTCAAACATAGGTTCTTCCTTCTAAAAATTAACTTTACTTTCATTGTTTGGGATTAAAGGTGCATACCACCATGCCTGGATCATGGTTTTCTTTATTTTAAACTTGTTCTATACTAGGCCAGCCTTGAACTTGGAGATCTGCTTGGCTCTGTCTCCTGAGATTAAAAGTGTGTGTCACCATCACCTTTCACGTCTGTGTTCCAGCCAGATCACATAGACCTAGAGATCTTTGGATGTCACCTCTTTCCAGAGCATCCATGTTCTGAATGAAAATTCCTCTATAATTTTCTATGATAGTAGAGCTTCCATAAGATAACGTGTTGACAATCCAAAGAAATACTTGTTTTCCTGGTAGTTTAGTGGGACAATGGACTGTAGGGGATTATAATTGGACATAGACAATGGAGGAATGGTCATAAACCAAGGAAGAATTAGTAAGGCTTGAATAATGAGATTCCTTTCTGTGATCCTGTCTTCATGACAAAGATGAATCTTTCTTTTGGGCACAGAGAGGACACCTTTCAAGTGAAGACATCACGACCTGATTCCAGGGGCAATCAGAACTACTTCCAATGTTCTGTGACTTGCTTGTCTTAGAGTGATCCCTGCTACTCTAAATGTTTTCTCAATTGTCGTGTCACTGGATCATAAGGATGTATCCTAGACCCTGTTAAGGAAAACATGAATTTGAAGCTTGATGTGCTTCCATTTGTCACAAGAATTGCGTATCAGTGTGTGGGTCGTCTACTGGAGTTCTGCCATGAGAGTGGAATTCTGTGGAACTCTAACCTTGGCCATGGAGGACCTCTTGTTGCAATGGATACATTTTTAAACACTATCTCATTTTATTCTCACAATAAATCCATCATAGATAGAACACAGAGAAATAGCTAAAAGTTTGCTTAAAGGTACTCATTAGTAAGGCCTCCCCGTTTCTCTCTATATACACATACACACCAAATGTTGTATTCTTATATTTTTGGTTGTGAGCCTAGCCTTCAATGGCTGAGCCATCTCTCCAGCCCTACTCTTAATATGTATATATGGGGGGTATGCATGTGTGTATGTATGAATGGGCCAGTATACTATCTTTGCTCTTATTTGTAGTGTAACACGAAAAGTAGGTTCCTTCCTTGTTACTTCATGGTCTATTAACGTATTAGGGCAAAGCTTTTATTATCCATGTTTAATTCACACGTCCTACAGTCTAGCTGTCTCAAGTGAAGGGGAAAACCATCAGTGTTTTGCAACAGTGAAAAGGCGATTATTACATTCCTATAGTAACATTATTGGCTTCTGTCTGTGGTCCTGGATGATAACTACAGTGGGAAGACAGTGAACTTTCCCATAGGCCCTTGACCCAAGCCTGGCTTGCAGAGCTAACACTTCCGCAGTGGTGTTTACTATTTATATAGAACCATTGGAAATAATTCTTGGGGTTCAGTAGCTGCTCAGAAAGCAGCAGTGATTATGAGTTCTCTGAAATGTCTTCTACTTGGAAAGTACCTAGACTTTGGGAATTCAAAAACACCCTTAAAGGGTTCCTTATCAAGGGAAGTGGCAGTACCACATAATGTCTACCATCCCAGGACCCAAGAAGACGTACACATAGTTGCAGGACTTCAGAAAACTTCTGAACTACAACAAAAATCAACTCCGTAATAATAAAAGGAGTCAGAGAATCACCTTTGAAGATGGTGGTTTTTAACTTACGCATGTGTGTGTGTGTGTGTGTGTGTGTGTGTGTGTGTGTGTGTGTAAAGGGTGGTCCTCACTGTCTAAACTAGAGGGTGGTCATCACTAAAACTGTCTGTCCTTTATGGTCATCTCTAGAAGAACAAGGCACTATGGAGGAGAAAAGATACTCTGCAATGCCCCCTCCTTTCTATCTTACTATCCTCACTGAAACTTTTCAGAATCAGATAGGCTACTCAGTCAAGAATAACACAGGACACAGGGGAGTCTTTCCTGTCTATATTGCTTTTCTATTCTTCCTATCTCTCTCTTGTAAGTTTATTCTTGCTAAATGAGCAGCAAGAACTCCAAACTTAATGTTTCTCAGAATCAACAGTAAAGAGTTCTGTGCTGCTCATAGTGTTTGGAGTTTTCACCTCTCTGGGAATACAGGCCTTTTCACAATGCTGATGTGTGGATTTTTGGCTGTGTTAGTTCTGTGAAGTCAGTTCTGAATGTTTTCATAATATTCCCCTGGTAGTTAGAAGTGGGAAAAGATTTATTTTAAAGGGAAGAAAAATAGATCATTATTTCAGCCCCAGAGTCACAAGTTAAGAAAAGAAACTTGGAATGTGTGAATGCAATACTCCCAACTCGAACTCTAAACCACCCCAGGCTCTGCCCAGATCATTTCAATTACAGAAGAGGTCTGCTGCTACAGAGGCATATTTGTATTGTTTTCTACATGAAGGAAAGGCAATGTAATATTTTGACTATTATTCAAATATTTTTTAACTCTGGAATTTGGAAATAAAAAACTTTATGTATATTAAATCTCTTCTAATTTTCAAATCATTTAAGTGTAAAATATGTATTTCATTTCTGTGGCATTTCATGCATCACTCTTTGTCAATGCATAGTTATTATGCCTTAGAATGTAAAGTTTCACCTTTAAAAGTCATATGGGTCTAACACACAAAAGAGACTGAAAAGGTTCACTGATTTGCATGCTCACTAAGGGTGTCCTTATCAAACTGTGTTCAACAATGTTGTCCCATAGAACATTAAGGTGTGTATTTTCTCATGGCACTGAGAACCATAGTTTTCACCACCATCCTCAAACAAACCTGCATTTAGATATGCATTTTAAAGCAGTGGTTCTCAACCTTACTAATGCTGTGACCCTTTAGTATAGTTCCTTACGTTTTGGTGACCCCCAACCATAAGATTATTTCACTGTTACTTTAGAACTGTAATTTTGCTACTGTTATGAATCATAATTTAAATATCTGAAATGCAACCCCAAAGGAGTCACAACCCACAGGTTGAGAACCACTGTTTTAAAGGCACTATTACTATTTCTTTTATTTTTTATTATTTTTTATTTTTTACTATTACTATTTCATTGGAAAATACTATTTCAGTATTCACATTTCGATGGGAAAATCAGACATGCCCGACATAAAAACATTCATTCCTAAGTAGAGTAATTCGGGAGGCTCCTGAAGCAAAAGCAGTTTCTACAGAGCTATGAGACATACATGATCTAATATGTAAATATAAACTAGAAAAGTAGTGTTCTCAGTTTCTATAAATACACATATACCTACATGTTTTCAAAGTGCACTAAAAAAACCAGAATGCGAAAGCTGCTTATTTTTCTACCTTTATGAAATAGACCAGATTAGTAGTATTAATATGATTGAAATAGCTTTTTGAAAGAAAGGTTGAAGGACAATCAAGCCTAAGAAGAGAAGTGAGGAGATGGGAAAAGGACCCTAGCAAGGAGAGACATAAACACACCTCTGTTTCTCTCATTATACTTCAACAGTCGGACTCCCAGGTAAAAAGACTGAAGGTTAGGGATGCTGCGACAGGACACATTAAGCATCATTTTTCACATTGAGAACTAAGAAAAATACAATGGAAATGGGAAAACATGTAAGAACACTGACACAAATGTTATGCTGAGAAGCCCGACAAAGTCCTTAAAGCAGCTGTCATTGAGTTCTTCAGCTATGAGTTTTCTCGAAGCAAATAAAAACATAGGGAATCCCAGCAAAGAAAAAAAAAAAAAAAAAAGTAAAAGGAATGAGGTAAAATATTAGAAATAAAAATTGCGATAACAGAAATGAAATATTAATAGACAAATTCAGAGATAGAGAGGAGAATGTTGAACTTGAGGAAAAGGCAATGGAATTTGCTTTACTTGACCCAAAAGAAAAGATGCTGAAAAGATTAGAATATAAGAGATCTGAGCTAATCTTGACATCCTTAGAATTTCCAAAAGAGAAAAGAGAGAGGTATTAAAAAAAAAAAAAAAAAATAGGGACTGGCATGTCCTCAAAGTTGGCAAACGACATTAATAGTAAAGATAAAAATTTGAATTTATTCCAAATAAGTAGGTCTGAAGCATTGCCCCCTGCATGCCCGTCTCCTCTTCTGACTATACATACTAGAGATAAAATGGGAGATAGCTCCAGGTTACAGAACCAGAACCTAGGAGCACTTTTTTTTGTGTTGCCCAAAGCCCTGTTTATGAAATAGATTTTATAAACCACTATCAGTACGAGTTAGGTGACTTGACCTTTTACTGAAGGACTCAGAGAAAGAGCAGATCAGTCTTCTCCCTCAGCAGGCTAGAACCCTAACTAAACTTTCACTCTCTGCAGCAGGAAACACAAAAAGAGTGGAAATTCAGAACTTAAAGAGTGAAAGAATACATTATTTATAACTTCAGAAATCAAAATGGCAAAAATTTAAATATAAGGAAACTTTTCATTCATTACTTAGGAGGTATCAATAGCTGATTCACGAATTGTATGAAGCTGACCTGCATCTATTCCTAGTATTTCAGAAACTGCTTTCCTCTGACCATTAAAATAGTCAATTTTCACACTTCACGTGACTGTAACTGAGTGAAAGACTGGTTGAGTGCCCATTTTACTAATTCTAATGACTAACATCTCTGAGGCTCAGACAACACTGAGACCCGGGCGGGGGTGGTGTGGTGTGGTATGTGTGTGTGTGTGTGTGTGTGTAGTGAGTGGTGGTGCATTAGGCAAGCACTTATTTACCTTGACTCCTTTTGCAAAGTGTTTTTCATTCCACAGACAGATGTTTTCTTCTTCTATTTACATTACATTTCATTTTCAGCCACAGATTGATCAGTTTAAATTCTAGTGCTTAATCCCGAAGAGATAGCTCTGTCCTGTTCAGGGCCCTCCAACCCAGTTACCTGCAGTCCAGGAGGCAGAGTTGCACGGGACGCATATATCTGGAGGGAGCGCATGCTGTGAAGCACAGGTCTCCTAGAAGGTGGGTTGCCTGGCTGGCCGTCTATTAGGCTGTGTGTGTTGAAACCCCAGCCCTTGGCAAGCTGAAGCGGGAGAATCCTGGGCACAGTGACAGCCTAGGTCAAAAGGTCAGCCTTTTTAAAGTAAGCCGAAAACAGTACCAATAACAGCAACCACAACAGGAAGAAACATTGCTGTTGATTGTTGCAACTGAATTCTTTTTCCTGATTGCTTTTTGTTTTTTTTCCATGACATTTTAAAAAATTAATTTATTCTTGTTACATCGCAATGGTTATCCCATCCCTTGTATCCTCCCATTCTTCCCTCCTTCCCATTTTCCCCTTATTCCCCTCCCCTATGACTGTGACTGAGGGGGACTTCCTTCCCCTGTATATGCTCATAGGGTATCAAGTCTCTTCTTGGTAACCTGCTATCCTTCCTCTGAGTGCCACCAGGTCTCCCCCTCCAGGGGACATGGTCAAATATGAGGCACCAGAGTACGTGTGAAAGTCATACCCCACTCTCCACTCAACTGTGGACATTTATTTTTTTACAAGACACACATTCACTGACAACTACCTGCTGATCTTGTCTGTCCCTGATCCATGTTGACCTTGACCCATTGTGCTCAGTGGTGTCAGGATATTTTCATCATAGTGGTGTGTATTATTCTTTTTGCCTTTTCCTCTTCGTGTAATGCATCACATTCTAACTCATCTACAATCTATGGATAGACCACTGCTGGGAGCCTGTTGCATCTGCTAGGCAATATACCTTCTAGGGGACCTGCGCTTTACAGCGTGTTCTCCCTCCAACTCAGCCTCCTGGACTGCACTTACTGGGTTGCAGAAGCCTGAATACGGCAGAGCTATGTCTTTTGGATTAAGCACTAGAATTTAAATGGACCAATCTATGAGTGGAAGTGAAAAAAAAAACCCCATGTAAATAGAAGATGAGAAGGTTTGTCTGTGGAATGAACCACATGTCAAAAGAAAGCAAGGTAAATAAGTGCTTGCAGAACGCACCACGACTCACTTCCCCCCCAGCCCGGGTCACAGTGTGGTCTGAGCCTCAGAGATCTTGAGTCTACGGTTTTCATTTTGTTTTAAGCATCTCCCTTTGTTGCCTTGAGTTAGCTAGTATGGTTTCTGTGCTCTTCTCATTAACAAATCTTACACTATGCATCTGGCTCCAATGGCTGTGAGCTGAACCTTCGTGTCGCACGCCTAAGCCCATTCTTCTGTGCTTTAATTTATTGCTTAGTCTCTTCTTTTACTCATAAGGATGCACATTTCTCCTTTTGCTCAATTTCCATATACACACCCAGATTTTTCTCCTTTTTCTCCTCCTAAACAATAGCCATTCTTGACACTGCCCAAATGGAACTTTTCATAGAGTGCCCATCTTCTGGGTCATATTAGTCAGGGTTGACTGTCTGTATCATAGCAACACACATTAGTCATCTGAGGAATCTATTTCTTGTTTCATTGGGGGGTCATCAGGGATCCCTCTTCCATAGGATTACTCTGGCATCAATACTCAGCACCAGCGGCAATTCTGATGGCCCCAAACATGTGTTAATCTCTACTTTGCTATCTGATTACTTCTTGCCATGTAGAGGCAGAGAATATTAAAGTCCTGTTTATAACGTTTCAACATTGAGATGTTGGAAAGATAATAAAGGAAAAGAATGAATGGCAACCAGACTGGAGGTGGGGGTGGGAGTGGAGTTTGTCTCAGTGAGTTAATATTTTCTTTATTTACAAGAGGAAATAGAAGTCAAGCCCTTTTCAACACCCTCAGTTTAAAGATGGAAAGCATGACATGAACAAAAGAGTAATCCTGTTTCTCGACTTGGTGCATACAGAAGATTGTGATACAATATTTAAAATTCTATTTCCGAGAAATATTGAGAAACTAATAACATGCTCATTTATTTCCTGTATTGCTTTGACCAAGGTATGGATTCTGTTTCTGGTTCCTGGGGACCTCATATCTGTTACCATATCTCTTTGCACCCTTGTCATTCTTAGTAAAGACACATTAGAGAGATGGCATAGGTGGGAGAAGGTGTCTGGGTCACGTCAGAGGCTATGTGGGTAGTAACATATCCATATAACAAAGACTAAGTTTGGTACTCTACTCCTCTGCAACTCCTCGGGACTGAAATGATGAAAATTTATCCATTCTTCAACCCCAAGCCATTAGAAGAGGAAGAATAACTGGACTCAAGAGCCTTTCAATTCTCAGGTATGAGTGGAGTTACGGCTATACAGAGCAATGGCTTTTTATTTTCATTTTATTTCTACAAAGAAGTTGGTTTTCTCCTTTAAAGGAAACTGATATAAAATAATTTTCTCACTTGATGCATGAGGGAGGGCAAAAGAGAATGAAAACGCTCTCTTGGAACACATGCAATGTGCCAAATACGTGAAGAGATTTCACCCAAACCTAGGGCAACCTTGGACAAGAGTTAGTAGCACCAGGCATCATGTGGCTCTTCCTGCAGATGACCTAGTTCAGAAGGGAGAGGTGATTATACACACTTTGTTTTTTGTTTGTTTGTTTTTATTTTGTTCATGTTGTTTGTTTTGTGTTTTTTTTTTTTTTGTTTCTTTTGGTTTTTTTTTTTTTGTTTTTTTGTTTTTTGCTGTTGTTGTTGCCTCAAAGATCATGGAGGAGTGCATTTTGGAGGTGGTTCTAACAAGTAAGACTAGGGAAAACACAGGTAACCTTATCTACAAATAGTTTCCAGTTGTTTGTAGCACCTTGCTGTGTGAGAAAGTTCACTCCTTCCATTATAGTGACAGGGGGCTGTAACATCAGCGTATTTTGATTTACATGAAGGGTTTTTCTCAAATCAGATGAGAAAGAGAATATATTTTGTATTTAGACATAAAGCCTAGGAGGGGAATGGAAGAAAAATCAATATTTGGTAATAGAACTCTTGGGTTCATTATTAAATAAAACTGGGAGAAATGTCATAAAACTACATCACTAGATTGTAAACCTTCTGATGAAAAATGTCTAGAGCGATCAAGGCAGGCTGCAACATATCTTCCTCTGAAGTCTTCCTGAAACAACAACCTGTGTTTTTCTTAGAATTTTCCAAGAAAAGTCTACTTACCAGTCATAATGAGTATGATATTTAAGCCATACTTTATAAAACCTAAACGTGGGCACTAAATTTTTCTCCTTAAATCTTTAAATATCAGTGTGTCAGTATGAATGTCATGTCCTAACGCAGTTAATTTTGTTCCATTTAGCATATTGAGAGCAGGAGCACATAATTTGTTTGCATTTTGATCACTTGAACAAGAGCCCTGTACCCAGTAGCAGTCACTCATCTGTTTCCCTCCTTGTTACCCAAAAATCTTAAATCTACTTTTACAAATAAGTTTAATGTTCTTTCAGACAAGTGATATGGGATTGACTTAGTTCATACGGGCTGTTACCAAATAAAAGCCCTGTGCCTCATAAGCAGAGGGGTTAATTTCTCACCATTCTAGAGGCTCAGAAGTCCAAGATGAAGACCCCAACATCTGGTGCCCGGCCTTTGCTTCCTCCATCCCAAATGGCACTGCTCTGCGCTGCTCTTTACAGGGTAAAAAAGACTGAGGTCCTCAGGCCCTCCTTTTTTGAATGGCACTAATCTCATTCATGAGCATTAGCCAATCACCTGGTAGGGTCCTTACCACTTAATCCCATCACAATGGGGGTAGGATTTTAAATGATAAAATTGGGAGGTATTAGAGTTTCCAGTATGCTTTCTGTTGTGGTGATAAACAGTATGGGAAAAAAAAAAAAAGAAAGAAAGAAAGAGGAAGGGGTTGATTTGGCTTGTATGTTACAGTCTCTCACCAGGGTAGAAAACTGAAGACTAGAGTCAGGAACTGAAGCAGAGGCCAGGGACGGGCGCTGCTCCCTATGGCTTGCTAGCCTGGTTTCTTATGGCACCTGGTAGCACCAGCCAAGTGTTGGCCCTAACCACAAAGATATTGCCCCTCCCACATCAATCACTAATCAAGAACATGCTCTTACAGACTTGGTGGCAGGGCAGCTTGGTGGAGGAATTAATCATTTGTGGTTTCTTCCTCCCACGTGACTCAGGTTTCTGTGACTTGACAAAACCAACACAGGTGGGAAGGCGATTCAAATTGAGAAGGATTCTTTATGTCAGACTTCTTTCAGTAAATACAGTATTTTCATTTCTTTTAATGTTATAGTATCAGTAGTCAACTACTTTTCATGGCTAAGTGATACCTCTCCATGAATATATTACATTGATTTATTTACTCAATACTTGATATGCATTTGAGTCACCTGACCTCTGGCTACCGTAAAAAAGACTGTTGTGAACAGTGCTATACAAGACTTAATGTGCATGTGTGTTTTAAGTTCTTTGGGAAATATTCCCAGGATTGGAAATGCTGAGTGACATGGTAAATGTATACGTAACTTTTTTGGGAGCTGTGAGTCTGTTTTCCTAAATGGTTGTGCCAGTTTACATTCCACCTGATGATTACTTTTTAATTCTTGACTTGCCACAAGCTGAGAAGAAAGCCTCAGTTGAGAAACTATGTGGTTCTGCTTGGCCTGGCATGTATGCGTCGGTCGGATTGTCTTGATTGTTGACTGATATAGAAAGACCCAGACCATGGTACTATTTTATACTGAGTCTTGGACTGTGTAAGAGCAAGGAAAGCAAGCTGAGCACTAAGCAATGTATGCAAGCAAGCAAGCGGGTGAGCAAATGAGCAAGCAAGGATCTGTGTACATTTTCCCTCTGCTTTTGACTGTGGGTGTGATGTGGCTAGCTGCTGGCATTCCTACCTTGATTTCCCCTGATTGATGGTCTGTAACTTGGAATTGCAAGCTAAATAAACCTTTCCTCTCTTATGGTGCCTTTGGTTGTTGCTGGGAGAGTGCTTATCATAGCAATAGGGAGAAGACTAGAACACTTGGTCAAAGCATGTTTAACTTTTTGAGGACCACTTATTGATTTTCCAAAACAAACAAACAAACACCATCTTTAAAAAAAAAAACAAAAACGTATTACTTTGAGGCTTCAGATTGTTTCATCCATCATAAGTTTTTTTTTTGTTATAAACATATTAGTAGCTGTAACTTTAGTTTTTAATTTCCATAGAGACTAATAAAGTTCAGTGTCCTTTTTATATGTTTCTTTGTCACCTACATATGAATCATCAGGCTGTCCCATTATCAGTTGTTGAAAAGAGTATTCTTCTCAGGCTATTTTGGCTGTTTTGTTGAAAGTTAGTTAAGCATAAGTACTGCTGTTGATTTCTAGAATCCAGGGCCTCTTTCCTTGACATGCGTGACATTCTTTATGCCAATACCACATTGATATGCCATACTGTCTTGGTGCTGGGGGTGTTGTGGTATTCCTTCCTAACTTAGAGTTCATTTCTTCTTCCTGTGTTAGGGAGACTATTTGGTTCTCTTGTCCCAGAATATAAATTTGCTTAACACAGCATTGTGAAATCACAGTGTTTGAAGGGAGCTTGGTGATTAGGTGCCTCAGGCAAGTCTTTCCACAGATGGTGATTCTAAGCTCCAGAGTCTTATCGACCTCTTGTGTTTTTCGTGCTTTCCTGTCTGCATAACTGTGCATTTAAGACACCGTGCCAATCAGCAATAGGCTGGTGGATCAATGGAATCGAACTGAAGACCCAGAGATGAATCCACACACATTTGGTCACTTGATTTTTGACAAAGAAGCCAAATCAATTCAATAGAAAAATGATAGCATCTTCAACAAATGGTGCTAGTCTAACTGGATGTTTACATGTAGAAAAATGCAATTAGACTCCTATTTGTCACCATGCACAAAACTCAAGTCCAAGTGGATTAAAGACCTCAACCTAAAACCAGAGACATTAATCCAGTTAGAGGAAAAAGTGGGGAAGAGCTTGGAACACATAGGCACAGGAGACAACTTCCTGAACAGAACACGAACAGCCCAGGCCTTAACGTCAATAATTAATAAATGGGACCTCATGAGGCTGAGAAGCTTCTGTAAGACAGGTGACACTGTCAAGAGAACAAAGCAACAGCCTACAGACTGGGAAAAGATCTTCACCAACCCTTCATCTGACAAAGGTCTAATATCCAAAATATATAAAGAACTCAAGAAATTAAATGCCACCAAACCAAATAACCCAATAGAGAAATGGGGCTCAGAACTAAACAGAGAACTCTCAACAGAGGAAAACCAAATGGCTGAGAAACTCTTAAAGAAATGCTCAACCTCCTTAGTCATCAGAGAAATGCAAATCAAAACGACACTGAGATTCTATCTTACACCCATCAGAATGGCTAAGATCAATAACTCAAGTGACACCACATGCTGGCGATGATGTGGAGAGAGAGGAACACTACTTCATTGTTCATGGGAATCCAAACTAGTACAACCACTTTGGAAAGCTATCTAGTGCTTTCTCAGAAAAATGAGAATAGGGCTTCCTCAAGACCCAGTTATTCCACTCCTTGGAATATACCCAGAAGATGCTCTACCACACAACAGGGACATATGCTCAACCATGTTCATAGCTGCCTTATTCATAATAGCCAGAACATGGAAACAGCCTAAGTGTCCCTCAGTAGAAGAATGGACTAAGAAACTGTGGTACATTTACACTATGGAATATTACTCAGCTATTAAAAACAAGGAATTCCCGAAATTTGTGGACAAATAGATTGAACTAGAAATTATCATAATGAGTGAGTTCACCCAGAAGCAAAAAGAGTTAAATGGTATATACTCACTTATATCGAGACACTAGTCCAAGGGGTACATCCCCATGAAAAACTTTATCTACCAGGAAAGTGGGTCAGAGGGGAGGACATCCTATTGAGACTTTAGGTGAGAGAAGCCCGGGAGAATGAGGAAATAGAAGGATCGAGAGGGTCCTGGAAAACTACAAGAGGAACTGTGTGACAGGCAGATCTGGGCCCTGGGGGCTTCCTCAAACTATGGCACCAGCCAAGGAAAATATAGGCAGTAAACTTCGAACCCCTACCCAGACTAGCCGATGGACAGGACATTTTCCACCGTTAAGTGGAGAAGGAGATATGACTTTCACACAAACTTTGATGCCTCATATTTGACCATGTCCCTTGGATGGGGAGGCCTGGTGGCACTCAAAGGAAGGATAACAGGTCACCAAGAAGAGACTCAATACTGTATGAGCCTATACAGGGGGAGGAAGTCCCCCCAGTCACAAACATAGGGGAGGGGAGTAGGGGGGAAGCGGGAGGGAGGGAGGAATGGGAGGATACAAGGGATGGGCTAACAATTGAGATGTAATATGAATAAATTAATTAAAAAAAGAAAAGAAAAAAAAAGACACCCTGCCAGTGTGTCACTCCACCCCATTTACCTCAGCTGTGTTTGAAGATCAGTGATCAAGGACTGTGGGCCCCCTTCCTGATTCTCTTATTGAGAAAATTATCACCTCACTGTGATGCATTAGCTCATGTTTTTTTGTTTTGTTTTGTTTTCTTGGCACTGCTACAACCAAGAACTGTGCTTTCATTGCTGTTGTTTTAAGATTTACTCAAGTAGATACATACAGTTTGGATTTCTTCACTTGCGTGTTCTGTTGCAGTCCATGTGAACAGACTCCTTCATATAACTGTTCTTTAAAGAGAGATTTAAGGTTTTTCCTAGGGTAACATGTATGTGTGTTCTCATGTTGAGAGGTGACAGTTTCTGTACTGGAAACATGCATCTGGGCAGCGACTGTGGCATCCTTCTTCTTTTACTAGATATTGAAAACTGCTTATTTCACATGTCCCTTGCCTCTAACATGCTCACTGGCTTTGGTTTTTGTTGATTTCTTCATTTTTGCCATTCTGGTAGATGTGTAATGTAATCTTTTTATTCAATTTTCGTGTCCCTGATTACCAGCAAGATGACTTTTAAAACTGAACACTTGTTTTCCCTCTTGCTATCCCATGGCTAAAGTGATACATTGCTGATTACTGTACGGAATTGCTAATTCTTATTTAGCATGTGGTTAAATATGACTCTCCAAAGGACCATCCATTCCTTATGTTGCTGTTGTAGTTTCTGTTTCCCCCATCACCACTTCCACTATAGCTGCAACAAGCAGTTACTCTGTGCCTAGTATGCGTATTACTTTAATTCTTACAAGAAAATTTCAAAGACATTCACTGATTGAGCTTGGGAGGAGAGGTGTTGAGCTTTCATATTTGTTTTTAATCTTGGAGTGCATATATTATCAGGTATCTTGGGCATATTACCCATGCTCAAATATGGAATCTACCTCTGCACACAGTCTTCAGTTGCTGCCTTATATCTGTAGTCTGTGTTCATCTGGACTGTGATTGTCAACTAAGGGCAAGGTTAGAATTGACCACTTATGGTATCAACTTGGTGCTAAGAAAGTTTCTGAGTTTTGGATTTCAGATGGTTGTATTAAGAATGCCCAGTAAATATAAAATTTAAAATGTATTTATTTTTACATGTGGTATACATGTCTGCACACATTCATGTAGTACTCGTGTGCTTAGCATGTACATACATACACATGGAGGCCAGAAGTCATCACTGGATGTATTCCTCAATCTCATCTCCACCTTGATGTGTGAGCCAGCCTTCTCACTGAACTTGGAGCTTGCCAATTCAGCTAGACTGGATGGCCAAAGAACTCCAAGCACCCTTCTGTTTCTCCCTTCTCAGTTCTGGGAGGATACGTGCATACAGTGATATCTGGCTTTTTACATCAGCATTGGGATTCTGAGCTTCATGTTTGCATAGCATGTGCTAAATTGACCACCATACTCGCAACTTTCTTAATTCTAACTAATTTTTGATGATGAGGCTTGAACCCAGACTAGTCTTGTACATGCTAGGAAAAAAAAAAAAAAGCCCTACAGTGAGCTAGATTCTCAGATCTTTTTTTAGAACAATGCCTTAGAACATCTTTCAGGCAGACCTTGGATACACTCTGTAGCCCATGCCAGCCTTTAATCACGAGACCTTCCGGCTTCAGCTTCCCAAATAACAGAATTGCTTCTTCACATTGGAGCAAATAATTTCCATTTAAAAGATAAGAAAACCAAGGTTGAAAGAGGTTGATATTTGTAAAATTACCTACAAAGTAATATATTTGTTTTTCATGTACTAACCTGTTTCCTAAAAGATTCCTTTCCCAAAGGCCATTTCTCCTATTCACGCCCCACCTCCACTATCTTCTCATTTTCTTCATACTTATTGTGCTGGTCACACAAAATTAGCAACTTTCCAGATTTATCAGGGATATTTTAAGTTTTTCATTCTTAAATACTTCAAGATAGCTGGGGCTTCTTAACCACACTCTTGGGATTTTGTTTTATAATTGGTCATTATTCTCAGTGATGAGTCATTTAGTGCGTGGTTTTAAATTGTATATTCAAGAATGAATTATGTCCACTAGCTCCAATTCAAGTTAGTCAGGAAGTGCGCGTGAGACTGAGTCTGTGTCTCCTTGAGCAGTGTGGGTGACTCCATGGGATGGCTTGCGGAAAGTGCTCAGCATTTCCATTTGTGTAGTCTGTGCATGTTCCATGGGAATCTGAACTAGTCTAAACTGCCTTACAGTTCTAGATACTGTGTTGATGCTTACAGGGCATTTTATGCATAAAATAATTGCTTCTTGATTGGTGGCTTGTTCTGGCGCTTTGGGTGGTGATAGCAATCTGGGATAATCTGTCTCTCTTCATCTAGTCTATTCCACAATCACGCATTTCACATTTAACCTCCTCCTGTGGCAGGTAGTTGGCTTGGCCCTGGGGTAATTACGTGATGGCTAATGCTTAATGAGCTCCTGGAGCAGGTGCCTCGAGTATTTCTTCTCCAGCCTCTGAGAAGGTAGCAGGTCCAGTTGTACAAAATAAGGAAATGAAGGTTTAAGAAATCAGACAAGAGGCTCAAGGCTACAAAATGTGTGAGTGCTGAACACTCGATCAATTACGTAGTAAGCAGCTGCTAGCTCGGCTAAATTAATGTGCTGGGATACCTTTGTTAGAGTCTTAAAAGAAAAAAAAAAGAGGAAAAAGGAAGTGCCATCAGGACTGATGAGAGGAAAATAGGTCTGGCTTGACCCTCTGAGCTGATGCTCTGGGAAACTTTAGGCTCCTGGGAAGATGCCTTACCCAGCATTATAGATGTTGAGGATTGAGAGCTGGAACAGCTAGTGGTAAGCTTGAATTAAAGTTGAGTCTGTAACAGGACCACCTGTGGGCTTCAGTTGCTATAAATTGTTGGAGCAGAGAATAGGGCCTGGCTCCTGACATGACAGTGAATAGGAACAACTTGTCTATGTGTCTTCAACTCCTCATCTAGGGCTTACTGTTAGTCCCCCAAAGGGTGTAAAGTGACAACACAACCGTGGTAGGCTACCCTCTGACATAAACTGCTTCACAAGAAATTCTCAATAAATTTGTATTGTGATTAAATTCAGGTTTTTTTTTTTTTAAATAAAGGTGAGTATGATATGACCAAGAGGATTAGTTTTTATCGACAAGGCCACTTAACACTGTGTAGTTTTGTTTTCTAAATGTGTCTTTGCAAATATTAACCAGAAAAATGATTCTCCTGTGATGTGACTAGAAATCACACGGCTCCAACTCCATGGACCCTGCGATTACTTTCCCTACAATGTCAATTAATTTTGCTTCCTGAAGCATATTCTTTCATGTATAGTTTCATCCATGCTGTGTGTTATGCCTGGAGTGATTAGAGGCCTGCTAACGTGGATAAAAATAACAAATTAAAAACAGAAAAAAACCTAACAAAACATAATAGCTTTTCCAGAGCAAGGCCAGTACTCAGTCTATTTTCTATGTTTTAATTTATAGTGTAAATTAATCGCCTTTCTCCCACCCCTTGATAAGAATGGTCTTCTGCACTCTATTAACCCCGGGTTCTGGAGAGAGGCAATTTCCTAACAGGTGAATTAGCACTAGATAACATTACCTCAAATGCCAAGTCATTTAATGTGTAATTGAAAAAAAAAATGTCTTAGGAGGGAGTAAGAGTATGGCAGCTTCTTTAAAAAAAAATTATAAAGAATCTTTACAAACTCCCAACTCCCATCTCCCCAGGGTGACTTCCGTGTTAACAAAACACAAGAATGGCTGCCCCCACCAGGACTGGAGGCGGACCCCTGAGTTCCAATTACTTTTCACTGGACTGTTGAGCTGCGTTTTTGCACCATTGTGCGGAAGTGGTGAAGCCAGACAGCTGTGTGCCTCTCTCTTTGATATGCAGTAATTAGGCTGTTCCAGTAATGGAAGGTGGGAGAAAATATCTAGCGAAAATGACTTCTAGTTGGGGGAGGGGGCTCCCTTGGGGGAGGGAGATGAACCACGGGAACAAAAGAAGAAAGAGTAACCTTTTGTCATGAGTACTGTGAAAGGTTTTGTGTGTTAACTAGGCAACCCTGAAAATGAGAAATTGGAATCTCAAATTAGCTCAGGCATAACTGTGTTTGCTTCCAAATCATAAAGCAAACAGGTGATTCAGACAAGCTCATCAGTCAATAATGAGGCCTTGCAGGGACGGACACAAGAGACCGGGATACTCCAAGAATTCCACACTGTTTCTCCTAGTTGAGTTCATTATGGATCCATGACAGTGGCTTGCTTACCAGGGCACTGGCAGCCTTGCTCTTTGTCCTTGTGCTGGCTTCACTCAGGGCTCAGCTCTTTTTGTATGTTCTTATTGCATGAGTTTCCCTGCAACATTCTCTTTGATTGAGGTTTGGGCTGAAGGTTTCAGTTCCTAGACCCCTTAAGGTTAAATAAACACTCAGGCCAACCTCTCTGTTCTTTTCAGTCTTGCCTGACAGCCACAGGCTATCCCTTTCCTTCCCAAGCACAGTTCCCTTGTTCTAACTTTATAGTTTTAGCCATTTGTGTGAATTTGACATTTTCCCCCTTTCCTATACTTTTCCCATTCTCTTCCTAGTATGAATTGAAAATGGCGTTTCTCTATTCAGTGTGCTGCAAACGACTGCCAAGCAATTGCAGGTATCAGTATAACCAAATGTCATATATATATATATATGAATGCTTGGATGCCATTTGCAGCTTTTAGTGGGCACCCCCAATAGACACAATAAAAAGAATTTGGAGAGAGAAAATGTTGAAAGTATTACTTAAATATGTTGCTATAGTGAAGGAGAATTTTTAACTATGCAAGTTTTTATAGTCTTGAATTATACCTGATTTATACAATTAAATGCCTGCATAATGGTTCTCTGATGTGTGTGGTTTTTGTTGTTTTGTTGCTTTTGCATATGACAATTAAAACTAACCTGCAGTTTTATCAAGATTCTCTGGTGACTGTGTTTTGCAAACAAATCTTTAGGATGTAGGTTTGACAAATGACTTTGTAGGCCATGATGCCATTGAGAAGTGTGTTGCCTCCTTTAGGTTCTGACAGATGGTCCAAGCTCTTTCCTCCTGAGATGACAGAACACTTGAAGTGAGGACACATGAGAGCTTGTCACTGTGAGACCATGGTGTAGGCAAACCAGAAACGTATTCTTTACACTTTGTAATATCTCAGTTCTATCTTCTGCTTTTCCACTCTCAGGAGAGCATAATTTGAAAGAAAATGATGGAAAGTTTTACAGTTTGTTACAGAACTTCAGATATACAATCTTTTACAATCACATTTTAGTACTTTTCCTAATAGTATCTAATTACGTTTTGTGCACTAAGACCAATCTTGAAGTGCTCCCCAGCTGTAAGATAAAAATGAGTGTGTCATGACACCTTGGCTGAGAGCTGGTGATTTGAGATCCAGTCCTGGTCCTTCACGTCAAGGAGCATAATGCAGTATGAAATTATTTGTGATTCTCCACCTATTATTGCCAATGGAAAAATGAAAAAAAGAAGAACAGGGAGAAACAACAATCTGAAAGGGGCCATTTCAAAAATGAGATTTTCCATCTCAGCAGCTTGAACATGCTGCCTTCAACGTTACGACTGCCATTAACGTTATTAGTTTGATTGCTGCCACCAGCAGGACCTGAAGATCTGGGAACTCACCAAAGGAACACCTTGTATCTTTGTTTTACAGAGCCATACATTGTTAGATTGTCATTTAAAATAAAAGAAAAAAAAAAAAAATGCGAAACTCAAAAACTTTTCAACCAACACTAGAAAAAAAATGTATTTTAAACTGTTTATAAATTTTATGAAATTTCTGGCTTTGTACCACATGTAGCATGTGGTATGCGGTACGTGGCACATATACATGATGCTGGGTAGTAGATATTTGGCAACCCACACAGCGGACATGCTTGTTTGTGTGCAATATTGATACGAGTTGGATTTTTGCAAATAGAGATTCTTTTAACTGAGGCAAGCTTTTACATAAACTTTCACTGTTCAGATTTTTAGATAGACTACAGGTCTGGGGCCTGAAGGAATAGTTCAGCCCTTAAGAACACTGGCTGTTCCTCCAGAGGCCCCAGATTCAGTTCTCAGAATGATGGCTCACAAATGACTGTAACTCCAGTTCTAAGTGGTCCACTGCTCTCTTCTGGCCTCCAAGGAACCAGACATGCATGTTGTACAAGGACAAGACACCCATACATACATTAAAAATACACTTTGGGGCTAAAGGATAATTGATGACTAAATTTTTTATATTTGTTTTATAGATTTTTTACCCCAACTTTTCTTACTATATTTCTAAATATTTGATGCTACGAAGTGTGCAATCCTTTTGCTTAATTGTGTCAATGGAATACTTGTGATGAACCCTGTGCACGCAGACTGCAACTTCATTATCTGAGGGAACATGAAGTGCGTGGTGAGCTTTGGCCATGTTTCAGAAGAGAAGGAAATCAGGAAGGAGTGGGAGGATGAAAGAAGACTAGAAGTCGTCGAAGGACCCATGTTCTATGGCAGGAGAAGATGAGGGGTTGTAATTGGAGGTGGGCAGACTTGACAGCGGAGCAGTATGGGTGAAGGTATGAGTTTGGAGGCTGTGTGGTGCAGGGAATAAGCAATGATTTGGATACCTGTGGCAGGGTGGGAAGGTGGCTTCATTGTCCTTTTTGTCAATCAGGACTTCCTCCTAGTTCTCCTTTCCCAGATCTACTTCTCTCAACTCAATTGATCTCTGGTGCTATGAACACGTTTTTAAAAATGTGGCTAGGGAAGATAATAACATAATCCTCAGCTCCTATGCAGTCACGTTCTACATGATTTACTTGTGATTGCTAATCTTATTTATTGTAGACCTTTTTGTGGCTCTGAAAATGTAACTCAGGATCTCATGCGTGCTAGGCAAAGCCATTTGTTAGCTTAGTGACATCCCTGTGCTTCGTTCTTTGAGAATGGGCCTGGCAATGTAATTTAAACTGGGCTTCGACTCGCTATGTGGATCAAACTGACTTCGAAATAATTATCTTGCCTTCTTCATTGTGTCCTGGGCTTATAGGCTTCTACCACTATCCCTGGCCATGGAAATACTTAGTTTATATATTTATAATTGAGGATATAGGAAATTCTAAAATTTGTTATATATAATTATATTACTATATTTATTAAATTGTTATTTAGAATAAATAGACACATGGAAGGTTGGGTCCTCATATATTTAAAAAGCAATAATTGACCTAACTCTTTCTTTAAACATAAAATGCTTAAAGAGGGATATTTCAGATGTTGAATGGTGAATGGTCATGTTTATTTCCCTGTGTGCTATTCTGTAACTTTATCTGTAATTGGAAACCTCTGCCAGGATTGAAAATTTTACTAAATGCATTTTTGATGTTTCATTCTGAATATAATTGGTCTTGAGTGAGAAAAGACCAGCACTTAGCATCTGGAAAATAACGTTCTGATGGTAGCTGAGACTTAGGGGGAAAAGCCTGCCATGCATCCTGTCAATATTCATCTGACAGAAGCTTCCCTTTCCTGTTTTGAGAGAAGATTTTCAATCTGCCTGCAGCTAGCTGCCAAGACTTTGGGATGAGTAGGGGAAATGCAGTCAGATGCCCAGATGTTCCTTCTACATGAGGCAACACAGTTATCTCTCTGACACAACCAGGTGACTGGAAGATGCAGCCAGCACATCTGGAGTGTGTGCATATAAACTTTGAAAGGAGATACATAGATATTACTTTCACATAAGTCTTAACACAATTTGAAATAACCAGATTTAAATAGAAAATATGCATGACACACTTTAGAGGAATATTGGGTTGTTGTCCCTATTTCATGTAGTCTTATGGCAGAACATTGACAATTCCATCTAAGGGTGTCCACCAACGCTGTTTCTGAGATGTCCAACTCTTAACTGAACTCTGAATATTGGGCATTTTATTATTTTAGTGTCTGTGCTTTACTAACCAATATATCTACTGCTAGTTTTTCTTAGCTTTTTCTTTATCAAGGTCTCAACTTCTTACTAAAACATTGCCAACAGTGTCTCATTGTCAATGAGTTCAAATGACCAGTAAAGACAAAAGAATGCCTGATTTCTCCCTCTACCTCTGAAAATGTGGATTATAGTGACAAATATACTGTGAAATTTTATAAGCAGTCCCCACATATGGTAAAAATGCTTTTTAAAGGTTTACATCTAGATGTTTAAGCATTTAATAAATGTTTAACATATGACAAAATTATGGTAACGTTGTACATGGGAGCCACACAATAGCATGATAGTACAATCCTAATTTTAGTTGTACTGGGATAACAGAGCCCTGAAATCAGACATGCAGATGGAGCTGTCAGATTTCAACCAGAGAAAATACAGCCAGGTAAGGAGAAATATTAATGGTCCAAGCTGCGGTATGAAGGGAAGAGGGCAGAGGCAAGAGGACATGGTGAGAATAAGATGCCTATTTTATATATTAATCAGTTTTCTGTCACTGTGATGTTTACTAAGGCAAACAACTTAAAAAGAGGAAAAACTTATTTGGTCTCCTGATTTCAGAGGTTTGGGTCTAGGATTCCTTGACTAAGCTGCTTTGGACCCATGGTATCACCATGCGTCATGACTGAGTATGTGGTGAAGAAGGTATGCTCATCTCAGGGTAGTCAGAAAACAAACTCCATTCTTGAGTCTGCTCCTCTCTGCAAAAGCCAGTTTACCTGCAAGCAGAAAGAGGAAGTGTCCCCTCCTGTCTCTAGAAAGCGACCATAAAATCCCATTTGGTGAAAAGGTGTGACCAACCTGGCTCTGTTCAGAGAAGACACTTCAAAGCTGCCTCTGAATTAATAAGAGGCCAGGCTCCAGAGACAAGCTCTTGGGGTATTTACTATAAAAAAAAAAAAAATAGCACAGGGTGTATCGCCTGTCCCTTTTTACAACTCAGACTTATAACCCAGGGTCCCTATGTGTGGAGAGCTCTCTCTGTGTCTCTGTGTCTCTGTGTCTCTGTCTGTGTCTGTGTCTGTGTCTGTGTCTGTCTGTCTGTCTGTCTGTCTCTCTCTCTCCTTTCTTTCGTTTTTGTTCCTTTGTTCTCTTTTGGTCCCGTTTATCCTTTAGCTTAACTATGACTCTTGCCTCTAGATGGAATGTATGAAACTTAGCATGTGTATGAAACCTACTTCTTTGTCTCTTGGCTGTCTTATTCTGGCAAGTGAGTTCAGGGGCTTCACTCCTCCTGCTTGAGAGATGAAACAGCAGAGGCTCCTCTCTGCAGAGGAGGGTGGGAACCTGGCCTCGCTTTGCTTTGCTGGAGAACGCAGGAATCTTGCTCTCCCTCTCCAGGGGAGTGCAGCCACCTGTCTTGTGACAGCTAAGAGGCATAGAGCCATTGACCCACATCTGTGTCCTTCCTTGGAGCAAGCTTCCACTAATCCAGCTTTCCCCAAGAGTTGGATGTCTGAAGGGAAAATACCTGCTGGGGCCTAAGCAACAGTGCACCATATCACCTCAAGGGTATACCCATGATTACCGCAATTCTTCTCGCTAGACCCCACCTCATAAAGGCTCCACCACCTCCTAGAAAGTTAAAGGCTGATGATCCAGACTTTAGGGGGCAGTCTGAGTACAAATTGGCCTCTAGAGATATTTAAGATGCTAACTATAGCACATCACTATTAGAGGCTAAAGAGCTGGTCCATGCTGGACTAAGAGTGAGGAAACCTATAGGCAGGGCTGACTTCTGTACCATAGAGTTTGGACATATCTCCATACAAAATGAGTAAGATCTAGAAGGCAGCAATCTTGACCTCTTTCCTTTGTGTTGTTTTCTCCCCATAGACATTTGCAAAACAGGCTTAAATGTTATTGTCTTATATTTTGTGTCAGTACTACTTAAAATACGTAGTGCCATTATTTAGCCATCTATATTTCACCAATCCATTAATAGCTCTGCATCAATCCAAGCTGCAAATGACATACCTACATTGATCTGAGTTGTAAATAAACAGAAATTGAGAAGGGAGAGAGGAAAGATGTATGAGAGCATCACCAGCCAGAAGACACAGAGCTGGGCATGACAGGTTAAATGACCAATAAGGAGTAGAACAAAACATAAAATAAGCGCTACCCAGCCAAGTTTGAGGCTTTCTCTAGAGGAAGCCTCTTCCAGCCATCATTAATCTGAGTGAGCTTTTAGCAGGAGCTAAGAGAGACCTTAGCTTCATTTGTGCCTTGATGTGTTATAGAATGAACACCCGAGGAGGTGACACATAAGACCTCAACACAAGGGACCATCCAAGGGGCATCCTTCCCTGATCTACTTCATTTTACCAATAATTGAAAGAAAATTCATTGAGAGTTTTGATCACATACAGAATTCCAAGTGGGATTTGAGCCCTTCAAACACCTTGTAGAACCTTCTGCCATCTAGGCAGTGGCGATGGTAAAGGCCTTTCTTTTCCAGCTCAAATTATGAATGCCTTTTCTCCTTTAAGAAATAGATTTACTGCAACAGCTGAGCTCTGTGATAAATTGTCTGAAACTAGTGTGGACCATCTGGCTGTCACGAATGGTCTTAAATAAATCGAACCCAAAGTAAGAAATATAAGGAGACAGTAAGTTCCATCTTACTTGAGCTTAAGAGGATGCAGAGTTTAAAAAACATGTTTGGACTCTCAGAGCCTGTTCATCGCAATCTGGAGCTTTGACTCGTCACAGACAATTATGACACTCTGACTAGTTAGTTCTAGACTGCCAAAGCCAACATAAGATTGTAAAAGAATTCACAGATCTTCGAATGCCAGACAGCCTCCAGGTTACCAACCTCTCTGCTCTAATGAATCACACTCACAGACTCAGTTTTTATTTAGCACTAATAAACACTTAGTGATTTCAAGCCCCCGTCTCTTAAGTTCTTTCTCTTATAGATCCAAACTTAAAAGCATCTGTGCAGCTTTTGGGGATCATTCATTCTTAGGCATTTATTGACTATTTGCTATGTGCCAGAGACTGTGACCCTGCAAGTACACAGATAAATAAGACATGATCCCTGTTCTTGTGTGCATGTGGTCTAGTGAAAAGATGCCTGGAAAACAATGAAAGGGGCAGTAAGTCGTGAGCTCTTAAGCAAGGCTTCAGTATGGACATGGTAGGGAAGGGCACCAACTCAGGCTGGGGATGATGGAGCCAAGTTAAACAGGAGGTTGTTTGTAGTAAATGTGTGGAAAATGGTCCAAATCAGGGACTTATGATACCTTCTAGAAAGTAAGAGAAGTTTCTTAGAATGAGATGAAGTCTTGAGAGATGGATAGCCTATTTTATCAGCGGTTATTGTGTTTCTCACCCTTGTTCTAAGTAAAATAGATGTATGTGGTCTGGATGTGTTGTATGAGAGAGAGAGAGACAGAGAGAGAGAGAGAGAGAGAGAGGGAGGGAGGGAGGGAGGGAGGGAGGGGGGGGGAGGACAGGGGGACAGGGAAAAAAGGAAGAGGAGGAGGAGGAAGAGGAGGAGGAGGAGAGAGAGAATGAAGACATATTCATATATAAATGGAGATATGTTTCAATTTATATCCACCACAAATAGGTTGAATATTTGTTACTAATTTGAAGTTAAACTATTGTAATAAATAAAGCACAAGTTAATTGGCTTAGCTGTACTCATTGGCTTATTTCCTGATCAAATAAGTCCAATGTCAGTATCCCATGGGAGAGGGACAGCTCTTCTCTACATGGGGATTCAAAGAATCAGACACGTTCCGCTTCTGCCCCTTCATGTTCAAGAATTCCCAGTCCATAGTCTTTTAAAAAATATTTTATTAATTTATTCATATTACATCTTAATTGTTAGCCCATCCCTTGTATCCTCCCATTCCTCCCTCCCTCCCTCCCTCTTTCCCTCTGCTCCCCTCCCCTATGACTGTGACTGAGGGGGACCTCCTCCCCCTGTATAGCTCATAGAGTATCAAGTCTCTTCTTGGTAGCCTGCTATCCTTCTTCTGAGTGCCGCCAGGCCTCCCCATCGAGGGGACATGCTCAAATATGGGGAACCAGAGTTCATGTGAAAGTGAGTCCCCACTCTCCATTAAACTGTGGAAAATGTCCTGTCCGTTGGCTAGATCTGGGTAGGGGTTCGAAGTTTACTGCAAATATTGTCCTTGGCTGGTGCCATAGTTTGAGCAGGAGCCCTGGGCCCAGATCTGCCTATACAACCACTTGGAAATCTATCTGGTGCTTTCTGAGAAAAATGGGAATAGGGCTTCCTCAAGACCCAGCTAGTCCACTCCTTGGAATATACCCAGAAAATGCTCCACCACACAACAGGGACATATGCTCAAACATGTTCATAGTGGCCTTATTCATAATAGCTGGAACATGGAAACAGCCTAAGTGTCCCTCAGTAGAAGAATGGATAAAGAAAATGTGGTACATTTACACTGGGGAATACTACTCAGCTATTATAAACAAGGAATTCCTGAAATTTGTGGACAAATGGATTAAGTAGAAATAATCATAATGAGTGAGTTCACCCAGAAGCAGAAAGAGTCAAATGGTATATACTCACTTATATCTATACACTAGCCCAAGGGGCACATCCCACGAAAGTCTTCACTTACCAGGAAAGTAGGTCAAAGGGGAGGACATCCTTTTGGGACTTTAGGTGAGAGAAGCATGGGAGAATGGGGAAAGAGAAGGATCTAGAGGGTCCTAGAAACCTACAAAAGCTCCATAGTCTTTTAATGAAGTAAGCTCATTGCTTCCTTACGTCTCCTTGTTCTGTGCTTAATGGGTTGTTCAATATTGTTGTGAAACTTAGTCACCACACTGATTAAGAGACAGAACTTTAAGAGTCCTAACTGATGGGACTAGGGCCTTTATAAAAGGACTTGAAGGAGTAGATTTGTTCCCTTCCTCCTTTTTGTCATGTTATGGCATCATATTCAGAGCTTATCATCTTCCTACCTTTTCCTATATAATGATGTTTTTTTTTTTTCTCATTTTGTTCTTCTGTCTTCTGCTATGTGATAGACACAGCATTTGTTTCCTCTGTGGAACCCAGCCATAAGGGACTGTCTTAGAACCAGAGAGCACCCATCCAAAAACATTACCCCAGCCTGTACCTTGAACTTAGACTTAGTTTTTTCCCTTCCAGAACTGTGAGAAATAAATTTCTGGTTTATTTTGCTTTTGTTTTGTTTTATAAGTTACTGATTCTCAGTAGCAAGGGAAATGGACTATAATACTTTCAAAGGAGTTTATACCCCACTTACTTATATGATTGGCTAAAGATAATTTCCATAGTTTTATTGAACTACAAAGGTGACTGGATCAGGAACATCATCTGGGCACATATCCAGGGAAGAAAAAGTCAGTTCAAGTTGGCAGCAAGCATTCTTTAAAGAGACAAAATTTAAAATTAATACAATTCATATAATCTACATTATACTAAATTGATCTAATATTATAAGATTTATCAGTGTAGTATATAAATTCTTTACTGGGGTTAAAAATATTAATTGAACATGCTTAGAGTAGTGAAGTCAGATTAATGTTTATGTGATAAAGGCCTGGTGATTGTGTTTGAAGGCTAATTCAACATGTATCCCCAGTTGGATGTGGTTTCTGCAAAACAGTGAATACAGCAGCAAGCTGCACCAATACCAGTGCATGGGAAGAAAATGAATTCTGCTCTTGAATTATTGAATTCAATAAACTTTAGTAACACTGTGGTTTTAATCTTAAAAGACACAAGAGTAAGGAAAAAGGATTAGGATGAATGTGTTGGTTAGGTTTTGTTTTGTTTTGTTTTTGTTTTTGTCAAGTTGTCACAAGATAGAGTAATCTGGAAAAGAAGAACCTCACTCAAGAAAATGTCTCCATCAGTCTGGAAAAGTCTTTGGGCATTTTTTTTATTAATGTCAGCATGAAAATGAGGGCTCACGCCACTCTGCATAGTGCCACCTCTGGGCAAGTTGCCCTGGATAGTAAGAAAGCAGGCTAAGCAAGTCATGGGGACCAAGCCAGTAAACAGCAGCAAGCTGTACTTCTCCATGGCCTCTGCTTTAGTTCCTGCCTCTAAGTTCCTACCTGACTTTCCTTCCTGATGGATGGTAAGCTTTAAGGTAAAATAAACCCTTTCCTTTCTAAACTGCTCTGACTATAGTGTTTATCACAGCAATAAAAAGCAAAGCAGGACAATGACTAAGAGGGATCTAGAAACTACCTTATATGAGGAAAAACTCAAGCTCTTTATTTGGGAAGAGACTGGTGGTGGTGGTGGTGGTGGTGGTGGTGATGATGATAATGACGACGACGATGAAAATGATGATAATGATATTTGTGTCTCCTGAAAGCTCATGTATTTAAACAACTGGCTCCTGGATAGTGGTTTGTTTAGGAAAGGCTATAGTACCTTTAGGATAGGGGTCCTTGTTGTCAGACATAGGCCATGATAGGCAAGCCTTTATGGGAGACAGTATATCCTGTGTTCAGTCACATCTCTGTTGACTGATCTACCAAGATGTGACCAAGACAAGCCATAAATTTCTGTGCCCACAGACTGACTATTCCCACTCCAATGGCTTCTTTGCCACCATAGACTATAAACTCTGATACTAGGCCACACATACCCCCAGAAAAAAATCCTTTCTCTGTTAGGTTGCCTCTGTCCAGTATTTTGTTGAAGAGATGAGAAAAGTAACTAATACAATATGAGGGTAGAAATGTGTGTGTGTGTGTGTGTGTGTGTGTGTGTGTGTGTGTGTGTGTTAAGGAAAGATATAGCTTTAAATGATCTTTACAAATTCAAAGAAATTTAAAGTTTAAATGCGTGAAGCTTAGTCATGTGAAAAAAGGAGGCAATGGATTCTTTCTGCATCATGGAACCAAGAACATTTTGACTTAAAATGATGAAGGTCTGAATAATAATTGATGCTATCCAAGAATAGTGGATTGGGCTACTTATAAAATTAGAGGTTCACATCACTTGAAGTGCTTGATCAGAAGTTGAATGACCTGATGGCAGGCCTGCGTAGAGAGAATTTCTTGAATACACTAGATGATAGCTAAAGTGTTTTCCAATTCTAGATGAACTATTTCAATTTTCAACATTTCTGACAAAATATATGAGATTTTTAAATACATTTATCCAACTTTCTGGAAACCAACTATTATATGGATATGCAATTGTAATTCTTCCATTTTCACACATGCAGCACTAGTATATGGCCGTTAGGTTAAAAGCGTCTATCCCACAAGACTGTCCAAGAAGTCAACTGCCATCTCAGGCTTCCTGCACTTCTCAATAATGGGCTACCTCCTGATTTCTCATGACCACTTCTTTCCAAAAAAGGCTCATAGAAATCAGGAAACTATTATTCAAAATATCATTGCTTTGTTATAGAACATTTTACTCAAAAGAGTGAACAGAAGGGATGCTTAGAAGTATGTGGAAAGCCACAGTCTTCTGTACCATCTCAGAGCATGTGCCAACCAGCTTTGAAGTCTCAGTATCCAGTGGATCAGGATTATTAAGGGAGGTGTTATTATACAGGCTCTGGCGACTAACTTGTTAGACATTTTTGATCAACTTTATAGATGCTTGGAGACATACGGAACTGAAAATTTTAGTCATGAAATCATACTTTGATCTATCGGCAACCAGTCTCCACACTAAAGCTACCTTGAGACCTCTAGGGACTAGTCATCTCATGTGCATACAAGAGCAACTCATTATGCCAGACATTCTAAATCTTGCAAATTCCTGTGTTTTGAACCAATAACTAAGACCAATTATAATAAAAGAGATTTTAACATTGTGATTACTCAGGTAATTCTAGGAGTATGCTCTCAGGTTCTCAGGAAAGCCAACCTGTTGTGTTTTGATAGAGTACCAGTGATGTGTGAGAGCTCTAGAGCATCCCTCTTGACCTTCCATCAATCTCTGCAGCATCCAGTCTCTTACATTCACTTCCCCAACCCTTGACCCAGATGTTGGCTCCTTTGGTCTCATGTGGAACTCCTGTCCCCTCCTGGTTCTTCTATCTCCCAAATCTTCCATAAGACTCCCTGCACTCCTTCCCAAAGTTTGTCTGTGATTCTCAGAATCTGCTTTGATCCACTGCTGTGTGGAGACTTTGAGAGGACCTCTACGGTAGGCACCAGTCCTGTTCGTTCTCGTCAAACACTTCCAGTGTGTCTGTTCTATTTGCCCTTCTAAATGAGAATTAAACATTTTCCTTATGGTTCTTCTTGTTATTTAGCTTATTTAGATTTGTGTGGTTATCATGTATTATGTGGCTAATATCCACTTATATAAGTGAGTATATACCATGAGTGTCTTTCTGGGTCTGGGTTACCTCACTCAGGATGATCATTTTTAGTTCCATCCATTTGCCTGCAGATTTCTAGATTTTCTTGTTTTTAATAGCTGAGTAGTATTCCATTGTGTAAATGTACCACAGTTTCTTTATCCATTCTTAGGTTGTGAGATATCTGGGTTGTTTCCAGATTCTGGCTATTATGAATAAAGCTACTAAGAACATAGTTGAGCAAATGTTCTTTTTGTATGATGGAGCATCATTCAGGTATATGCCCAGGAGTGGTATAGTTGGGGTTTTAGATAGAACCATTCCCAATTTTCTGAGAAAGTGCCAGATTGATTTCCAAAGTGGTTGTATAAGTTTGCACTCCCACCAGCAATGGAGGAGTGTTCTCTTTGCTCCATATCCTTTCCAGCACATGGTGTCACTTGAGTTTTGGATCTTAGCCATTCTGACTGGTTTAAGGTGAGTACCAGAGCTGTTTTTATTTGCATTTCTCTGATGACTGGGGCCATTGAGTACTTCTTTAGGTGCTTTCAACCATTCAATTTGTTGAGCATTCTCTGTTTAGTCCTCTACCCCACTTTTAATTGAATTATTTGGCTTGGTGGTGTTTAATTTCTTGAGTTCAATATATATTTTGGATATTAGCCCTCGATCAGTTGTAGGGTTGGTAAAGATCTTTTGCCAGTCTGTAGGATGTTGCTTTGTTCTGTTGACAGTGTCCTTTGCTTTATAGAAGCTTTTCAGTTTCATGGGGTCCCATTTATTAATTGTTGAATTTAGAGCCTGAGGGGTTGGTGTTCTGTTCAGGAAGTTGTCTCCTCTGCCAATGAGCTCAAGGCTCTTCCACACTTTTTTTTCTAACTGATTAACTGATTTTATGTTGAGGTCTTTAATTCACATGGATGCTAATATGTCCAGGGTGATAAATAAGGGTCTATTTGCATTTTCTACACTTAGACATCTAGTTAGATCAGCACTATTTGTTGAAGATACTTTCTTTTTTTTCATTGTATGGTTTTGGCTTCTTTGTCAAAATCCAAGTGTACAGAGGTGTATGGGGTTATTTCTGGGTCTTTTATTCAATTCCATTGATGCTCCTGTTTGTTTCTATATCAGTGCCATGAAAATTTTAATACAATTTCCCTATTGTACAGCTAGAGATCAGGGATGGAGATACCTCCAGAAGATCTTTTATTGTATAGGATTGTCTTATATATTTGGTTTTTTTTCCCATATGAAGTTGACAATTGTTCTTTCAAAGTATGTAAAGAATTGTGTTGTCATTTTGATGGGAATTGCATTGAGTCTTTATATTGCTTTTGGTAAGATGGCCATTTTTGCTATGTTAATCCTATTGATCATAAGTACGGGAGATCTTTCTATCTTCTGATATCATCTTCAATTTCTTTCTTCAGAGACTTGAAGTTCTTTTCATACAAGTCTTTCGCTTGTTTGGTTAAAGTTATACCAAGATACTTTATGTATTTTTGTGGCTATTATGAAGGGTGTTGTTTCCCTAATTTCTTTCTCAGTCTGTTTGTCTTTTGTATAAAGGAGGAATACTGGTTTTTTGTTTGTTTATTTTTAGTTGATTTCATATCTAGCCACTTTGCTGAAGATATTTATCAGCTGTAGGAGTTCCTTGGTAGAATTTTTGGAGTCAATTATGTATCCTTTCATACCATATTTGAACAGTGATACTTTGACTTTTTCCTTTCCAATTTGTATCCCTTTGATCTCCTCTAGTTGTCTTATTCCTCTAGCAAGGACTTCAAGTACCAAGAGATATGTAGAGAATGGACAACAATTTTATGTCTCTGATTTCAGTGGAATTGATTTAAGTTTTTCTTCATTTAGTTTAATGTTGGCTATAGACTTGCTATATATTGCCTTTACTATGTTTAGGTATGTGCGTTGTATCCCTGATCTCTCCAAGACTTTTAACATGAATAATAGGTGCTGGATTTTGTTAAACACTTTTTCAGCATCTAAGGAGATGATCATGTGGGTTTTTTCCTTTCAATTTGTTTATATAATGGTTACATTGATGGATTTCTGTATATTGAACCACTCCTGCATGCCTGGGATGAAGTCTTCTTGGGCATGGTGGATAGTATATTTGATATGTTCTTGGATTTGATTTGTGAGAAGTTTATTGAGCTTTTTACATCAATGTTCATAAGGGAAATGGGTCTGAAATTCTTTTTATTTGTTGGTTTTTTTGTGGTTTAGGTATCAAGTTGGCTGTGGCCTCACAAAATGAGTTTGGTAATGTTCCTTATGTTTCTGTTTTGAAGAGAATTGGTATTAGTTCTTCTTTGAAGGTCTGGTAGAATTCTGTTCTGAATCCATCTGGCCCTGGGTTTTTGTTTTTGGCTTTTTCTTTTCTTTTTAAATTTTTTTTTTTTTTTTTGGTGGGGAGACTTTTGATGGCTGCTTTATTTCCTTAGGAGATATAGAACTAATTATTTTGTTTAGCTGATCTTGATTTGATTCAATTTTGGTAAGTATTATCTATCAATAAAATTGTCCGTTTCATTTAGATTTTCTGTGGCATATAGGCATTTGAGGTAAGATCTAATGATTCTTTGGATTTTCTAAGTGTTTGTCATTATGTCTTTCTTTTCTTTTCTAATTTTGCTGATTTGTATTCTCTTCTTTGGGCTTTTAGTTAGTTTGGATGATGGCTTGTCTATGTTGTTGATTTTCTCAAAGAACCAGCTCTTGGTTTCATTGATTCTTTGAATGATTTCTTTGTTTCTAATTTATTGATTTCAGCCTTGAATTTGATGATTTCTTGTCATCTACTCCTCTTTAGCGTGTTTGCTTCTTTTTGTTCTAGACCTTTCAAGTATGCTGTTAAGTTGGTAGTATGAGATCACTCCAATTTCTTTATGAAGGTGGTTGGTGCTATGAATTTTATTCTTAGCACTACTTTCATTGTGTCCTATAAGTGTGGGTTCTAGGAAGTCTTTAATTTCTTGTTAAGTGTATATTATGTGCAAGTACTCTAACTATTGCTTATGAAGTCATTGAAGCTATGGTTATCTGCATAAGACTTGTACAAGATTAGACTAGTCAGCATTTTATCTGGGAAAGAGATGCACACAAGGTTCTACCACTGTCTAAGAGACTGCAGTCAATTCATGGTTTTGGGGGGACAGGGAATCCTTTTCTTTAATAGGAAAGCCACTGATAAGTTGTCCTCATTCCAGTAAGCAGCCCCTAACTCCAGTAAACAACCCGAGGCAAAAATATTCTAATTAAACTCAGTGGGCCATGCAGAGAAAGAGGACATGAAAGAAGGCGGAGAAGGAAGGTTCTGGCACAAGAGAAAAGGAGATGAGAGAGGGAATGGGGCGTGAAAACAACTGCATTTTCTTACATGAATGTATGAAATTGCTGAACAACAACAAAACCATTTTTTTAAAAAAAAAAACCCTTTGGTTTGTGTTACCTAACCTAATAACTTCAGTAATCATGGGACATACGTATTATCTTAGATTATTTTTTATGAGATGAAGAAATTGGAGAATAAGATAGGGTATGGGAGATGATTTGGATCAAGTAATGAATTGCAAAATTCATTCATAGAAATGCAATTTAATATTGTCAACTCCTAATTCATTTTCTGCTAACTTGTGAGATGATTTTTGAGTTAGCACAGTAATGGCTAGGTAATATAAGTCTCAGTGTGAACCCAAACTAAAGTAGTTCCATCTTCACATATTATTAAAATAATATAGAATGTAAAGCTAACTAGAGTATTAGCTAGCTAACTAGAATATTAGCATCCTCCACCAGGGATGGTAGAGAACAATGTCAGATTGGAAAGAAAACAGAGAGGATAAAGGAGATGCTTCTGCAGGAGCTGGTTGTGGCGGGGGCGGGGCGGGGGTGCTAAACTTAAGACACAATGAAAATGAGAAAATAGGCTAGAAAAGTGACTGTGGAATTCAGGGGAATCCAAAGGGCTGAAATGGCAGCTCGGCAGCTACACAGTGGAGCCCATGTCTGTTATGTGTGAGGCCCTGCTCTCTAAAGCTGGGAGAGGGTAAAAAGGCCTTGGTTTGGAGTTTGGTAGTGAGTCCTGTATATTAGGAACCCATTGAGGGGGACTTTTTGTTTAAATCTCTCATTTCCCATTAGTTCCAACTACGCCTCAACCCAGCAGTGTTTTCTAAGATGAAATATCACGAAACAGAACAAATTTCTACTAATTCTACTGAGCAGGGTCTGGTGATACAGGAAACATTCTCTTTGTATTTTTATATAACTAAACTCCAGCCTACATTTTACAGTTTAAAGCATACTTTGATAGAAGACGAGCCACGATGCTGATACTTATATTCGAATGAAAAGCAACAGATGAAAGAAACAATTTCCTCAAAAAATGCAAATACAAGAAAACTATCCTTTAAAAAAAAAAAAAAAATTAAACTAGAAAAATGAGCTTTTCCTGTTTCAGGAGCATGTTAATTCACTAGCAAGCACTAGATGGCACTGGTGTACAGCATTTGAAATTGATTCAAGCAAAATTAAGGGTGTTGGTGAGAATAGAATTTGAGGTTTTACCCTCACAGAGCCCACTTCCTCTTCTATCTGGAGTCAAGAGGGTATAGGACAGAAAGCTTAAATCTCTCTGTGCCTTTGACTTATAAAGAAAAATGAACATGGCAGAAGTGTTCCTGATTAGATCTGGGAGAAAAGGATGGTATGTTCTTGCTGGATGCATCAGGAGAGATGAGGTTCTGTCACTCTTTAGATATAGTCCTGGAATACCAACTTTGAATTGATGGTTACCGGTATGAGCCAGTGTTCTCTCTATGCCTGGTTGGTGCACTTGGAGAGGCACGAGTGGTGTAGCCTGTCATCAGTTACTTCATCACCCTGGTGATTTCAGACTTAAGACCCCCTAATCCTTTTGGATGAACAAAAATAGATCTCACAGTCTTATCAGATGACTGTAGTTCGATTCATCTTTATGGGAGCTGGCTGTCCTGTTGTTCATGACCTCTGTCTTCCCATCTGGACATTTCCAAGTGAGGCCAACAGCTGTAGCATCGAGACCAAGGTAGGACCCACCTTCAAATAAAGCAAGGAGATAGAGAAGAAAACAAGGAAACAAACAACCCTTGATAATACTAGACATTTGAGAAGATGTCCTGGGGAATTGGCACTTTGTGTACAGTGTGTTGTTCTCTGTGCCCAAGAGCTCTTATCATCTCAAATCACCTTGGAAAACAAGGCCTTCTTTCTGGAAAGTGGGGTGCTGGCGATTTGCCAAGGCCTGTTTCGCAGCTGCATTAGCTTGTCATCGCTGAGCAATTGCTGATCTCACCTCTGTGCTCCTTTAATCTGGCCTTTCAGTGCCTTCAGATTTCTCCCTGAAGCTTATCTTGTAATAAGTGCTTGTTTTAAAGCATCAGTAGAGCTGATGTAAAAGCAACATTGGTCCTAAAGAAGATTAGGGTGAGAGTTGGGAATCCAAAAATGTTTAAATTGTGTAGTGGGGGTGAAGGAAATAAGAAATAGAGGTGTGGGTGCTGAGGAAACAAAGATATTTCTGACCTTTGACCTCCCCAGGCTGGTATTTCTCACTCATGCATTATTCACTGCTAGGGAGATGTGATTTTTTGATAGGTCAGACCTCTTTGGGTGGCTGTAATATCATGGCATGGGTACAGGCTGGTTTGTAATCAGCAGACATTAATTTTTCATACAGAGGATAGGGGGTTCAAGAGTAAGGCATTGGCAAGATTTGAGGTCTGGTTATGGCTGCCTCCTTGTTAGTTCACAGATGGCTTCTTTTCATCTATGCAAGGGTCCAGGAACACAAACTCTTAAATCACAAACTCTTTTCAGGTATAAGGTGAAGAATACGGAGCCAGGGATCTCTTCAGGGCCTCCTCATAAGGGTATTGCTACGGCTCATGAACATCTAGCCTCTAAGACTTACATGCCCCAAATGTCCACCCTTGGTCAGCCTTCCACTGTGAACTTAATTTCAGCCTAAGAATTTTGGAGAATGAAGATATCTGATCACAGCATTCTTTTTTGGCTCCCCAGATTAATACATTTTATTGAAAAGTGGTTTTATTACATTCTGGGAGCCTCACATCTCAACTCATCCCACTGCTAAGAGATTACTTACTATTCAAAGGTTCATCTAAATCCAATATCCATGAGTTCCAAGAGATAGTTCTCTTGTGCAAATTGTTCTTCTTCTGCAAACCCATGACATGAGTGGACAGACAGAACAGATACCGTCACTTCTTTTTTTTTTTTAATTTTTTTTATTAATTTATTCTTGTTACATCTCAATGGTTATCCCATCCCTTGTATCCTCCCATTCTTCCCTCCTTCCCATTTTCCCTTTACTCCCCTCCCCTATGACTGTTCCTGAGGGGGACTTCCTCCCCCTGTATATGCTCATAGGGTATCAAGTCTCCGTCACTTCTAAAGAAAGAACTAGAAAAGTAGACAGAGAAGCAGTAGGCGATTGACAGTAAACCATATGCTTTGCTGTGCTGTACCTTAGAGCCACTGGGGTAATGTTAGCAACATGGTAGAGCTGGGTCTGACTCTGCCTTCACAAAAGCTTTGTGTGTCACATGTGCATGGTTTTCCTAGATCTTGAGTCACATACTGGTGGCTCTGTATGTCTTCAAGAGGGGTCTTGTAGTCCTGTGCTTACTGTGACTTTGGGGGTCAGCAATGAATGGTACAACTTTCATTTCTCAGCTGCCTTTGGGACCATTCTTCTGTTGACTTGGGCAACAGCTCACAACTTTTGTTTATTTAGCTCACTCACTAAATGGTGCTTAGCCGGACTTTTATATCGTACCCAGAACAGACTTTCTTGATTTTTTAAAAATGTGATTAGATATGAAACTTTGCAAGTCTTCAAGTTCTGCTGCCTTTCTAATGAATAAGATCATGTTTAACTCATTTGTCTCTTTTCCTGTTTTATTACACATTTTCAGGAGGAAGCAAAGCATTCTTTCAACTATTTGCTTAGATATTTCATCAGCCAAATAGGAAACTGTATTGCTTATAAATTCTATCTACCACACAATGCTGGGACACAAACACAAGGGAATTAAGTTCTTTTCTATTACACTTTGAGGAAGGATAACCTTGATGTCCATTACATCAGAGTGCCGTGACGGCATTGAGCACTCTTCTACCCACATTCTTTTCCCAGAAGTGAGGGATGCCCTACTGCTTCCTCTTTCTTTATGAGCCCAGGACTGACCATAGAAGTTTCTTTACAGAAGTATCATCCTTTTCTAGTATGAACCTCAAAATTCTTACATCCTCTACCCATTGCCTGGTTCTAAAGCTGCTTCTATATTTTTAAGTATTTACTCACACATCTTCTAATTTCTGAATTCCAATCTATCTCAATCCATTTGGGCATTATAGACTGGGCAGTTTTTAAATGATGAAACTTATTTTTTTTCCTCTTTTGTGTGTTTAAGAATTCCAAGATGAAGGTGCTGACAGGTTGGTGCTGGGTGGTGGCTTATTTCCTGGTCCACAGTTAGCTTCTTCTTCTGTGTCTCCATGAGGCCAAGGAGCAGGAGGGATCTCTCTAAGTCTCCTTTTACAAAGACACTAATTGACTCATTCTATTCATGAGGACTCAGCTTTCATGACCCAGTCACAGCCTTATTTCTGATTACCTCTCTCTGAAGACTTAAGGATTTCTTATATTAATTTTATTTGTATGTTTTGCTTGAAAGGACATGCATGCACCAAACGTATTCCTGGTTCCTCTGAAGCCCAGAAGATGGCATCAGATCTCTAGGAACTGGAGAGGCAGATTGTATTATGGCATGTAGGTGTTGGGAAACAAACATGAGTCCTCTGCAGTTTAATGTATAAATATTGGTGCACAAGATTATTCAGACTATGGCAATAAACAGTCCTTTGTGCTGTTGTATAAGACAGAGATTTCTGAGTGAGCTGCATATGGTCATTTGTGAGAAATGGTCAATTGCCACGTCCACCTCTACTGTTCTGCCCTCACTTCCCTTTTGGTACCCTGCTTGTTTTCCACTCGCCTATAGTAAGAATATGCTCCTTCCTTTTGAGAATTAAAATTTTCTTCTCCCCATGGTTCATTTGGGTTTGACAGTGTTCTGGTTCAAGTCAAACATCAGCCCTTATGAATCTCAATTTCTAGTATACAACACAAGCCAGAGTTCTTTTGGATTTTATAAACATAAAAAGTACTAGGTTTTTCTTTGGAATAGCCCAGTTGGGATGATGGAAACCTGAGGTTGGGAGCTCCCTTGTTTTTTTTTTTTTTTTTTTTTTTTTTCAAACAGAATGAGGCAAAAATGAGCAAAATGTAGAGATGTGAATTCAGTAGAAGGAGAAGTGACAAACAGCTCTGTATTCTGGAGTCTCACAGGAAATGACCTCAAACATTCCATTGTCACATTACCTAATTTTCTTCAGATTTTCTGTCACTGAAAAACTTAAAAGTCTTAGCCAATATACTTAAGCGGTTCAACTGTGTGTCCGCTATGGTACTGTACATTCTGTCATTACTACAAGTTGTCAGGAGAGTTTAGAAGGCATAGCAGTTGGTATCTTTTCAAGAAAATAAAACTATAACATAATATTTGATTGTCTCGATTTATTATCATTTTATGACTTGAAGCATAAGTATTAGATTTCCCAGAAAGAGGTAATATTTAGGATGGACTGAAATAGTATTTTCAGCAATTTAACACATTTTAATGAAGGAATTTAGTGAATCTGTTTCTCACCAGCCCCTGGGCTTTTTTCTTAAATGTTGTGATGATTGGTAGGGAATGAGGTTCAGTAATGTTCTTCTGTTTTCTTCTAACAGAGATCAAAAGTGGAAGGAAAGAAATATCGTGCATGGAGCTTAAGCTCAGCTAATGTGAGGAACAGAAGGGAAAACAGGCACCAGCCTGAACTTGAACGAACATGTCAAGTGTTACAGGCCTTTTCCCTTACCCCCATGCCTCTCACCTCCACAGCAGAATGGCAGAGACCTTGTCTAAATTCCTTATTTTGTAGAAGATGAGACCCCAGAGGCTAATTAAACAGTTGAACTAGTCTTACAAGGCACATCTGTAGAGAAACAGGATTCTCAGTCCTCTTTAGATATAGTAAGTTGCATGTACATACTTGTTGTAAGATAAATTGTTTGATGTTATTTCAAATGATGATTTTCCTGCATTAATGAGGTTCTGCTAACAGACGGAAAGAAGAAGATCATGCAATCTCTGGAAAAACTTGAAAGCAAATAAACCCACATCTGTAGCTTCCCATATTTTCAATGAAGCATATTTTCATACTGCTGTGTATACCTCTCTTTTCTCACTCTCGGGCTTTTGTTGGTTCTTTGCCTTTTCTGGTAGAGCCTTCCTACTCTCAGTCTGGTTCAACACACATCTTTTAATGGGATGTAAACAATTAGTAAATGATGAGCCTGGGTTTTGCTAGGTCTTTCTCAGCGCTGATGAGGTAGTAGCTCTCTTTCTTGTGGCTTCCCATGCGGTTTCCAGCAATAATACAACTGTAAGATAAATGACCACTCATCTGGAGAAAAGGCTCTTGAAGCAAGTCTCCAGATTCCAAGCTAGATCTTTCCCATCTACTCACTGTAGGCTGTGTGGAGACAGTCAATGAATGTTGATTCAATTTATAAGGGGCACAGAGTAAGGCTGAATATCTAATATGCTGGAGGTCAGACTCAAGGCTCAAAAAGGTCTTTAGATGCTGGGGTAATGGCCTAAATCCAATAAGACAAAACTTAGAGGGAATAATGTGAGGTCTTGCACTTCAGTCAGTGAATTCAATTGGGGGAGATGTAGCTTAACATTAGATCTGAGGGGAAAAACCTCTGGGGTGTCTTTGCTGACTATAAACTTGATGTGGATCTGCAGTAACAGGATTGTTGAAACAAAATCAGTCTTGCCTGAATCCATTAAGTTTAGATTCTAGTGTGAGACGAACAGTCATCATTCTGGCTCTTGGTTCTGGTTGGAAAGTGTACCTGGAATTCTATATTTTGTTTCGAGTACTTCACTTATAATGACAGAGATATATGATGGTGTGTCCTCCATAAGGGAAATGCAACTGGTACCACTCACTGTTTTACTTATTTGGCGTGTCTTTTCTCAGTGCCCATCATGATTCTGGACCTTCTCTTGGCCCTAGACATACAGAAGTAAATAAGGCAACACCTAAAGGAACTCAGGAAACCAGCAAAGAGTAAGTATGTAATATCCCTTTTCTAGTATTTAAGGGCTTGCGTCTTTTAAGATGCCCAAATAGCCAGTGTTCATCTTATGTGTGCCAAAACAAAGTAACATCTGGGATGAGACTTCCCACTAATAGCATGTTGTTTGCAATTTTGATACACATGTCAATTGATTTTTATGCAGGTCATAGAGGGGAGTCAAATCTAGCAAAATCTTAACAACATGAGTCTGAAAATTCTCCAACAATGCAATTAGCACACCTCTGTCCATGTTCTTTTTATAAGATGATTTTTATTTTTAAATTTTCTTATGAATGGAGGGTTTGTTAGAGCTCACCAGGATATGAGAAATAAGTAAGATTAAGAAAGTAAAAAAAAAAAAAAAAAAAGTACATCTATACCCTACCTGGCAAAGTTCCCTGTGCTCACTTAGCTTAAGAACTCCTGACCAAGCCTACAAAAATAGTGTTGTTTAATTAGCAATCTTTAGAATTACTATAAAGTTCTAGATATCTAAGATAGTCCGAAAGTCCTGGTTGATCCTGGGTGGGAATAGACAAGTCACTACCAAGTGTCATTAAACCATAACCGGGTTCTGGGTAGAGACAGATGATATCACTAAGAGATATGCAGAACTTATTATTCTATTAATTTTATTATAGTGCACTAGACTTCCTATGTGTTGGAAAATTTTAAATCTCTATTAAAGTATAAAAGCCTGTGATCTGCAGTATTCCAATGTTGCACCTGGCCTCTGCTTTTACCTAACTGAACTATCTTTATACCAAAGCATCCACACATCCTTTTTCACATGTCGCATCATAATGTCTGGTCTGTCTCCTCCGGTAAGAAATCATTTTTCTTTCTTGGCATTTCTATGGATTTTTTCATATTTATTCTCAAACAGTTATTAAATTGTATTACAACTCCCCAGCTCAAACTCATTCATCAGTAAATATTTGCCAAGCACCTGCTCTTGCACAAGGAGAAGTAATTGGACCTGATCTTGAGGGACTTTGAGGACAATCAGGGTTCAGGTCGGGATAGAAAGAGCTTCCGCAGGACACTGCTGGGTGAGTCTGTGGTGCTAAGTGGTGCAGCTCTGAGAGTGCATTCCATGGAGACAGGAAAAGTTCAGGGGGACTGATGATCAGGGTAGGTTCCTGGGGGAGCCAGGCCTTGTCATTATTGAGCTTACTTCTTCTAGGGGATCTGGGTTCATAGTCACTTGCGCGCGCGCACACACACACACACACACACACACACACACACAGACACACACACTTACACAATACATATACACAAATGCTCAAACATAGTCACGAGGCACTCAGGCTTTCAGAGTTTGTGCTATAAATAATCAAATGTTGTATAGCAATTGTGGCACCATTTAAAGATAAAAGTCCCATTGAGTTTGAAGGTATTGTTATCTTGAAATAAAATAGTGAAAGAAAACTATTGTCAATATGACTGTTCTTAAATATCGATATTTGAAACATGATAGTCTCCCCAAACACTGTTTGACCCTTTTTGTTTATGTCAAGGTTAGAGTCAGCTTTTTGTATTATCTTATTAACTGTGGTCCTTTAAGTCAGCCAAGTGATTCTCTTTCTGAAGCTCAGTTGTTACATAGAAAAATACCTCTTAACTTGTAGTGGTATAAACAATAAATACAAAGCTAAAGGAAAAAAAGCTTGATATATAATATATGGAACAGGTGTTATTTGGGGGTGTTTATTATATCAGGCAGTTGCCTTAGTTTTCCATTTTCTGAGAGTTTATTTTCTTGATTTCTGCTTGCATCCTGGATGAAGTTTTATTGTTGTTTTTCAAGATCAATTGCTTGGCAAGGCTCTAGAAATAGCCCGTTTTAAAAAAAATCAATAAATAAGGGATTAAAATTATTTTATTAAATTCAGAGTATGGTATTTGTCTTCAGGAGGATTATAGATCATCTGAAGAAGTCAGGGTTCTTGACCCCAAGCAGTTAATAGTCTTATAAATGTATTAAGCAACACACACAACTTTTATAAAATATGTATGTTCCATCTACCTAGAATTTCCTTCAGCCATCCATAAAACTATACATTGCATCCATGAGTTAGGAATATTCCCTAAATATCCTGATTAAGATTTAGATATATTCTTCATGGATTCGTCTTTTTTTTTTTTCTTTTGCCTTGGGCCATACTTAGTAAATTAAACTGAGGTTCTATTTCTGGCATTCTGTTTACAAGGATTTGTTTACCTGGCATCTCTGCCAAGCCTCTCTGCTAACTCCACTCATCCAGTAGTTATATGTTCAAGTGTTAAGTCTCTGCATTGTCTTCTCTAAGTCTGACATTCTACAATGTCATAAGATGGTTAATGAAATGGAAGCATGATGGTTTAAGAATCGCAAGACCTTCTAACTTTAGCTCTACCAACATTTTTCCCTCTCCTTGTGTGAGGATGTCACTTAACTTGTTCCTCTGCTTCTGTTTCTATGTATGAAATCTACAGAGAAAGGACATCCTCTCTGAGGGGCAGAACATGCAGAACCTCACACATGGGACTGTGGTGTGAAGTGACAAATGAGCTATGTGTGACGTAACAGCAACATCATTAAACACAAAAGTATGGAGTTTATCTTTACATCCTCTTTGTATTTGAACAGTTTAGCCCCCTCCTCCAAATTTTCTCAAAAATCTGAGCTTCTTGTGTTCCCTCATTGTTGTCATGAAACACAAAACAGAAGTAACTTAAGAAAGAGGTGATTCTGGCCTGCCATTTGAAGGTGCGGCTCATTATGCCCGGGAAGGCAGGACAGTAGGGGTGTGATACAACCCGTTACAGCATATCACAGTCAGAAAGGAGGGACAAATGAGTGCTGGTGCTTTGCTTCCTTTCATTTTGTTTTAATTCAGTATGGTGACTCCACTGGTGGGAGGGTAGTTCCCACTCTTGTGGTCAGTCTTCCTACCTCACTGAAACCCATCAAGAACTTCCTTCACAGGCATGCTCAGGGTGTACCTCCTAGGTAGTTTTAGACCCTGCCAAATTGACAATCGAAATTACCATTACCTTTAACACCTTTAATCTCAGCACTCGGGAGGCAGATGCAGTCAGATCTCTGTGAGTTATAGGCCAGCCTGGTCTACAAAGTGAGAAAGTGAGTCCAGGACAGCCAGGGATCTGTGTAACAAAGAAACCTTGTTTCAAAAAAACCAAAACTAAACCAAACCAAACCAAACTAAAACAAAACAAACAAACAAACAAACAAAAAACAAAACAAAACAAAAAGATTACCATCACACAACCTTTTCCAGCTTTCCCATTAAATCATGAGAAATTTAAAAAGCAGGGACAGTAAGACTATAACTGAAAGACACCTTTTTTCTTCTCTCTCTCTCTCTCTCTCTCTTGTCTTTAAAATGCTGTGGCTTGTTTGCTCTCTAGAACATTTGAAGAAGGTGAATGCATTCTAAAGCCACTGGAATGTAAAACTTGTACATCAAGAAAATATAAGGCTATTTGGATGAAGATATGACTTGTAACACAGGAAACAGGGCTTGATTGGCACTTGAGGGCTGCAGCTCAGAGTTGGGTACCAATCTGAGAGACTGCAAAGGGTTTTTTGCCTGCACAGTATAAATTTAGGTCACTTTTTAGAACCTTCAGGAATACTTTTGTTTGAACAACAACAGGATCCTTTAGAAATGGTGGGATGAGCCTATTCCTAGGATTATTCTCAAGTAAGCAATGTGTTATGGTTTCTCAAGGGTGTACTGACCTTGTCTGGCTCAGAATGGTGATTTAGTTTAGTGCCTGAGGACAGTCTCAAACTCCACATTATCTGTCACTTGTGTGTATTTCTGTCTGTTTGGGAATCTTGGTTTTGATATTATCCTGTAACATCTGTGAGACAGTCAGTGTGGCAAGAGAAGGGCATGGGAATAAGAGAGATCAGTGCGATTGCATTTGTTAACACACATGTTTCATTAGAAATGTTATGATTGCATTTTCCTTGCATCTGGAGTTTGGAAAATTCTGGCTTCCCATACTTGAGTTCTTTGTTCTAAAAGAAGGGGGAAACCAGGCAGCCATAGGTGATATAATGGATGCAATAGTGGTGCTATATACCACTCATTACTTGATGGGCCCTTCAAGTTGCACAATACCTTTACTACCTAAAAAGGCCACATAAGGAACAGCATTCATGCCAATGAAAGGCTATAAGTAAAAACCAAAACCAAAAAATAGGAAGTTATCTGTATTAGTCGAAATACGACCTCTATATTATAAAACATAAGTTTCCACGTTGTCTGCTGATGATTATGTCTTTAGCAAACGTGTTAAGAGAAAGCTAAGATCAGAGGTTGTGCCCATAGAGAACTTTGTGTGACTGAAGAGGCAGCAATGAGAGGAGAGGTCGTCTCTTGGATATGATGAGGTCCTGTCACAGACTGACGGGAGTGCTGCTCTCTGCTACTTTCAGGTAAGGGACATGACTTGATCCCAAATTCCATTTCGATGGCTATCACTTCACATGCACTCTTAGTTGAAAGGGTGGACATGCAAAACAACCCTTTTGAAGTCAGGGTAGCTTCCACCTCAGACCTTGAGATCATTACCTCTGCTGTCCCAAGACACAATGGCTTTTCCCATTGCCCGGAAAAGTGGGGAGCACCCTTCCTCCAGCTGTCAATGTAAGGGAGTCCAGAGTTGCCATCATATTAATCTGGACACTCCCCCACCCCTCCACTTCTTCTGTTCTTTTTAATGTTGGATTTTCAGGGAGATTGGTAAGGAAACATTCCTTAGGATTCCTTATTTAGTACTTTGAAAGTTAAAGGCAAGGTAAAGTGAGCATTGGGCTAGTGACCACAGAGCTTTGAGGCTATGACCACAGAGGGGCTGGCAAGATGATTTAGCAGGCAGAGGCACTTGCTGCCAAGGCTGACGACCCAACTTCAATCCCTGGGGGCCACATGGGAAAAAGAGAGAACTACCTCCTCCCAGCTGTCCTCTGACCTCTACACGTGAGTTGTGTCACGCACAAACATACACAGTAAATGAATGAATGAATGAATAAAAATGATAAATCGTGAAAAATATGGGAGTAAGAGATTGGTTGCTTTGGAAAGTTGGATTGGAAACTAGTAAGTAGAGCAGTGTTCGTAGAGAACACTTACTTAAGTGGTTTTCAGGACAGGGACTGAACTTGGTGTCACAAATCGATGGTGTGTATTTACATGATGGAAATCAACAGACACTGCAATTTGGAATTTAGTTGTTTTCATGGGTTTTTTTTGTTTGTTTGTTTGTTCACTTTTGTTTTTGTTTTCCTTTGCCTAGATTCCAGAAATGATGTCAATGAGAAAACCAATGCAGATGTACCTAAAAGTGTGTTTTTATCTTTCCATTTTGTTGTGAATAGCATAAAACTGGAGGAAATACTTTTATCATATTTCAAAACCATTGTGTGAAGATCTCACTGATGTGGCCAGTCAGTGAGGTCCCATTTCTATTGTTTTGCCTTTACTCATTGTCAGATAATTTCCTCTATGATCCAGTTTAAAAAAAAAAAAACAACTTATGTGTTAATCATGGCTCTTATGCAATCATTCATCAAGAATATTATATAGAGGGCATAAGGCAGGACTTAATTGGGAATGTTGATGTGCAGACAAATGAAGAGATTTGGGAGATAGAAATCTATCACTGTCATTGAATTTGATATTTAAAAATGGTTCAAGGCAACTGATGCATGTGGGATACAGGTTATGGAGAAGGAAACACTCTCCTTGAGGTATACAAGAGCGGGGAGCCTTTGGACAGGTGCGGACGTCATCAAAACATTTCATGTCAAGAGAATAGAGAAGGAAATGTATTTGGGTGGGAGAATGTGGACTGACTTCTGGACATAGGGATTGAATAGGCTTGGGAATTAGAGCGTACCTAAGCTCCAGCTTAGGTAGAGCTTAAGTTCAGTTGGGGAAGCCATTGGTATAATTAACAAAAGAGGCATATTTATGCTGGTAGAATACGTACCATGTTTGGGACTCTTGAATAGAATTTTAAACTTGTAATTTTAAAGTTGGAAGGAACATGACTTGTCTTGGTTCCTAATTTCTTTTTTTCTTCTTTTGGTATGAAAAAAATTGGACAGAATTTTAAAAAGCAGATCTAAATTTAGATTCTCAGCCTTCCGTTAGATATAGCAGATTTCCCCTTCAACTTGATTTCCTAACTCTGGGTTTTATGTTATTTGTTTTCAGGGAACACTGGGATTTTACTGGCTTCCAACACAGTCTCTGTCCCATATAAGGTGCTCAGCACTTTTGTTAGCTGAAAGCACTTGTGAGAATTTTGGAAGAGACATGATGCATGTTACACATACATTGGAGGGCCAGACAAGCACTAAAGAAAATCCTTGGAGAAGTGGCAAACAGATATGGGTAGTTAATTTCTTCAGATCAATAAAATGGTAAGTTATATAAACAGCAGAATGGAATCACAGAGCAACACATGCTCTTTTCTAGTACCAAGAATGGTTATTTACAGCCATCAGGAAGACATGATTATATATGTAGTCTATATACGCCTGGTACAAATCATGGTTGGTGGAATTTCTTTACTGGACAGACATGAAAAGGCAACAATGTTCACGATGTCCAAGGAGGAGTTTGTGCTTAGTCCTGTCATCCACTATGACTCAGATCCTTGCAGGTTACTCTATGATATGATAACATTCAGGTCTGGCTCAAGTGCCAGCTAGAAGCTTCATTACAGGTTTAGCTTAGGCAAAGCACAGATGGATACTAATGATGTGCCCTGTAAATGATTTTCCTGACGTTTGAAATTGCCTCTATTATTAAGATTTGATGGAAACACTGGGATAAGACTAGGTGGACATGACTCTCCACAGGGGACACTACTGTTGTCATTGTGATCAGTGGGGGACCAGAACCTAGAACACAGGCAACGGCTGTCTTGAGGGAGTTTTCCACAGTTCTGATAATTGAGAGATAAGTATTCACTAGAATTTCGGATATTGATCAGCAGGTATTCCATATTTATTACATTTCATTGAATGTGTAACTGTTTCCCACTTAATGACAGTTACTCTTTCATGTTTGCTGTTCTATTACCTTCTCTCTGGAATATTTTAAAGTATATGCTGGATGCATGTTGCAGGTTGTGTTAGGGACACAAGTGATTATTTTAATTTCTTTATGATATTGCTCCAAGGTTTTCTTTCTTTTTAAATCCCATTGTTGATAGTAGAAATTTGAATTGGAAACAAGTTGCATCTTAGCTGCAAGGTTCAGAGAAAGGTGCCAGACTTTTTCTGGGTCACTTTTCATCTCTCTGCTTACAGGTATCTTAGCTTTCTATCACTCTCTTCCACACAACACATGATATTTGTCCTGAACAGTAAATTCCACTTGTTTTCATTTCTCTTGGGCTGGTTTTTTTCTCTTCCCTTGCACAAATTTCTAAAACAATATTCTGGAAATTCTCTTCTGACACTTATGTGCTCATATGAATAGCTGTGTTCATTTGTTAGTGGAACTACCAGACAGCCTGATTCAAGGGAGAAGTCAGACAATTCCTCTGCATTCTTCATGGAGCCCGAGGCTGTTAATGAATTAATATACCTCAGAATAAAAATGAACCCCATATACTGTAGTGGAGTTATATCCTGATAAGCTCTATATTGAGCATAAAATGGTGTCATCAGAAAAAAAATTATTTAATGTTCCTCACCTAAGACATTCAGGCATATCAGAGAACATGGTGGAGTGCTGGTGGTTTACCTCAGTGACTATGTGGCTGATGGGGAGCTGTGGTTCACTTATGATGGCCAGGATTGCAAGAGAGTTATTGGACTGCAAACCACTAGCCAAAGAAATGACCAACATTCAAAAGTTGAAGCACTGTTTCTAGTGATATCATTTTGTGAAGTTATGAAGTCAAAAACCAGCGAGCAGAACCATTGCAAGTTGGGGGTCATTTGCATTGCATTAACCTGTCTATGTCTTACTCTGTTCCACTTTCTTGCGTTTTGCATTTGTCTGGTTTTACATTTCATTACACAGAAGAGACAGTTAATAATGAGAGCAGCCGTCGGTACTGAGCACTTAGGAAGCAGAGATGACTCTGTCTAAATGCTTTCCATCCATGCTTTCATTTAATCCACATGACAACCTTCTGGAGTAGATGCTGTTACTGTCTTCATTGTATGCTTGACATCTGTGATCCAAATGGTAGGGATCCTAGTCCAGTTCTGCCTCTGCCATCTTGGACACCTTCACTTCTGTTCTTTATGCCTATGATCGCCTTTCTCAGATTGTCTTCTAGTCATTAGTCTTATTTCAAGTGATTTATAAAATGTCTTGGTTTTCTGTTTTGCTTTTCACTTATGCTCAAAAGTTGATTGGAATCGTTGCTGTTTCTCTCACTACTCAGTCAGGAATGTTTATTGGAAAGGTACATCATTTTTGCCCTTGGTTTCACATCGAGATATATCAGGCTTTATTGGTTTTATATTTCTTTATTGAGAGAAGAAGCTATTTTTAATTTCCAAATGGCCATAGGGAAATAAAATCAGAGTTTATATAAAAATAGTAGCAAATACAGCCATGTACGTATATAAATATTTACATATTTACCTATAAAAAGATGTATACATCAACAACATATAAAAAGAAATCACATGCATAATAATGTAATATATAATCATATATATTAATATTACATTCACACACAAATATAGGCATGCATGTACACATTTTGAGGTTTACTTATTAATTTAATTGTGAATTGTACCCAAAACACTCTCACATAAACACCCAGAATTATGCTTGACTGACTATCTTGGTGGATGCCAAGCTGGTACATGATGATAACCATCACAAGAGTTTTTATAGTTATCTGAATTAAAAATTTTAAGATGTTAAGATTCCCCTGGATGTTATGTATTGAGTGAGACTGGTCCAGTGGGCATGAGAAATTGAGTATGATTTCCTCAGTGGTCTTTAGCTCTTTGAGAAAAAGAACTATGCAAACTAAAAATGCAAGGCCAATTCAAGTTCAATCAAAGTTGATGTTAATACAGTGAAATCATTAACACCAGTTAAAGGAAGGTGCCTTGTGGTCTTGTCTTTGATTGTAGCGTCACCACCTTTTGGACTTGCTTCTGTTTGTCTCTCACACTGAGAACACTAACTTTTTATATGCATGGATTTCATCATTTCCTAGTGATTGGTATTATGCCATAGCTTATCATTATTTTCAAAGGACAAGAGCTTTGATAGAAAGTTGGAACTTGCCAGCTGTGAATGATTGCAGTGTCTGGTTCAGAGCTGCAGTCCAGAGAAGATGGAACATGTTGAGCTGGGAGGTGTTACACACAGTAGCCAGTCTGGGGAGAAAGGGCCAGGCTAAGTGTGGGGAAGGGGCGCTTAGGTCGCCAGCTGAGTATGTGGGGGTACAGCAAAGAGTCATGCAAAGACTATAAACAAGAAGCCAAGTCACGAGGAACTGTCTGCTTGTAGTGAGTGCTAATGAGGAAAATCTCAAACTGAGCGTTGCTGGTCTTCAGCAATGGGCTCCTGGACATAATCAACACCCTGCCCTAATTCTCAGCAATTATTTCAAATATGGGTTCAGGCTACTAACTCCACCACCACGCTTGACCCTATTTTCTGTCTACTCTTGCTGGAACAGACAGAGACAATATGCATGCAACTTAGGTAATGAACATGAGGAAAGGCGTAGGGTAGTAATTCTTTCATCCTTTTATTTTATGTATGAAACTTATCTGGGGGCCGTGCTATACTGCCCTGTTTATCTAGAACCAGGACATAGGTTTACTCTGGTCTCTGAGGGGCATGATTCTGAACGCTTCACAGAAAACATGTTACATAATAATTTGAATGACCACATTTGTGAGAAGCAATACTTTTCCTTTTTGGTTTTTGGTTTCTTCTATACAGGGTTTCTCTGTGTAGCCTTGGTTGTCCTAGATTCACTTCCTCCCCGAGTGTTGGGATTATAGGCATTTGCCACCGCACCTCCTGCCTGCCTTCTTTCCATCTTTCTTTCTTTCTTTCTTTCTTTCTTTCTTTCTTTCTTTCTTTCTTTCTTTCTTCCTTTTAAGACTCCTGGTTACCTTTGGACCTTCAAGGAAAATGATGTCATTGCTTGTATGATTGTTGATGGAGAACTTCGAGAAAGTTTGTTTTTTAATTTAATTACCTTTTCCCAATGTGAATTAAGCTGAAAGGCAGTCTTGCAGGGTATTTGTTACATAGGGGCCACCTGTGGTGATCACTTAAATTGATTCATTAGTGATAACCAGCAGTTGAGAAGCTTGGTTGAAGAGCTACAACAGGACAAACATCAGCTAAAATGTCTCTCAGTCTTTTGGTGAGGTGAGAGTAGCTGTGGCTTATTCACAGGCACCCACCTAGTCTCCCTTTGATCCCTTAGGGAAAAGGAAAAGGAGAGTCAAATTAACTTGCAATGGCCCTTGTCTATGAGCACCCTTAGGACAGCCCATCAGATACCTACTCTCCATTTTTCCTGCAGGCCCTAGGATTTCACATTTGCCTATGGCCATTCAGAAACGTGCTGTCACTGCCACCACAGAAGCTGGCTTTACCAGTGGGTCAGCTCTTGTTGTGTAGCCATTAGTATTAAATATTTTACAACTATTTTGTATTTTTTTAGAAAAAAAATTTAGATTTATATACAATTACAAGTAAATCTAGTATAAAGTGTTGCCATATGCCCTCCATATAGCTTTTACAAATGTTAAATTTTACATAACCAGAGTACAATTAGCAAAGCTCAAAAGTTAACGTCTTATTAAATTTTAATGTTATTGTCTTAAAATTAGGCTTCCCAGAGGGTGGCTACATTTTCAAATCTTTTAGTAGATCTTGTCCATAAATTGAAGATGTCCCCTCAGGGTTCCGTCTAATGTTATCATCTGGTGACTCTCCCATAAGCTGTGGCTTCATTTCTTTTGGCACACACTGTGTGAGAAACATAATCTGTAAGACTTTGGGACACTCTCTGGGTAGGGCCTTACAATCACAGTGCCCTGCTTTGAGGTATCAAGTTGGTTTGCTTCTTTGTGATATAATAGTGCATGTGGCTATGAAAGAAAATCAAAGTTGTGCTGCTACCCTTGAGCCTTTTGAGCCACTTGAGAAGGTGCCTACTAAGATAAGCTGAGGGAAGATAAGAAGAGTAACAGGCTGGCTCCACTTCCCAGAGTCGTGTTAGGGTCATCATTACTTTGCGGTAAGCAATATCAGCTCCAGGAAAACGGTGACTTAGTACCAGGAGATGAGATCTTGCCACTGAGTACAGTGCCCACAGAATCTAGAAGAGGGAATTGGATCGAGGGTAATTGGAGTTAGATGGTTGTAAGCCACCACATGGGTACTAGGACTCAAATGCTGGTCCTCTGGAAGAACAGCCAGGACTCTTAACTACTGAGCCCTCTCTTCGGCCCTCAGGGTTATTCCTTACTTTCATACATATTTACTTCGGGAGTCACGTGACTGATATTGTGTGACACTAGTGGTACAATCATGAGCAAAGGATGTGTGGTTTCTTACTTTGTGGAGCCCTATAGGTTGTATAGGTCTAGAAAGCATTTACTGCATGTATTCTTCAAAATCATGCATGTATGTATGTACCTAATCATGTAATAACTCTGAGAAAAATGGCACGGCAAGTAATTCTACTTTCTCAACTGAATGCACAAAGGTTCTGGGACTTGGCTGGGAGTAGAATTGGAATGTTTGGATTTGGCAGGCTGAGTCTAGGGTTTGTAAGACCAACCACTTTATTATGCTGCTTCTTGTGCACTTGTTTTGAAGGGAAATATAGCATGAAATCAGAACATATAACTAGGATAGTATCTCTTTACTCCTCCTGCTATCTGGGTGCTACTCTTGTATCAGCGTCTTGCACATGCTATAGTTCGCTTCAGTAATGAGATACACTCCCAGCCCCACCAAAGCCTTCCTGATGATGAAGCTGCAGACAGACTGGCCCAGGGTATACACCAGGGCAGAGATGGTGTTAACTAGGGAAGTTAGTGTTTGTGGGCAAAACCTAGGGCTATAGAAGAGAAAGGAGAGATTCTCTTGGACAATAAAGAGCCTGGATAACAAACATACAGGGTGTTTGGGAAAGGAAAAGGCTTTAACGTGCCTGGAGATCATATTAAAAGAAGTTGAGGAGCTGGAGAGGACCACACCACAGATCTTATAAATTATGCTCAGGGCTTTCAGACTTCAGAAACAAACTCTTGTTCTTAAGTATTCATGGTTCATGGCCTCGGGTCCATCCATAAACCTAAAAGCTCTGTTTATGCTCTGCTGGCGAGACACAAATGGTTTATGATCTGACAGTCACAGCACATGGGAAGTTCTTTAAAAGAGAAAGAAGAACATATATATAAAAAGGGAATGTCTGGATTGAACTGGTGAGTAGCTGCTGTCTCTTGTCAAACTCTGAAGTCATCGTTGATGGGTTCACTTTTTTTTTCCTGGCCCATAGTAATCGCTGTGTAGTATTTGTTGGTTTTCTCATCACAGCAGTGGTTCAAAAACCAGATTCACAGGGACATGACATCTCGGAAGGAAAGGCAGTTCTTCCTGAGGTTAACACTGGAGGGTTGGGACTGACGTGATGACTCAGCAGTTTAAAGACACACATGGCTTTTTCTGAGTACCAGAGTTTGGTTCTTAGCAGACACTGAATGGCTCACAACCTTCTGTTACTTCAATTCTAGTGGACCTGACTCCTCCTTCTGGACTCCACCTTCACTCACATGAATACATACAAGCCCCCACCCTCACATACTTGTGCTTTAAAAAGCATGGCAGGGTCAATGGACATGTATGGGTATGGTTTCCTTGAAATTTAAGTCCTCCCCATAGCACGTCTCGGGATCTTCCAGAATGGAGACCTGTGTTTCCTGAGCGTGTGTTTCATGAACTGGGGCTTCTAAGTAGAAGATTCATATGGCCATTTTGACTTTATTAAATAAGGCAAGAGGAAAACTGGAACTCACACAGTGAAGGTAAAGGAGCAGCATCTGAGGTAACACCACTAAACTTGAGGCCTATGCGTGGGGAAGAGGAGGCTCTAGTCAAGGAAAAAAGCCATAATAATGTGAGGTTGTGGAGCTTTTGAAAATACATCTATTAATTGAGTGCATTTGTGTGTGCATGCATGAGTGTGTGTATGCATGCGTGTGTGTGTGTGTGTGTGTGTGTGTGTGTGTGTGTGTGTGTGTGTGTGCCATAGAACACATCGGAAGTCAAGGTCCAACTTTGTGGGAATCTATTCTTTCTCTCCACAATACGTATCCTAAGATAAGTACTGTTTCTACCTGCTGACCCAAGGTTGAGGCACATTAGCAATGGCAAGGAAGATAAAAGATTTGGGTCCAGCGTTACTTACTTAGGATGTGTTAGTTTTGAAATAAATTGTGCAGACAATGAGCTCTAATTGGCACAGGTTCAGGATCCAGTCTAAAGTTCGGTCATTTTCAGACAAACAATTTGTGAATCTTTTGTGGTCAAAAATGGTCTTGGAACTCTTACTTTTCCATATCACTGCCATGGAATAAGTCAAGACTCTTGTGATAGGCAGACAGGCCTTTAAGCCATGCCTACTCTAACAGTGGTGGCCTGTACAGTGTCCTGTACTCAAGCGCGGACCTCAGCTTCTTTATGCCGTTTTTTTTTTTTTTTTTTTTCCGCAGAGTCACAGACAACTCAGACCTGGCCATGAGCAAAGCAGTGAGTGTCAAGGCTGCCGGGACCACCTCATCATGCCAGGCAGTTGCAGATGCCTCAGGTGATTCTTCAGTCTCGACCTCCAGTAGGTGAGCTCCTGTGCTTTCTCACTGAGGGAAAATGGCTGTATAACTCTTTCTGTCTGCATAAATGGCTATCTGTGGGGGTTCAGAAGGACATTGACCACTCTACCTTAGGGTGAATGCACTCTGATGGAACAATGGCCGCCTTCAGCTTTTATTTCAGTAGTTTCAATGTCTGAAAGATGGTGTTGACCTTCACCGTGATTGCTTCTTCTTTCAAGGTCTCCGAAGAATCAATGTCACCCTTATTGAAAACCTCTCCTTTTTTCTTGGGTAGAGCAGAGAGATTTTGCTTCAAAAAATTTGACTACAACCTAGGTAACATGGCTGTAAGGCTACCTGTCTGCCTTTCTGATGCACACCTGTGGGTACATTTATGTCTCTTGTATTCTGTGGAGTCTAGTAGCCTAATGCCAAGAAAACAAGTCTTCTTTATTGTTTTCTACAGAATATCTGAGGTCTGCCTCAGTTTCCACAAACCCCCAATGGGATAATGGAGAATCATTTTTGAGTCCACAGTAAGCAATTCTAAAAGTTTAAGGAAAGTAAAGATCATATTTTCCTGTCTAGAAGTCAGAATTGCCAAGTCCTATGCCAAATATATTTCATAGCATATATTTTTTTCTGTGTACTGTTATTAATTTTTAGTCCTAGGAATCCATTTTACTTGGCAATTCAGGCCTAGGGGTAGAGACATCACAAGATAACTGCCTCATGAAAGAGATAAGTGGTTAGTATGTATGAATAAGGCAGGTACTCGTATTTACTTCAAGTCCAAAAGGCTGACACGGGTTATACCTATACACCAGTACATGGGACAGTGTTTTTGTAATGAAATACCCAACACACTTCCTTTTAGCATCATTGCATAGACAGTGATCTGCCTATGGTGCATCACAAATGTCCACTTGGAGTCAAATACAGCCCCTCGAAAGAGCCTTAGCTTTGCAGCATAAACAATTTGAATTCATATTTGCAAGGCAGAAGCAACAAGCAGTTCTGCATCTGTGAAGTGCAGGCATGAGGGCTACAAGCTGCAGAGCTCAGGCTTGACAGACGGATTTAGCACCATTAGCAGTAGCTTGTTGAAAAACTAAAATGACTTCAAAACTCTTCCCTCTGAACCAGAATAATGCTACATCCATCCCTTCATTAAAACATTCGTTATTTGCTGACTTGTTTTCGGCTTTCCCCAAGCCTCTCACTCTTTTGTGTCGGAGCTAATGTTCCCAGCGTCTACACTGCGTAGGCCCTGATTATTTGTGAGACAGAGTGAGTTAATGCAGATTTGCAAGCTGTTCCCATTTGTTAAATGTCAGAAAAACACATGCAAGTCACTGGCTTTAGCACTTAGCTGCCAGCTGGCTCTTCTGGAAGCAGGGGACAAATGACAGTCTATCACACAGCATGCTTTCAAAGAAAGAGGGGACCGATTCCAGAACCGCAGCATTGGAGCAGCTTTTAACAACATAAGCAAAATCAGAAGCCAGCATCAGTTTTTTTTTCCCCTCTCTTATTTCTTCCCCTGTTGTTGAGTGAATGGCAGCACATTTGGAAGCTTTTTAAACCTTGGGAATATCGATTCCACTGGCCACCATCTGAGAGAGTGATGGGATAATGGGAGCTTGCCAAAAGAGCTGCATACTCTCTGATGAGTGACACTGGAGACACCCTCCCAACTTGGGGGGTGGACAATCCCTGCCCTGTCCTTCAGGCAGAGTTCGTGTCTGCCCTCCCACTGCCAGGCTTTCTATGGGACTCTAGATTTCTGTCCCACTCCATTGGACTCCTGAAGGCCTTGTCTGTGTGCTATATTCCAATGTTAATGCTGCCCACATCCTTAAAAAGTTAAAAACAAGCAAACTACCAACTAAACAAAAACCTTCAAGTGTTTCTAGGGACTGGGGAGGTGGCTCCGTATATAAAGGACTTGCCATGTAAGCACAAATACCCGAGTTCTGATCTCTACCACCCACGTTAAAAAGCCAGATATGGACTCATGCTTCTGTAATTCCAGATCTGGAAAGGCAGAAACAGTGGGAGTTTAAGGGCTTGCTAGTCAGCTAGTGTAGCTGCATCAGTGAACTCAAACTACGGTCAGAGACCATGTTTCAACAAAATACGGTGAAGACTGACAGGAAGAGTCTCAACATTGCCTATTCATGCACATGTGCACACACGCATGCATACCCCCTCACACACAAACACACAATAAATCAAAATTTAAAACTACATATAAATAGACCCTTTTTCATAATGAACTCAAACAGTCTCACTTATTTAAGGAGAAAGTACTAGGATAGAAATTGGGTACCATAGGGGCCGAAAAGAAGTAAAAGACGTGCATGGTTTTCATGCTAGAATCTAAGACAGTTGATGATTTTTTTTAAAAAGCCGTTCACACATGAAAGTACAAATGGATGCAAATGGGACAGGAGAAGGACAAAGACATCACTTTCCATTGTGAAAGGCAAGCTGAGCTTGGAAGGACATGAAAGATTTTTAATAGCCTAAGAGAAGCAAAGGGCACCCGAGATGGAGTTGTGACCGCCAGGCAAGAATGAATGCAAGGAGATAGGAATAGAGTTGGCTGTGACCCTATAGGCCTATTTAGGGCAGAAAGTTAATTATCAAAGAGGTAGGAGAGAATGAAGAACTAAGTTGAGGCCAGGCTGAAGAAAATGACCTTTTAATGGATGGATGGTTTTGAATCAGAGAGTGGTATTTCAGATTATTCTTATCCACTTACCAACATATGACCCAATTCAGTGTTCGGAAACACCTATGTGATTTATGCATAGAACAAAATGGGCTAGGCAATGAGAGGGCATCATCTGGGGGAATGGTTGCATAGATTATGGCATTTCTTTTAGAGGTTAAGTGAAGTTCTTAATGGAAATCTGGGTTCTGGTAAAGTTACCATGCCCCTTACAGCAGTATGAATATTCTCCCTCTGATATTTTGTGAGCTGTAGCACCACTGGCTCCAGCTCCAGACTCTTTGACTGTCACGGAAATCCTTTCCAATCCTTTTCCAATGACTTACTTAGCAGTTTGCAAGCAGTGGACACGAATTTGATCAAAAGCCAGGCATGGGAAGGCATGTTTGTAATGCTAGTGGTGGGAAAGCAGAGACAAGAGAATTCTTAGAGCTAGCCTAAGAATTTGTCTAAAAAACAAATACAACAACAACAAAAACAAAGGTAAAAGGTACCTGAATACCAGAAGAAAGACACTTTAGGCTGTTCTCCTGCCCACACGTACATGTGCACACACGCAGGCATGTATGCCTGCACGAACATGTGCAAACAAATGGCTATATGTCTACACACACGCACACACACACACACACACACACACACACACACACACACACACACACACACACACTTTACACACATGCCCTCAAAACAAACATTTGGTAATCTAAAAGCCACTTTGCTTCTCTCCTTTTGATGACAGTCAAGTTTCTCTTGACATTCCATTTAGGCCCACTCCAATGCCTTCTGACTTCTCTTGCCTTTCTTTAATATCCTTGCTTAGGTGTGAAGGAACGCCTAAGGTTCAACCAGTAGACTTTTAAGGTTCTTCCTGTTTTATTACACATACATTTTTAAGATTATCGAATGTGATTTAGGACAAATGGCCATCATCAGTTTCCTATAAACCACGCTGCTGATTATGACCTTGGGCTGTGACAGCAAAGGGAGTGACTTGTGGCATATGCCTCAGAGTGGGGACAGGTTTGTTTATGCAAAAGCCTGCACTTTGTGCTTACCTTGAGATGACATATCAGTTGCTCTCCAGATGTGGGCATGCTTCACACTGCAGGCACTCAGCCTTCATTGAATAAAAAGAGAGGGCACCTGAGAATGTAAATTGTAGATAAGACCATATAGCAAGAGTGCAGTGTTGCTTTGTGATCATAACTGCAGTGTTTTCCATAGCCAGGAAGAGTTAACATGAGGTTCTTGGTGGGGAACTTTCAACCACAGATAGGGAATAACATTTCACTTATTCTAGGGGTTATGACTTTATAGCCAAGTTTTAGTGACCAGGAAGTAGCTCATCTATAAAAAGTGTGGGAAGCATCCCTTAGCTAAACTATATCGTGGAAGATGTCCCCAGCGCCACCACTGTTTGATTTCATTCTCACTTTATCTGCAGTCTCTGCAGGCTCCTCTTTATCTACCATCTCCTTAAATGTTATTGTAAAACCTGCAGTAGTGTTGATGAAATACAGTTGATTTGATTTGGCTACCAATGATATTTCTTTTATTGGTTTGAGTTCTGTTATGTAAAAAAAGGAAAGACACAATTCCTCTTTCAAGAGTTTACAATCTAGCTCAGATATATAAACACATGTGCTATATGATACTCAACTCAATCAATGCTTATTAATCAAATTAACAAATTCCTATGTGTTCAGAAATGGTAAATACTGGCTCCTGCCCCCCTCCTTGCCACCTGAAGCCCCATGTTTACTACAGGACTGTGGCTCTGTTCACTGGCCCATATAATATGTAATATATGCCTATTATGAAGTCCAAATGAACAGAGAAAAATGGCACCTGTAGAAAGCTACGTTGCATTCTTACATCTTTTGTTGTTTTGGATAGAACCTTTGCTTTTCTGTAGCTTCATTAAGAAATGGTTCAAATGGCTTCATCTTCTGAGGTTGTCCTGCAGTTGTCCAGTAGAAAATGTTCCATATCCATGAGAAATTTATGCCTAATGAATGAACAGATTATTTTTCAGTTTTTACAAAACAAAAAGGACTGTTGTTTGAGCCAATGCCATGGAAAAGGGAGATGAAATGGACAGAGCAAAGACAAACTCAGATGGAAGATGTCCTATCTAATTCTGCCTTCACCATCACCCACACTTGTATAGCTAAATCCATATGTGCATGCAAATCTGTATCCACGGAGGTCAATCTGTTCCTATTAGCATGCCTTACAAAATCTGGCTGCATAAATTGTTACAAGTATCTCCCCATGACTTCCAAAGAATATGGATGAATAGGTAATTACGTGTGCATTTACACGTGTTTTCTATCCTTTATATGAAGACAAAGAAACTTTTCAGATAACAGTGGGAGAGACTATTGGTTTTCTTGTGTGTGTGTGTGTGTGTGTGTGTGTGTGTGTGTGTGTGTGTGTGTGTGTGTGTGATTCTTCAACAGCATATTAGGTCAAGATAAAATTAGGGCATACACTAGAAGATATAAACGAAAAATGGTGTAGGGAGAAGGAAAAAAAGAGCATCTAATTGAATTATTTTCCAGAGATAAGAGAGTAAGAGAGGAGAAAAATTGCAATCTATAAGTAAAGTCGATTCTATTGGTCTTCCTAACAGGATTATGTCATCATGAAAAATGGGTCGTAGGTGCCTGGATGCTGAAGTCTGTACAGGAGTCAAGTTCTCATATGGTGGCTGTGCCATTGGGATGCTTTCTTGTTACTTGTGCCTAGGATACTCTTAGGGGGAAGGAGAGCCCACGATGAAGCTTTTATGAGTGGAACTCATTTGTATTGGTCCTTGGTAGTAGAGACAATGGTCAGCACTTCGTTCTGTGTGTGTTTGTGTATGTGTGTGCATGATTGTTTGTGTGTATTTACATGTCTTTGTGTGTATCTATGTTTATTCATATTTGTATGTGTGCATGTGTGTGTGTGTGTGTGTGTGTGTGTGTGTATGTGTGTGCCATTGTGTGTGTGGATATCAAAGAACAATGTGTGAGAGTTAGCTCTCTCCTTCCATCATGTGGGTGCTCCAGCTAAGTTTGTCAAGTTTGGTAGAAAGTATCTCATAAGTTCACCACACTCCTCTGTGCCCCCAACCCAAGATCATTAAGAACCATTACTTTTAGGGCAAAAAAAGAGGGAATGGGAAGATAAAAGTGAGGGGATAACAATAGGGATGTAATCTGAATAAATTATTAAAAAACAATAAATAAAGAAAAAAGAAGCCAAAAAATCCCAACAAACAAACAAACAAACAAACAAACAAACAAAAACAAACAAAAGAACCCCAACACCACCAAAACCCAAAACAAAGCAACAACAGAAAGCATTATTGTACTTCTCTTTCTGTTGCCAATCACATTCCATACGTGCTAAGAGCACCCTTACTTTTGTGCCTTCTTTCTTACTTCCTATCCTATGTATAAACTCGGCTTCATTCTGAGTTGACCCCTGACAACATGCACAATTAGCTAAAGCTTTTTAGCCTTTCTTTGAAACCTTTTTCTTGGGAATTTTCTCTCTTAATTTTAACAACTACCACCCCCCCCCTTCTTAATATTATCGTTCATGCTACAACTTCCTTGGAAAGCATTGTATTGAACTTTGATCCCAAGTGGTATTACCTCTTAACACCTGTGTCTATCTTTGGGTAGATGCTGCTCCGTATTTGTTAGATCTCTTGCAGTTATAATTGATGGGAACATGGCTCAGACGGCAGAAGTTACAGAACAGATACATTAAAAATATGGGCAGGATTTTGGGAGCAGCTGTTCCATAGTTTAATGATACTTTTCTCACTGGGTCCTTTTCCTTACAGACTTTTTCCTAGTGTTGGATAAATTGTCTTGGTTTTTCTAACTAGCACTTCCTGGTGACAGAATATGACTCCCTTAAAGATGTCCAACATGAAAACCTGAGAATACCCAAATTTGTTAAACCTAGTCCTTTAATAGTTTCTGGACCTACTGCTGTGGTTAAGGACAGGAGTTACTGGGGAGTCAGTTTTATACAAACAATAGAAAGAATATTACCTGTAGGAACAGGAAAATGACAGAAGGCAAGTGACAACACCAAGCAATCACAGTGCCTGATAGACTATGTTCTCATTAATTTAATGTTACATAAAAATGCATACCCTTTATGCTTCAAATTCGGCCTCAAATTACTTTGCTCTCTTGACTATTCCTTATACATTATTTGTATTAAAAAATAAGTTGAAGTATTTTGGAATAACCTAAGAATATATCTGTAGTTGGGTATCATGGTTGGCTTAGGTACAGCTTTCTTTTATTCTATTTTGTTCATGACATTATGCAAACATGTATGTGTGTATATATGTAGGTAGAGGCTTTTTTGTGTGACTTCTAGGAACCCAACTCAGGCCTTCATGCTAGCAGGGGAAACACTTTACTGACTGAACTATCACCCCAGCAAAATTATTCTCTTTCTTTTAAAATTTTTTTATTTATTCTCTCATCTATTACATTCCGGCTACAGTTTCCTTGTCCTCTTCTCCTCCAAGATCAAAGTGTTGACTGGTATCATCTCTAAGGCTGTGGATTTTTCCTGAGACATCTGTTGGTGTTTTACAATTATAGCCATTGGTTGGGGTCTGCTGACGAGTGTCTGGAAATGGATCACTGCAAATCTAATCCTTTAGTTGAAAAGCAATTCAGTGTGTACATTCTGCTGGCGTATTATCTTCACAGGAGAAGAGCATGATTAATAGTGGAACATAATATATTACTCTAAAGGATAGCTGGGGAAAAAGCCAATTTTCAGTGCAGCATTTGGACCCCCTCAGAAGTAAGTTGTATTATAAATTCAAGAAGTGCTATATAAATCTAGAAAAATTTCTGTTGGAAGAGATGACCTATTTAGTCTATTACATGTTAGTTTCTATGATTCTGAGGTTCCTTGCGGGGTGTGCAGAGTGGAGCAATCGAAGAGTGGTAGCTGTCACAGTGTGGGTGCCATCTGTAGAAGAACAGCAAGAAAACGGATGGCAATTCTCTCCCTGGCAGATACTTATTTCTCAAGTGCCTTTAAAACTGGAGATCTGCAAAATCCTTCACAAGTAGTTAAACCATGAAGATTGATTTCCAAATGTATATTTACCAGGAGGAAATATTTTGCAATGTGTCTACAATTTCCATTAAAAATCTAGCCAAATATCTCTCACTTCTCCCCAGACTCCTTTGCTCCTACATTTTAATAAATCAAGGAACATTTGTAAGTGCTAAATGCTAAATGGTTATTCACAGTTAATTTTTAATCAACTAACAACAGTTATGTGTTAATTGAATGCCATTAACAAACCATAACTTGATGCATTAGCTCTTTTGTTATGCAAAGAAACTTTTCCCTAAAGCTTTTATGTATTGTCTGACTTTTTTCCAAACTGAACATCAATACCCTTACACCATGAGTGTAACAAATGTGTTTGTTGTCATTATGCATGGTGTATGTTTATGTCTCTGTATTCATTGCAACCAAGCCAGAAGGTACCAAAGACACTGAAAATAAAAGAAATTCAACATTAGTCAGTCTCTTGGAAGATATTAGGTGATGCCAACTGGATATTTTAGTAAAAGGTGAAAGATTTATATGATCTGAAGAAAAACTAGAATATCAATTGGATATTTTAGAATCATAATTTAACATTTTTTAAGTTTTAATTTCTCTGTGATACTAAATTTATCTTTGGCTTTTTGCAAAGTAGTTGCTAATTGCAAGAATTACTTTGAAAAGAAGATCAGGATTGATTTCTATATGGATTCCTCTTTCATTATAGATTGAAATATAAAGTTGACAGTGTTTGTGTACCTTACGTGATTGTTTCCTTCCTACTTCAGTACAGTTATATACAGAAAATGATAAAGGTTGAACTATGCTACAGCAAACTACCCCAACTCAAGCAGAAGAGATGGAGAACTACCTTCTCTGTGAGATGAAGGAGCATTGCTTGCCAGGTCAGCCATCTTGTTGAATGTGTTGTTCAAGTCTCTGTGAGGAAACTCTATGAGGAAATGCTTCCTTAATAAGATTTAAGAACTGTTTTTGTTTTCATTTTGTGTATGTTTGTGTGTCTGCTTATGTGTTCTTGATCAACATGTAATACTGCAAGGTACTAAACATGAGGGTTTTCTTTTCTCGCTCTTTTTCTCCTAGCTTCAGGAAGTTCTGGGTGAAGCAAACTAAGGTGATTGCCTCATTGCAGTGGAAAATATTGTTAACTCTATCCTATGGAATGTTCCTGTACTAAGTTTGCCATTGTCTCAACTATCAAAATCAATGTATATTGTAGGCACTGAGGTGGTCATTGATTATTCTCTGAACTTCATATGGAAAAACAAAAAACCCAGAATAGCTAAAACAATCATGTACAGTAAAAGATCCTCCAGAGGAATCTCCATACCTGATCTCAAGCTGTACTATAAAGCAACAGTAATTAAAACAGCATGGTACTGGCACAGCAACAGACGGATTGATCAGTGGAATCGAATCGAAGACCCAGATATGAATCCATACACATATGGTCACTTGATTTTTGACAAAGAAGCCAAATCCATTCAATGGAAAAAGGATAGCATCTTCAACAAATGGTGCTGGTCTAACTGGATATCTATGTGTAAAAAAATATGCAACTGTGGGCTGGAGAGATGGCTCAGAGGTTAAAAGTAGCTTCTGCTGGCTGTTCTTCCAAAGGTCCTGAGTTCAATTCCCAGCAACCACATGGTAGCTCACAACCATCCATAATGAGATCTGATGCCCTCTTCTAGTCTGCAGGCAGAGTGCTGCATACATAATAAATAAATAAATATTAAATAAATAAATATTTTTTAAAAATGCAACTGGACCCATATTTGTCACCTTGCACAAAACTCAAATCCAAGTGGATCAAAGACCTCAACATAAAACCAGAGACACTAAGTCAGTTAGAAGAAAAAGTGGGGAAGAACCTGGAACACATTGTCACAGGAGACAACTTCCTGCACAGAACACCAACAGCCCAGGCCTTAAGGTCAGCAATTAATAAATGGGACCTCATGAGGCTGAGAAGCTTCTGTAAAGCAGGAGACACTGTCAAGAGTACAAAGCAACAGCCTACAGACTGGGAAAAAATCTTCACCAACCCTACATCTGACAAAGGTTTAATATCCAAAATATATAAAGAATTCCAGAAATTAAACACCACCAAACCGAATAACCCAATTGAGAAATGGAGCTTGGAACAAAACAGAGAATTCTCAACAGAGGAATATTGAATGGCTGAGAAAAACCTAAAGAAATGCTCAACCTCCTTAGTCATCAGGGAAATGCAAATCAAAACAACTCTGAGATTCCATCTTACACCCATCAGAATGGCTAAGGTCAAAAATTCAAGCGACACCACATACTGGCAAGGATGTGGAGAGAGAGGAACACTCCTTCATTGCTGGTGGAAATGCAAACTAGTACAGCCACTTTGGAAATCTATCTGGTGCTATCTCAGAAAACTGGCAATAGGGTTTCCTCAAGACCCAGCTATTCCACTCCTTGGAGTATACCCAGAAGATGCTCCAGCACACAACAAGAAAAGTTGCTCAACCATGTTTATAGCAGTCTTATTCATAATAGCCAGAACATGGAAACAGCCTAAGTGTCCCTCAATAGAAGAATGGATAAAGAAACTGTGGTACATTTACACTATGGAATACTACTCAGCTATTAAAAACAAGAAATTCCCAAAATTTGTGGATAAATGGATTGAGCTAGAAATGATCATAACAAGTGAGTTAACCCAGAAGCAGAAAGAGTCAAATGGTATATACTCACTTATATCTGCATAATAGCCCAAGGGGCATGTCCTATGAAAATCTTCACTTACCCGGAAACTGGGACAGAGGGAGGACATCCTATTGGGACTCTAGATGAGAGAAACATGGGAGAATAGCAAAGTAGAAGGATCCAGAGGGTCCTAGAATCCTACAAGAAGAATATTATGATAGGCAAATTTGGGCCCAGGGGTCCCGCTCAAACTATGGCACCAGCCAAGGACAATACAGGCCGTAAACTTCAAAGCCCTACCCGGATCTAGCCAATGGACAGGACATTCTCCACAGTTGAGTGGAGAGTGGGGTATGACTTTCACACATACTCTGGTGCTTCATATTTGACCATGTCCCCTGATAGAGGAGACCTGGTGGCACTCAGAGGAAGGATAGCAGGTTACCAAGAAGAGACTTGATACCCTATGAGCATATACAGGGGGAGGAGGTCCCCCTCAGTCACAGTCATAGGGGAGGGGAATAAGGGGAATAATGGGAGGGAGGGAAGAATGGGAGGATACAAGGGATGGGATAACCATTGAGATGTAATAAGAATAAATTAATAACATAAAATTTAAAAAATTATTTATGTATTCACTTTACATCCCTATCATAGCCCCCTCCCTCCCTCTTTCTTGTATTCCCTTTCTCATACCCCTCAGAAAAGAAGAGCCCTCTCATCTACTCATCACATTTCATCAGGATTGAACACATCCTCTACCACAGTGGCCTGGCTAGGAGTCCTGCCAGGGATTAATGATTGAAAATCATGCAAGAAACTCCTTGTTAGAGACAGCCCCCACTCCATTACCAGCGGACCCACATGAAGACCAAGCTGCCAATCAAGTACATATGTGTAGCGGGCCTAGGTCCAGTCCATACACGGTCCTTGGTGGGTGTTTCAGTCTTTGAAAGCCCCACTAAGCCCAGGTTAGTTGGCTTTGTTGGTCTTCTTGTGGAGCGCCTCTTCCCTCCATGTCCTTTTATCCTTTCTACTTCTCTTCCACAAGGCTCTCTGCAATCTTCTCAATGTTTGGCTCTGAGTCTCAGCATCTGTTTCCATCTAATGCTGGGTGGGGACTCTCAGAGGACAGCTATGCTAGGATCCAGACTGCAAGCATAGCAGAGTGTCATTAATAGTGTCAGGGCTTGATTCTCTTGCATGGTGTCGCCAGGCATTAGTTGAACATTCACTTAGTCTCAGCACTTTCTTTATCTCTGTACATGTTGTAGGTAGCATAAATCTTGAGTCAAAGTTCTTGTGGGTGGGTTGGAGTTCCCTTCCCTCTATTAGGAGTCATATCTGGTTAGAGAGTCACCTATTCAGTCTCCAAGTCTACTGCTGATAGGGATCTCAGCTAGAGTCATCCCCCCAAATCCTCCCAGGACCCTACCCAGTAGGTCTCCAGTCTAACTCAGAGATGCCACAGGACATGGTTTCTCTTCTCTCTGGAAGTCCTCTGTCCTCCTGCCGACCTTTTCCCCAGCCCCATCTCACTTTCCCCGCATCAGATTCTACCTTCATTTCTCTCAACTCTCTCTCCTATCCTGTTCCTTCTGTTCAAGTACTTCCTCTGTCAATTCTATTTTCCCTTCTCAGTGAGATTCATGTGTCCTCCCTTGGGCTTTTCTTTTTACCTAGCTTCTTTGGGTCTGTGAATTGTAGTATGGTTATCCTGTATTATATGGCTAATCTCCACTAAATGAAATGAAAGATTTTCTTCATAGATACCACTTACCAACATTTAGTAAGGTCAGATAAACAATTTAAATAGACCTATAACCTCTAAGAAATTAGAAGTAGTCATTAAAAGTTTCTCAACCAAACCAAAGCAAAGCAACCAACCAACCAACCAAACAAACAAACAAAAAACCCCAAAACAAAACAAAAAATGAACTAACAAAAAACTCCTGAAAAAACAGAATTCTACCAGATTTTCAAAGAAAAACTAATACCAATTCTCATTAAACTATTCCACAAAGTAGAAACAGAAGGACCATTGCCAAACTCATTCTATGAAGACAATTACTCTGATACCTAAACCACACTAAGGCCCTCCCCCCCCCCGACACACACACATAAAAGAAAAATAATTTCAGGCCAATTTTCCTTATGACCATTGATGCAAAAATACTCACTAAAATACTTGCAAATTCAATCCAGGAACACATCAAAAATATCATCCACTATGATCAGGTAGGCTTAATGCCAGGGGTTCAAGATGGTTCAACATACAAAAATCCATCAATGTACTCCATCATATAAACAAACTGAAAGAAAAAAATCCACCTGACCATGTCATTAGATGCTGAAAAAGCTTTTGACAAAATCCAATACCCATTCATATTTAAAATCTCGGAGAGATCAGGGATACAAGGTAGATACCTAAAATAATGCCAATACACAACATGCCGATAGTCAGCATCGTTAAATGGAGAACAATTTAAAACAATTCCCGTGAAATCAGCAAGGCTAACCACTCTCTCTGTTTCTCTTCAATATAGTGTTTGAAGTCCTAGCTAGAGCAACAAGACAATACAAGGAGATCAAGGGGATCCAAATTGGAAAGGAAGAAGTTAAAGTATAGCTATTCACAAGTGTGATAGTATACATAAGGACCCCCAAAATTCTTCTAGGGAAATCCTATAGCTGACCACAGCACTACCCCCAGAGTCTGGCTGTGAGTGCAGTCCCAGCATCTGTCCCAATCCCCCACCTTGTAGAATCTCTCCAAGGACATTGATGTTGGGCTAATATCCACTTATAAGTGAGGGTATACAATGTGTCTTTCTGGGTCTGGACTACCTCACTCAAGATGATTTTTTTCTAGTGCCATCCATTTGCCTGAAATTTTCCAGATTTCCTTGTTTTCGATAGCTGAGTAATATTCCATTGTGTATATTTACCACAATTTCTTTATCCATTCTTAAGTTGAGGGACATCTAAGTTGTTTCCAGATTCTGGGTATTATGAATAAAGCCGCTAGGAACGTAGTTGAGCAAATGTCCAGGTTGTATGGTAGAGCACCTTTTGGGTGTATGCTCAGGAGTGGTATAGCTGGGTCTTGAAGTATCACTATTCCCAATTTTCTAAGAAAGAGCCAGATTGATTTCCAAAGTGGTTGTACAAGTTAGCAGTCCCACCAGCAATGGAGGAGCGTTCCCCTTTCTTCATATCCTGGCCAGCATGTGCTGTCACTTGTGTTTTTGATCTTGGCCATTCTGATAGGTATAAGATGGAATCTCAGATTTTTGATTTGCATTTCCATGATGACTAAGGATGTTGAAATTTTTTTAGGCGTTTCTCCGCCATTCAATATTTCTTTATTGAGAATTTTCTGTTTATTTCTAGCTAGAGAGATGACTCAGCCATTAAAGGCTAGGCTCACAACCAAAAATATAAAGAGTTTTATTTGTAATAGCCAGAAACTGGAAACAATCCAAGTGTCCCTCAATCGAAGAATAGATAAAGAAATTGTGGTACATTTACACAATGGAATACTATTCAGCTATAAAAGCAAGGTAATCTGGAAATTTACAGGCAAATGGATGGAACTGGAAATGATCATCCTGAGTGAGGAAACCGAGACCCAGAAAGACACATGTGGTATGTACTCATTTATAAGTGAATGTTAGCCATCTAGTACAGGACTATTCTTATAAGGATTGTCAGAGCTTCATATAAGGGCTTCAAAGCACAGGCACCAGCCAAGGACAATACAGGCCGTAAACTTTAAACCCCTACCCAGATCTAGCCAATGGACAGAACATTCTCCACAGTTGAGTGGAGAGTGGGATATGACTTTCTCACGTACTCTGGTGCCTCACATTTGACCATGTCCCCTGGAGGGGGAGACCTGGTGGCACTCAGAGGAAGGACAGCAGGTTGCCAAGAAGAGACTTGATACCCTATGAGCATATACAGGGGGAGGTAATCCCCCTCAGGAACAGTCATAGGGGAGGGGAATAATGGGAAAATGGGAGGGAGGGAAGAATGGGAGGATACAAGGGATGGGATAACCATTGAGATGTAACAAGGATAAATTAATAAAAAAATTAAAATAAAATAAAAAATTAAAAAAAAGATACCACAATGCATCATATATACTTTCATGCTGTAGTTTAAACCACATTGGTTGCACTGAAAATCATCACCACCATTTAGTTTTGATTTAAAATGGTATGGTAAGCAAATGTACAGGAAATATTTCTTTAATAAGATTTAATAACTGTGTTTTCAAAAATTGTATGTTTGGGTATTTGCCTTTATCTATTCACATGTGTGAATTTGCCTTCAGAGATCAGATGTTTAGTCCCCTGAAGCTGGAGTTACAGACTGTTATGTGCTGCCTGAGATGGGTCTGGGAGCTCAGGTGATCCCTGTAAGAAGAGCAAGTACTCCTAACTGCTGAGCCAACTCTCCAGCCACAGAAAACGTTTCTTGGTTAGTATTTATTAAATTATTTTTAGCACTCTGTCTTCCTGAATGCTGTTGCATTTTGTCCTCCCATTAAGCCTGGCTGTCCTTCCCAATCCTTGTACCAGTTTTCTATGACTTGGAACATAACACGGTGAGTATGGGCAAGCTAGAATAATGCATACGTCACAGATGGCTCATACCTTGATTTCTAATTTTAGAAAGATCTTTAGTTTTCAAGTATATGAACTCTTTTAAAGAAAATCTTGTAAGTCCCAGTTTTACTCTGATATTGGATGGCCTCTAACAGGCAGGTGATTTCATTCCATAATAATTATGATAACTTACATCTGTGAACTATTGATGCCAACCTTCCCTGCAAGGGTGAGTTCTGATTTAGTTAGTGTCATTTTCGCGGTGAAGACTTCAGTAGTAAGAGTACCATCCCCTTGTTTCCCAAATGTATGTCTTTTTCTTTCCAAAATATTTTTTTATGAATTTATTCTTGTTACATCTCAATGGTTATCCCTACCCTTGTATCCTCCCATTCTTCCCTCCCTCCCATTTCCCCTTACTCCCCTCCCCTATGACTGTGCAAAAATATGGAACGTTTCATGAATTTGTGTGTCATCCTTGCGCAGGGGCCATGCTAATCTTTTCTGTAGCATTCCAGTTTTAGTATATGTGCTGCCGAAGCAAGCACCCAAATGAATGTCTTTAAGGCTAAGGTTTTCCTTATGCATTTCCTCACATGATATATTACCTCTCATCTTCCTAGGACTATTTGACTACCTAAGTCATCTTCTCTAGTAGACTGTGAGAGTACCAAGAATTCTGCATATTTAACATAGCCTTGGTCAGGTTAGGGTTTTTTTTTTTTTTTGTGTGTGTGTGTGTGTGTGTGTGTGTGTGTGTGTGTGTGTGTGTGTGTGTGTGTGTGTGTGTGTGTAGCGTTGGCTGTCCTTGCTTAGCTTTATAGACCAGGCTGGCCTAAAACTCACAGAGGTCTGCCTACTTCTGCCTCCTTCAGTGCTGGGATTAAAGGCACGTGCCACCATGCTGAGCAATGGAAACCTTTTTCTAAGAGTGAGGACGTAATAGGCATAATCAGGACTGGGTCCAAATACAAAGAGATATTTTAAAAGTTTTAATCAAATGCACAATAAACACAAGTATCTGTCAATGGTCAAATATAGTAGTTCATTAAGTTAAGAACTTGTGTATAGGAAGGTTTCCTTGGTGCCACATTGACCATGGACAATGAGATTCTCATCTCTAATCTAAATCTGTCATGTAAACAGAAAGCCTTTGTTCTGGGTTGCCAGGTACTTGGGCAGTCTGCTCTAGAAGGCCATGAGAAAGATGAGATTAGGAGTCTGTGACTCTGGCAACAGGTTCCATGAGCCGGAAGTACTTTTCCTCAGTTCTCACTATTGTTGGCTCATTTCTAAGAGTCTGTGGCATTAATATCTTTACTACTTGGTATAGCATGTAAAAGGATAGGAGAGCTTGCAATTTTTCCAAAATCTTGTCATTTAGAAACTTATTTTCAATCTGAAAGTTAGAGAGCTTGATCTTTTCAGAATCTTCTAGAAATAGCCTTTTATTTAATTGAAGGCAATTATTACCTGACTTTCAGCTCTCCTTGGTTTTCATCATTTGGAGAATAATTTTACAGACAAGTATTTCAGTTTCTTTCATATGTTTATAAATAAATTTCTAATGGAATGCTTTCAAAGCTGTTAATTACAGAACTAAGAATGAAATATTTAGGCCTCCCAAACTTGAGAAATTCTCTATAAATTGACTTTTTTCTCTTTACATCTAGAACCACACCTATGACTGTCCAAGTCATATTAAAAACAAACAAACAAACAAACAAACAAAAACTAAAACCAAACCAAACGAAACAAACAAAATCCCCCAAGTTCTCCCAAACGCCTTCAATTTGGGATAGTGTTCTCTAAAACTGAATACAGCATTTCCCTGCCACTCAGCAGAAGAAAACTTCAATGAATGTGATATGACAAAGCACTGATTGAAAGTCGACTAAGAGGGTAGAGTTGTCGTATTGGAAGGCTTTCAACTTTCTTTGGAGTGAGGTGTAGATGAGAACTTTGTAGACATTCTTTGAAGCAAACTTGCATCTCTCCTATGAAATCACGTTGTTATCAAAACTTTGCCCCCTCTATACCCCTACTCTTGTCCCAGCAGCCACCCATAAAGATGCTCAGTTTGGAAAGTGTGAGGTTGGGTGAATGTGAAAGGTAAAGAGTAAGAGATGGCTTATTTGCTAAATCTTCATTCATGCACTGGTTACTTCCACATATGTTGATTGAGAACCTGGTGTCTCGGTGATTATCTGATGCCTACTAAGTGCTGAATCAATGATCGATAGTTCTCTAATAAATAAAAGAAAATAGAAAACAAAATAAAAATTTTGTTTTAGGATGAAATGACAATGTATCGATTGGGATCAGAGTCCTGTAAATTGGCGGAGTGGGCCTGGATACTCCCTCAAAGAGATTATAAACTCACCAATTAAGTGGTTTTGTACAAGCTGTAGCAGCTATAGGAGGGAGGAATTGAAATAAAAGACCATTTTTAAAGACTCTATAAGCTATTTTTGAGGGATTAACTTCCCAGAAAACTCTGCAGTATGATGGGGAGAGGGAAGGAAGACTCAATCTACATTCAAATCCAACATATTCAAATAACTATTGGAGACTATTATTTTATTTTTTTGTTCAAAATGTTGGTGCAGGGGTAGGAGGTGGAGAAAGAGGAGGATGACAAGGAGGAGGAGGAGGTGAAAGTTGAATCCTATGTAACATACTTTCTCTAAATAGATCCACATCTTTTATGTTTTATTACTTCCTAGAAAACAGAGACTAGCTAAAACAATCCTGTACAAAAAAAGGACTTCTGGGGAATCTCCATCCCTGACTTCACACTACAGAGCAATATTAACAAAAACTTCATGGTACTGGCATAGAAACAGACTGGTTGATCAAGTGAATGGAGTCAAAGACCCAGAAATAAATCGACACACCAGCAGACACTTGAATTTTGGCCAAAAATGTCAAAACTATGCAATGGAAAAAAGAAAGCATCTTCAAAAATGGTGCTGGTCTAACTGGATGTCTACAAGTAGAAAAATACAAATAGATCCATTTGTACCACCCTGTACAAAACTCAAGTCCAAGTGGATTAAAGACCTCAACATAAAACCAAATACATTAAACCTATTAGGGGAGAAAGTAGGGGTCAACCTTGAACTCATTGGCACAGGAAAGACAACTTCCTAAATAGACTACCAACAGCCAAGGCTCTAAGATCAACAATTAACAAATGGGACCTCAGAAACTGAAAAGATTCTGAAAGGCAAAGGACACTATCAACAGAAAAAAATGGCAGCCTACCTATTGGGAAAAGATCTTCACTATCCCTACATCTAACAGAGGGCTAATATCCAAAATACATAAAGAACTCAAAAAATTAAACCAAATAATCCAATAAAAATTGGAGTACAGAGCTAAATTGAGGAATCTTGAATGGCCAAAAATCACTTAAAGAAATGCTTAATGTCCTTAGTCATCAGGGAAATGCAAATCAAAATGACTCAGAGATTGCATCTTACACCTGGTAGAAGAGTCAGGGGAAGGATAGAAGGACCTGGAAGGGACAAGAATTCCACAAGAAGAACAACAGAGTCAACTAGCCTGTGTCTGGGAGGGAGGCTTAAGAGTCTGAAGGACCAAGCAAGAACCATACATAGACTGGACCTAGGCTCCTACACATATGTAGCTGATGGGCAGCTTAGGCTTCATGTGAGTCCCCTAGTAAGGGAGCAGGGGCTGTCTCCTACATGCATCCTGTTGCATGCTGTTTGATCACTTCTTCTGGGTGGGGCTGTGGTACCTGGCCTCAGTGGACAAGAATAGGCTCACTTATGATGCGACTTAATGTCCTGAAGTGAATTGTGGGGGTGGGTGACAACTCCCATTTTGTAAGAAGAAGAGGAGGGAGAATAAAGTGAAGAGGGTGGGCAGGTCTGACTGGGAGGAGAGGAGAGAGAGGCCTACAATTGGGATGTAAATTGAATTAAAGAGTAAACATAAGAACATTTCATATTGAAAAATGCACCTAGCCTACCTCAAAGAGTCCCTCAAAGTGTCAACAGTCTTCAAATATCCAAGTTCGAAGTTATCTGAAAACCTTAGCCATGAGACTTTATAAGATAAGGGAAAAAAAAAAAAAAAAAAAAAAAAGACATGCTTCCTACATACAATGACACCAAATAAACATTTTCATTACAAGAGGGAGGGACATAGGAAGAATTAGATCAGAGCTAGATAAACACATCAAGGCAAACAGTGAATCTTGAAGCCTCATGTCTGACATCCATGCCTCTTGATTATGATATGAGGTTCTCTGGGCTTGGGCAGCCCCACTGTCATGGCCTGACTACTTACTTAAAGCTCATGTGGTTTCTCCTCTGATTTGGCTTTAGTTATTACCTGAAGCTTAACTTGATAATGGCTTCACATTCTTGGATCTCTAACTTCCTGAACTCTCCTGTGCATATTCAGCTTTTCCGTTCCAGCATCCTATGTTGCTGTCTTGGGAACTACCTATAGGGACTACCTGATATTGCCACACATTGTCTGTTGTCATAGGTCTTTTAACTCTGGATGCAATCATATTTGACCTTATAACTTTTGCTTCTGATTGACTATAAATCTAGGATCATATGGATGAGGCCAGTGACTGTTAACAATTTATGCCATGGTGGCCTCCCACTGAGGTGAAGCACTAGGTTTGCAAATTACTAAGAATTGCCTCACATATAATGTATGAGACTATCACAATACTGTTTTTTTTTTTTTCTGATGCTGTCTGAAGTTTGGTACCAAGATATAAATTATTGTCATGGACCTGAGCATACGTTTTGTTTCTTCCATGATTCTTATGACCACATTAATGACTAATGTTTATATCTTGAATATATTTCTGTGGTCAGACATGATGGCATGTGCTTGAGATTCAGGATTGATGCTAGTGGGTTGAAGGCCGGCCCAAGCTATACACAGACAAAGCAGAACAGGGTAGTATTAGCCCATGGTCATTTCTATTGGCCTGCATTCATTGTAAACTGTAACAGGCCTCATAAGGACACTTTAGTACACACACACATATTATGCCTTGACCTCCCCATGGGGTTGCTTCTAGAGATAACACACACACACACACACACACACACACACACACACACACACACAATTTTATATGCTCATACAAGGGATGTTATAGCATGTAGGTATAATTATGACCTGGTTATTGTTTTCATTTGGAAATTAACCATGACAAAAGGAGATGTGATTGTGTATCAAGTTGACAAGGGGTGGGCTTGTGATGGCTGTCCTTGTAAACTTGACCACATCTGAAATTAACTAAAACCCCCAATATGGAGGTTTACACTTGTGGGGAATTTTTGATTAATTTGAAGTGAAAAGATCCACTTCTAATCTGGATCTTTGATATAAGAAGACACACCTCTAATTGGGACCACACCTTCTGCTGGTAAAAAATGAAGTTTCCCTCTTTGCCTTCCTGCTCTGTCCTTGCTATCATGCCCATTCCTTCAACAGCATTAGACCTTACTTCTTCAGAGTTCTGCATTATATTAAAGACCAGCTGAGCCACTCAGCCTTGTGGATTGAACTAGGCCCTTTGACCTTTCGTTCATAGGCAATTGTTGCCAGATTAGCTGGATCACAGCCTGTAAGGAATTCTAATAAATCATTTTTATATATACATAGAGATTCATTCTATAAGTTCTGTTACTGTAGAGAATCCTGACTTTGTGCGTGTGTGTGTGTGTGTGTGTGTGTGTGTGTGTGTGTGTGTGTGTGATCTAGGATCCATAAATGAGAGAAAATGTCTTAATTAATTTGCTTAAAAAGACAATCTCCAGTTGCATCTATTTTCCTGCAACTGATATAGCATCTTTATGGGTGGATAAATTTCTATTTTGTGTATGTGCTGCATTTTCTTCATCTGTTCTACTGACAGACACCATCATATAACCTCAGGAGTGTGCTAAGGAGTGCTATAGCTAGGATCTATTGTAGTTCTAGTTGATGAACCTTCTAGTTTATCAACTAGTTCTAGTTTAGTTGATAAACCTTCTTATTCATTTCCACAGTGGCTGGTCTACTTTAGTTCCCCACTAGAAGTGTATAGGAGTTCCTTTTTTCCACATTCTCAACAGAATTTGTTACTTGTTTTCTTATGTTCTTCTTGAATGAGATGAGATGGAATCTCAGGGTAGTTTTAATTAGCACTTCTCTGATAGCCAGTAAGATGGACCCTTCTTCAAATGCTTATTGACCATTCGTATTTCATCTTTCTCATCATCAGCCCATTAATGTTTGTTTTTTTTTTTGATTTCTTGGAATTTATGTCTTCAGAATTTAAAAAATAATCTAGGTATTAATATTTTGTTAGGTATATAGTTAGCAAAGCTTTTCTCACATTCGTCTCAACTTATTTGGCAGTTTCATTTGCTGAGCTTGTTAATTTTATATAACCCAATTTATCAATTGCTCATCTTATTTTCAAAGCTGTTTGACTCCTTTGCAGAAAGTTCTTGTCTATGTCTACATCTTAAAGACTTTTCCTACTTTTTCTCAAATAGTTTACAACTTTCATGTCTTATACTAATACTTTTGATCCATTTAGAATTGATTTTTTTGTATGGGGTTAAAAGATAGGAATGGGACTTCATTCTTTTACCTGCTGATATCCAGTTTACTCAGCAACTCTCTTTACTTCAACTTATGTTTTGGACTTTGTGAAAAAAAATAAGGAGACTGTAGCTTTGAGGGCTTCTATCTGGTTCAGCTCTTCAGTCCACTGACTTCTTGTCTGGTTTTGTTACTGTGAGTCTCTAGTATACCATGGACTCAGGTATAAGGAGTTCCCCCTCCCTAGTTGTTATTCTTGATCAGGACTTTATGTGGTGCCTTTTGTGCTAAAGTCATATGAATTTTAGGAATTTTCTCTTTATGTGCGTGAAACATGCCATTGGAATTGTCGTGGGGATGGCACCAGGTCTGAGTGAGGATAGCTTCTAGTAAGGAGCCATTTTTACAATATTAATTCTGCTGATCCAGGAGCATGGGAGGGCCTTCTGTCTCTAGAGTCTTCTCTAATGTCTTCCTTCAGTATTTTAACATTTTTATTGAAAGCATCTTTCACTACCTTTGTATTCAAAAGTATTTTTCCAGTTACATGTCTATTATTTAATTCTAAAGCATCTAAGTTGCCTTTCTTGCCTTAGCAGTTATAAAATTTACACACTCCATAATTAATAGAAAAGGTTGTGTTTTACGCTATTCTGTGGTTCATCCGTCCCATCTCTGCAGTAACATAGTTCTCTCATTCAAAAAATTTAATTAAATCAAATAGTTTTTGAGTTGCTGTGAATGGGATTATTGTTCTAGGTCTTTCTCAGGACATTTGCTTCTGGTATATTGAAGGCTACTAATCCTTGTATGTTGATTTGCAGTTTCCAATGTTCCTGCAAATATTTTTCAGTTCTGACAGTTTTATACTGGAGTCTTTAGGGTCTCCTATGTACAGGATTGTGTTGTCTGCAAATAAGAACACATGATCAAAAGTGTTTGTAAGAAAGTAGCCTAGAATAAAAACTAAGCTTAATTGGAAAGGAATTCCTAATTTGAAGTGCATGCCCACTTGTAGGCAACAAGCTGGTCAGATGGTCTTAAAGCAAGCTCCTTCAGGAAGACCAGTCATCTCTCCTTCAATTTTCTTTTACATTTGAGCTTCTTGTTTCTCTGATGGATAGACAGATGGTATGATGTGGGCCTTCTACCAGGAAGGTAAGAATGGCTGTTAACGTCCTTGTTAGGCCTACCACCATTTACAACCAGCATAGTTTCTTTCGACCCTGTTATTTAACTCTTCTTTCTTTAATGTATAAATAATAGAGGTCTTATCTATCTGACAAGGGAGCTATAAAAATGACCATGGGGACATCTGGCATTTGTAGAAGGAGTCTCTGTGCTAGTCACTGCTAGATGTTTTACTTCAACTATCTTCCAGTCTTCCCAGAACCCCGTGACCACTGTTGTACAAAGGGATAAAGCCAGGCTTTGTGAGGCAGAGAATTCTCTTGTGGTCACACAGCTGGAAAACACTGGAGCCAGGATTTAAATTTAGAATGTTTTATTTAGAACACAGGTGTGTGACTGTCATGTGAGACCATGAGGCTGAAATGAGATGGCATGTAACCTGTGAAGTGCAACTGGTCTGTATTCGTTAGAGCACAGGTCCTTTAAGGCTGTTCTAGTAGCATGTAATACGTTCTAAGTAGGGATGAGTCTCAGAAGCTTAGAGCAGTTCTGGTATAAATCAGGCATTGAAGACGTTCTCCAAGCTTCCTCTCTGCTGTGGGGTGCCAACGTCTGCTGTATGTCCTCAGACACAGGGCACATATATAGCAGGTGGTTCTAGCTACTTATTATAGCTGGAAGTCTTTTTTGTCTCTGTAGAATATTTACCAGAAAATGGTCAAGTAAGAAAGACTGACTTTCTTTAAATATACTTTTGGATTTGGAAAAGAATTCTTAGAATTCTGGGACTCTACAAGGATGTTAATATTAATTGAGCAAGTGAAGTGGAGAATATGGCAAAGATGGGTGATTTAGTCTACAACCGTGGCTTTATAACAGCAGAATAAAGAGTTATGTAATTACTGGGGCCACAAAACAAGCCAAAATACCTCACACATGTGGTGAATGCTTAATATATACTCGTTGAGAACACGAACAATTGGATAGACAGCTCCCAATGGACAGACCTGGACTCTGCTAGAAGACCTTACAAATCTTGCTGTGGTTTAGAAGAATTTATTTAATCTTTGGGGCTTCAATTTTCTCTTTTGCAAATACACAAAGTAGCACCAACCTTAGTATCTTCTGAGGTGTGTCATAATAAACAAACCAATGATGTGACAATTATTTGTAAGTAGAGAATAGTGCTAGCTCCTCTTTGACGGTCTGGTAGAATTCTGTCCTGAATCCCTCAAGCCCTGGGATTTTTTCGGTTGTGCAACTTTTGATTACTGCCTCAATTTCCTTAGTAGATACAGGCCTATTTAACTTGTTTACCTGATCTTGATTCAATTTTAGTAGTTGGTATCTATCAAGAAAATTACCCATTTCATTTAGGTTTTCAAATTTTGTGGCATATAGGCCTTTGAAATATGACTGAATGATTCTTTGGATTTCCTCACTGTTTGTTGTTGTGTCTCCCTTTTCATTTCTGATTTCTTTATTTTAATACTCTCCCTTTGCATTTTATTAGTTTGACTAAAGGTTTGTCTATCTTGTTGATTTTCTCAAAGAACCAGCTCTTGGTTTAGTTGATCCCTTAGGTTGTTTTCTTTGTTTCTAATTTACTGATTTCAGCCCTGAGTTTGATATTACCAGCCATCTAGTCCTCTTTGGTAAGTCTGGTTTTTCTCTAGAGCTTTCAGGTGTGTTGTTAAGTTGATAATATGGAATCTCTTTAATTTCTTTATAAAGGCACTTAGTGCTATGAACTTTCCTCTTAGTACTGCTTTTGTTACATCCCATAAATTTGGGAATGTTGTGCCTTCAGTTCCATTGAGAATAGTTTATAATATTGAGTTATTTTTATTTTCTTATATTTACAACATGCAGCAATATTTATAAATAATTTCCTGAGAACGTGGCCCAAAAAAACCAACTCAGCAACTCATAGGTGCCCACAGAGACTGAAGTAACAATCATGGAGCCTGTATGGGTCTATATTAGGTCTTCTGCAAATATGTTGTGTTTCTTTTACTTGCTGTGGGAAAGTGGCAGGGTGATATATCTGACTCTGTAGCCTGCTCTGGGGACCCTTTTCCTCCTGCTGGGTGTCCTCATCTAGCCCTGATATGAAAGTTTGTGCATCATCTTATTGCGTCTTTGTATGTCATGCTCACTTGACATCTCTGGAAAGCCTGCTCTTTTCTAAAGGGAACCTAAGGAGCAGTGGATCTGCACACCCTCCCTTCAGTTTCTGTTGAGTCTCCACCTATAAATGTCAATTTCATTTTGTAAAGGCCAGGCAGTTGTCAGTTCTTCCAGGGGATTCTAGGAGAAACAGCTTAGGACAATGCCTTTAGCAATACCAACATTTCACAGCACTTCACCACGGTGCTCTGACTATAGCCCTTCCGTGCTTCATTGTTCCAGCCTCATCAACCTGCCATCATCAATACATCAGTCAGCTCTGTATTGCATTGGCACTGGAAACAAACCTGGTTTCAAAGTACTCAACTGTCAGGCAGATCTACTAAAGGATGTTAACCCCTTATTGGTAGGAACATGGTCTTAAAATGTAACCTCTTGTTGGCTATGTAATGAGCCTGCCCAAAAGTAGTGATTTTAATAATCTTATGATGAAAGAAAACTTACCTAACTTTACATTTTGGTTTAAAGTCTAATCCAGTTATTTCTCTTCAATTCTGATTGTGTGGCAACATCCCAACTAGAAATGAGGTTCCTGAAGATCTTGCTTACCCACCGTCAGATCTACTGGTATATCAAGGTCAATTTACATGAATGGAATATCAGTCTCTTGACGAAAAGAAGCCTAAAGTCCAGAAGAACTAAACACAGTCACTTTAAACTGGTGACAAAACCACATGGTTAGGATGATGTCCAAAAGACAGGAAAGCTGTTTTTTTTTTTTTTTTTTTTCCTCCACTCAAATCTCTGAATGCAGAAAGCATGAGAGTTCTATGTTTGAAACTTCATGATTAGACCTAGACAGAGAAAGACATAGAAACACGGAACATTCCTTCTGTCTCAGACTCCTTCCTCCCTTTATCACCCCAAGCATTTTGACATTCTTATCTCCGGAGACAATGAAAGTGTCTGATGAGGTCTAGGAAATGAAAGAGCAGCCATAGACACTGTGACCTTCATCAATCAAAATGCTGGGTAGACAGTGCAAACACACCCCTCAGACATAGGCATAGTGCTCAACCAAGAGTGATGGAGTACAGCTGAAACATCCTCAATACCTCATAGAACCCAGGAAAGAAGCAATGCCTTCTGGGCGTTAGATAGGGATACCTCCATCTCTATCTATCTATCTATCTATCTATCTATCTATCTATCTATCTATCTATCTATCTAATCTCCTTGGTAACAGCATTGGCCCATACAGGCAGATAATAGAGAGAAGTGTTCAGTATCATCAATGACTCTTTTTTTTCTTTTTTAAAAAATATTTTATTAATTTATTCATATTACATCTCAATGGTTATCCCATCCCTTGTATCCTCCCATTCCTCCCTCCTCCCCCCCATTTTCCCCTTATTCCCCTCGCCTATGACTGTGACTGAGGAGGACCTCCTCCCCCTGTATATGCTCATAAGGTATCAAGTTTCTTCTTGGTAGCCTGCTATCCTTCCTCTGAGTGCCACCAGGTCTTCCCATCCAGGGGACGTGGTCAAATATGGGGCACTAGAGTTCATGTGAAAGTCAGATCCCACTCGCCACTCAACTGTGGAGAATGTCCTGTCCATTGGCTAGATCTAGGTAGGGGTTTAAAGTTTACTGCACGTATTGTCCTTGGCTGGTGCCATAGTCTGAGCAGCTTTGGCACCAGTGACTAACTCTTATCTGCAGGTGGCAGCTCAGCCTGAGGGTATCTATAGGCAGTGGGATAGTACACATATGTCAAAGGACCTCCAACAGTAAGGAGGGCAGTGCTGCAATCCATACAATTATGTGCCAGCAATACCTTCGGGCTCTCCAATGCAGACTGTCTCACTGTTCGTCAAATTTTATCCATACTGCCTTATTCCTTCCTTACTGTTATTTAATCAGTAGAGGCCACACGAGTTAAGCTGTCATGTGGAATCTGTACTTGGGTCTTGGGTGGATTTATTACCTCCAGGTGTCAGAGTCTAGGAACTGTGTTCTCTCTAGCTGTCAGCAGCAATATGTCTTGAGGAGGTAGGAAGGTGGGGTACAGAAAGACAAAGCGGTAAGGTAGAGATACAGGCAGGGTCATGCACAACTCAAACTTGGACTCTGTCTTCGGGTGTATTTCTTAAATCCCATAATATAAAATGAGACAGATTGATCTGACTGTTGTTATCTGCAGCCAGAAAGAGTTACAAATTCTGATAGATTTGAAGTCAAGTGGGGAATTGTGAAAAGTCCCCAGAGAAAGGATGATGACTCTTACACGTAATGGCGAATGGCTCTAGAACAAACAAAAGGGTAAAATAGAACAATAAACATCAAGATTGGGAGCAAAATAATAAGTAGGAGCCTGAGAACTTATGCCCAGGGAAGGGAGCTAGGCTTGGGGAGCAACTGGACATGCTTGGCTGTCACTCCGCTCCATCCCGGATGGCCTTGGCAGCTGGCGTCCCGCAGAGTGCGCATTGGTGGAGAGGATCAAGAGGCCAGCAGCAGGAAAACTTAGGGACAAGGCTGCATGCATGATGCACCATGCGTATTCAAAAATCACAAAATCTTAAATCTCTGGATGCTTTCAGAGACTCAGTGAGCAATGGAAAATAGAGTCACAGGGCATGAGCCGGGCTTTGACTAACAGCAACACAAGTCAATTCTGTGAGGAGCCCAAGGCGCGCTGGGATCTCTTTTCTTTCTTTCTTTCCTTTTTTTTTTTTTTTTTTTTTTTGACTCAGCTGTGGGGGCCAACCTATTCATGATGCACTATGGTAGCAGCAACATTTACAGACCGGAGCATTGTGACTGGCGTCTGCATGTGACTAAAAGGTACAATCATATTTTCAGATAGGCTTAGTTAATGCAGATGACATTTTAAAAGGCACAATTTCTAGAATTCAAAGTTACTAAGAGTAAGCATAAGCATAGCTGCATTTTTTTTTTTTTTTTATTCCTTGGCAACACTTTTGCTTTCTTTGCATTGCAAAGTTCCCACTTTAATGAACATCTCATTTAACCTGTGATGTTCTTCAGGGACAGGAGGATGCAGTGTTCTGTTCTCCTTACTTTGTAGATGGACTCACAGGAAGCGTGAATGACGTGGTGGAAGTTGCTTAGCAAGCTCCTGCTAGTGTCACCAGCTGGGAGTCTCTCCAGAACAAAGTGAAGCAGCATCTAACTTGGGTCCTCTACGGACCCCATGTTGACTTGTGGCTCCGCTTGATCTCACAACACTGCTTCAAGCTACGCTTTATTTCTCCCTCTTCACGATCAGTGAACTGGGTGAATGAGATTGCTCAGTACATGAAATGCTTGCTTCAAGCACAATGACCTCAGATTCATTTCTAGAACACTGATAAAATTGCCAAGCATGGTGGCATATTCTTGGCGCTCCAATACACGTGGATCATTGGGGTTCACTGGCCAGGCAGCCTATACTGCTTGGCAAACTCTAGGTCAATAAGAGATCCTGTCTCGGGCTGGAGAGATGGCTCAGAGGTTAAGAGCACTGTCTGTTTTTCCAAAGGTCCTGAGTTCAAGTCCCAGAAACCACATGATGGCTCATAACCATCTGTGGTGAGATCTGGTGCCCTCTTTTGACCTGCAGGCATACATGTGGGCAGAATGTTGTGTAATAATAAACAAATCTTAAGAGAGAGAGGGGTGGAAAGAGAGAGAGGGAGAGAGAGAGATCCTGTTTCAGTAAATAAAGTAAAAGGGGTCCCTGGCATGGTAGCACATGCCTTTAATCCCAGCACTCCAGAGGCAGAAGCAGGCAGATCTCTATGAGTTCAAGGCCAGCCTGGTCTACAAAGAGAGTTCCAGGACAGCCCAGGATGCACAGAGAACCCCTGTCTCGAAAAACAAAGCAAAACAAAACAAAACAAAACGGTGCAGTTTGACCTCTATACATACATGCTTATGCATGCATGTGTGTTAGGATTCTGCTGCAGTCTGCCTACCTGTGATGTCACTGTTTACCTGCCACGGGGGCGTGGCCCTGCCCAGGGCCAAATAAAAGACAGAGCCTCCACGTGTTCTCTCTCTACCTCTCTACTTCTTATCCTCTCTCTATCCTTTCTTTTTTCTTCCTCTCTCTCTACTTTATCTCTCTCTGGGATACTCCTCCCCGCCTTTACCTCTCCCCTGATGCTCATTTAATAAACTCTGTATAACAAAACATCTATTGCCTGGTACCTTCTATCATCTGCCTTTATTTTTATATATAACAGTATGCACATGCACAAACACATAGACATGCACTGACATATATATGTCATATACGTGTGTGTGTGTGTGTGTGTGTGTGCTTACACATACAGTAAGAATCCTGAATATCAGTGAATGGTGATTTATTGTTTCTCATCTATTTAGTGTACACACTTGCATGAGCTGAGATCAGTCTGTACCTCGGATGCTATTCCTGCCAGTCCCCTCCATGGTCTTAGGCTTCTTTTGTTCTGTCATACTTGAAGGTATGTTCTACAAGGGACAATGTGGGATAATGTAGAATCAGGGATGGATTTGGTGGAGGAGAGCCCAGATGGAGGAAACACCATTGGCTTCAAGTTTGCAGGTAATATAGTTGAGGAAAGAGAAAGCAGGCATGCTTTGTGAACAAACGCAGGAGCTAAGAGGAGGTGGGACCACCTTGGGGGTGTTTGGTGACCTTAGCTCATGCCTAGATGTAGCCAGAAGGATGGCTTGTTAGAGTATGTACCCAGGTGTACAAGGCACAGGGCACATGAACCGCTCCCACTGGCCCATGCAGGATGGGCTTTAGCCCTGAAGCGTGAACTGAGAATACCTTTTGCTCAGCATCTAGTAAATAAGTGTTGTTCTTTTTCCTTGGCAGAAAACACAAATTTCTCTGCTCAGAGCTACGGTGTAACGGAAGGAACAGTTTACACTATCCGCCTTTATGATAATGACCTCCACCTTCCGAGGAAATGGACACAGAGGAGAAAACACACTTTCAGTGCTCAGCGACAATTTGGTTGGTCAGGCTTGCTTCTGCAGTAGAGGCTCTAGCAGGAAGGGAAGGCTCCCTAGAAGGCACTGGAGAATGGGACAAAATGCTTCCGTACCTGTGTTATGAAAACCACAGAAAGGGCCCCCACAGGGTCACACCTGACCTTTAGCTGTCTTCCACCACAAGCGTACTTTTTCTTTCTTCTTCTGCCAATTATGATCCTGAACATGCTGAAAAGAACTCTGGTCACGGACAGTTTGTGAGGAAGCCGAAATGCCTCTGGAATAATACCATGCTCAGGACTGAGGAGAAGGATAAACAAAGCCCCACGTTGTGTTGCAAATATACAGCTGTGTTAAATGCTGGAGAAATCCCCGCGGTGGCCACCTTACACAGCTCTGATGAAAATGCATTTGCGGTACTCTTAAGGGTCAAGAAATCACATGCTATCCGGCCAGGGAGGTCAAGAGCAACTCCCCAACTGAAGAATAAAACTCATTAAAATGGTCTTTCCGGCAACAGAAGACCATTTCCTACACTTTCCCCAGCTCTGTCTTTTTATTATTTTAGACTAATGTTTCATAGAACTAGAGACACAACTGAAAGAGCACAATGCACATTTGTATTAAGAACAAAAAGCATGGTTAAGACAGGAAGAGAGTGTGTGGTAAATAGCACCAGAAACACAGCAGAGGCAGAAGTCGACTGAACAGAACATTCTTGACCGGCAGGTAACACATTAAAATGTTATTTCAGCAAACAAAATTGATAGCAGACCTGCTGAAGGAAAATGTGTTCCAGGAAGGATGACAACACCAATCCCCAAATCCCGTTTCCTGCCACACACTGCAGTGAAACCCAGGGGGACATTCTTATTACAGCAAATAGGTGTGAATCCAGAGGAGAAATTCAGTTGACAATTTACAAATTTCCTTTCCTATGTGAAAGGAAGGAGACAGCAAACCAGATTGTTTGTTTGTTTGTTTGTTTGTTTGTTTATAAATCCCAAGCCTGGTGTTTGGGACCAGTTATTACGGCTGCTTGAGAATACAGATATAAAGAAAGGCTCATTACTAGCTGGACCCATCTCTTAGAAATAAAGCCAGAAGGAAGTAACTTTAGGCAGACCAGCAATATTACAAAAATCTAATGTTTAGAAGAGGCACAATTTACTATTGGCTCCCACAGAGAAGTATCCTAGATTTGGTTATGGGGCTGTTGATGGCAAGTGGGGAAGGGCGGTGGTGGTGGTGGCTAACTGCAGGACTGTCAGGGACAGGAGATCCCCTCAGAGGCATCTGTCTTTGGTTTGTGAGGACCCAAGGCATTCTGGTATGGGATTTGTTATTTATATGAGCTTTGGTTGACCCTTCAAAAACCTGAATGACCTCTGACTTTACAGACCCTGACTTATGAAGTGTGGTCCAAGATGTGCCAGAGAGAACAGAAGCAAATCATGATTGGAAAATGGTATAGAGACCATCCCTATGTGAGTCTTTCAACTTACAGCTTGTCAAGTTACAGAGGCACAAATTCAATAGAAACTAGAATTCAAACTTTGAGCATGGATTTTTTTGTGGTGCTTGATTGACTCTCTCTGTCTCTGACTCTGTCAGTCTGTCTGTCTCTGTCTCTGTATCTCTCTCTTTTTCCTTACCTCCCTCTCTCCATTGGATGGTGGTGGGAATACAGCTTGTGGCAACCACTGGAGCATGACGGTAAGTCGTCTATAATCTACAGTGTACTATGTTGCCAGTAAGTTATAAATTTTAATCAACAATTCAAAAATTTCAACACTTTGTTTCTTTCTTTGTTACTTTGTTTCTTTCTTTCATCTAGCTCTCTCTTAACTGTCTATATACCTTTATAATCTATCTAAGTGTGTGTGTGTGTGTGTGTGTGTGTGTGCACATGCACATGCATTTGTGTGTGCACATTTCACACATGGGAAGAAGGCAGAGGAGGAAAGCATGGACCCTGTTCTATCATTCTTATTCTTATTTTTTTGAGATAGAGTCTCTCACTTGAACCATAGCTAGGCTGGAAGCCAGTAAACTTCAGTGATTCTATTGTCTGTCCTACACAGTACTGGGGCTACACTGAATGCACAGACATGCTTGGCTTTTTATTTGCTTTCTGGGATCCTGATACTTGCAGAGGGAGCACTCTTACCCACCGAATGATCTGTCACATACTCAACCTTTTATTATAAAACAAAACAGGTTTTGCATTAGAAAACTTAGCTCAAAACTGTTTTGAATACAGTTAAGATAGGATGGGATAACTGTGATATTAAGATTATTAGATATGTTATTTGCATTTTCAACTTATATTATTTTTAACTCATGACTGAGTTCATCAAGACATAGCCCATTTTAAGTTCAGGGACATTGGTTTACTCAACTTGAATATTGTTGCTTTGAAGCAAAGTTGATTACAGACCAAAAGTGAACTGAATTTAAATTATACACACTTGTGTATTTAGGGATGAAAGAGGAATCTGGAGGTTGAGATTCTCATTCTTTGATATTTCTAGTCCATTTATTTTCTATATTAGCTTCCTTGCTAATAAAGACAAGTTACTTTCAGTTAGAGTAAACATGCATTGTTCTTCGTCCTGAAGAGTTCTGTCTCATGTGAAATATAACAACTAAGAATTCCCCCTGTGGAAGGGAGAGTTGATTTTCTTTAGAATGTTGCCCTTAGTAGGTTGCAGTGAATGTCTCCACACCCATGCGCAAAGGCCAACAATATATGTGTATATATATATATAATATTATATATATTTGTGTGTATACAATATATATAACATGATTATATATTTTATACATTATATCTATATCCCATGATGATGATTTGGGAGGGTCTAGAGGAGAGAGAGGAGGAGTTGCAGTGAATATGATTGAGAGACGAAATTATCAAAGAACATAGTTTTTAAAATGTAAGAACAAAATCCACATTTTGGACTGTCATGGGGAAGAAGGGCAACAGTGTGTGTCAGCCCAGGAGGATGAAGAGAGGGCAGTGGGGATGAAATGGTCAAATATGAGTAAATGTGTACGTGTGAAAAATGCTAAAACAGAAGGTATTTGTTCAGTTACCTGTCTACTACTGTGATAAAAAATACTCTGACCCAAATCAGTGAGTGCTTGGTTTGTTTATCAAGTGCCCCAGTGAACAGTGTTCCCTTTAGCTTTGCCACAGTTCTGTGACGTTTGGAACACTACATCTTTGATACATGATAATTGATCTGGACTGTCAACTTGATTAAACAGCAGACAGTCAGAAGCGATTAGTAAGTCACACGTCCGGGTGAGTCTATGAGGCCATTTTCAGGGGAGAGTGGCGTAAGGCTGGGAGAATCCACCCTGAATGGGACCAGCAATGTTGCATGCAAGTCTAGGTGCGATCAAAAAGGGGGAAAGAAAAAAAGCAAACCAGGATGGGTGTTCTCTTTCGCTTTCTGTCCACCACAGGGTGAAGAAGTTCTGCTACATGCTTCCAGCATCATGGTGTTCTGAAATACACAGGACGAAGCAACTATGGGATGTACCCTCAGATCACATTAATGGAATGATCTTCCCTCATTATGTTGTTGTATCAGGTATTTTGTTTAAGTGCGTAGTGGATACATGCAACTAGCCACCTCAAATCTTACTGCTAGTTAGTGGCAGGATAGCAATCAGTTCCACACTGCTGCATTTGGATCTCTTTCTATTATACCATCACAAGCCTGGTGTTCATGTGAAGGTTAAATTTTCTCATGATGCCAACTAAATACTCAGCTCAGTCTCCCATTCTCTTCAAGACAAATGCTCGTTTAGCGTGAGGTTGTTGTTTCCTCTCTGGTCTTGGTCTGTCTTGGATGATCATTTAATTCTGTCTATCTCCCTCCTCGTGAGCACATATGGGTTAATTTTATTTTGCTGTCCCCTCCCTGTGAGTGAGTTTTGGGTTGCCTGGCAGAGATGGCAGGAGATGTTTTCATGGACAATCAAGGACATAGATGCTCTGGCTGTCAGCCTCGGGCAGGGACACAGACTTGTCTCCTACCAGCGGAGCAATGATGCATTTCCCCCAAATGTTCCAAGAATGGACTGGAATGTAACTAGACAAGGTCCATGAGGCCCCATGAATGGTTTCGCATGGCACCAGCCAGAAAACAAACACAACAGTAATTCTTGGATTAGCGTGAAAATACTTCCAATGGGGTCTCAAAGATAGTCTTTTGTCTCTTTTGTAAAAGGGAAGAGATGAGGTGTGACAATTGGCCTATTGCTTCGTATTTGTTTGCCAGGCGGAGGTCATCTATGAAGGGTGCTAGACACCAACAGAGAGGAAAAAGATTCTACCACTGGGTAAATAACATTTCAGGAGAGGCAAAGTTGTGTCTAAAGAAGACAATTCAAGTTAAAATAGAAAAGCAGTAAATTCATATTGAAAATCTATGCTTTTTTTTTTTTCTTAGAGCTACCATTAGTGGTACCTCTGCTACCATACTTGGAGCTTAGATAGCACGCATAGCTGGCTCTTTGCTCACAGAAAATAAAAGGGAGAAAGGGAGAGGGGATAGCTTCTCTGAATGTCTGACTAAATCTTCGATAACTTCAACTGAATGGTGAAACTTCTTGATCTTAACTGAGTATTGGGTGTGAGCAAAGAGAAGCAATTTGTGTAAATAAATATCTGAACTCAAAATCCAGGGTCTATGCTTGGCTTCGTGGTGCTTCCTAGAGAGTTCAATTATATTGTGTCCTCTCTCCATCTTGTACTGATTTCATTATGGTCTTGCATGGATGTAAATTGATATAAACCTATCATTCCACGGATGGGAAGCATGTGGCTCTTATAGCTAAAAAGTTGCTTTGGACTTCAGATGACCCAAGTAGATGTCAACTAGTAACAACAAAAATCAAGAACAACACTGAAAAGTATGTTGTTTTCTAATCATTCTTATAGCACCCTCTTGGTATTTCACATCTGTGTGTTTTCACAAGCTTGTAATTATGAAAACATTGCCATACAGAGTCATCTGGCCGCAAAAGGTCTTTAATTATAGACATTGTATAAAATGGTAAAAAGAATATTATATATTTGGAACCATATCAAGAAAATGGCTGAAGGGAGAGTTATTCTATGCACCTTATAAAACAAGTTATGCCTTAACTCCATGTTATGTATTCTAACATGCTTTCTCTGTGTAATCTTCTATCATCACTTTGAATCTGGCTTAGTTTTCTCCACTATAAAATGATAAAAATGCTTTTGGCAAACTATGTTGTGTTTTAAAGGGTAAAAATGTTAATCAGATGTGACGTTTATGATTTTTAAAGATGATCACTTTTATATTTAGAAGTATAAAATAGACCCTTTCTTTCTTAATGTGTAGTGTAGTATAAACTTAATACTGACTCAAACGATGGACTGCTACATTGCCAGGAGGCACGTTTCATTGAAGCTTAGTATGCTTACCCACAGCTTATGAAGCAAGAAAACAATTCTTTCTTTTAAAAAGTTTCAAAAATTATATTTTACCTCATACATGTCATGCGAGCGTCTATGTGTGTTTTAGAGAGAGGGCAGTGTGTACACATGCTATGGCAAGCATGTGGATATCAAGGGACAACTTTAGAGGGTTGGCTCTTTCCTTCTACCATGTGAGTTTCCAGGATTGGACTCAGGTCATCTGGATTGGCAGCCAACACTTTCACCTAGTCAGCCATCTCTCCAGATCCCATATGTTTTCTTGTTTCTGTTTTTGGCTGCTGGAATTAGGAATGTAAGATAGAGACCTCTTCTGCAGTTGCTACACTGTGACCTCTGATAGGACATCTTATGTCTTTAGGTTTGGGTCTTCTAAATTCTTCAGAGGAATGATGGAATAGAAACATCGCCAAACACTGAAAAGCAGGTGTTTGCGATTGCTGGCTGCATTCATGAATTACATTTTCCAATCATTCCAGGCTTCTTACTCCTGCTCATGAGGAAGAAAAGAATTGGCCTGGAAGAGCTCACAACTGAATACAGCACTCTTCGAATCCCAAAGAGGATTGCTTGTGCACCCCCTTAAACAACACAGGCCAAATGTAGGGGCATGGTAATACCAGGTTTGCCATGCTACTGGGGACAGAATAGAGGGTGAAAATGGGGAGAGGGAGAGCAGATCCTGGGCAGCCTCAACAGATTACAGAAAACAAATGTTCCTTCTCACCAGAGGACAAGCCCTCCACTCCCAGGCTTCCTGGTTGGTTTTGGTGATGCTAGAGATGGACTTTTGTTGCTGCTCCTGAGAAGCAGTGTGGCTTCTATCAATGGATCATTGGACTGAGCCTCCAGCAGCAGACCTGGCTCTCACAGGTGGCTGAGAAGCTGAGTGACCCTGGCTACTCTCCTATTCTATTTCTTATTTTGGCTTTATTTAGTTCTGCTACTTAATGAGGTGGTATTTAGATACAGTGGAAAAACTATGCATAATCATATTAAGTAACAGATTCACAAACTCACTTAGGTACAATATGAACATATGTGTTTGTGTATGTGTATTCATATGTGTCTATGTGTATATGCTCATGAGGGCATCTATGTGTTTGTATGTGTATGTTTACATGTGCATGTGTGTTTGTATGGGTACATGTACATATATGTCTCTGAGTATGTATACAGTGGGTATAATCTTATGTGTATATTTAGCAAATTCTCAGGAACTATCTCTTAGTGTGTGTAAAGTATTATAGGCAATTGTCACCATGCTGTGGGTTAGAACTTCAGAACTGATTCATGCAGCTTTTCTTTGTGTAAATTAGTTTAGGAGTAAAGACATCTCAAGGTACCTTCTGGTTCTAAATACTGTAATTACTTGATTTTCTATCCATACCTACAGTGTACAGCTTAATTATGACTAGAAGGTTGCTACTCAAAATAACAGGAAATTAAAAAGCACCACGATGAATCTTTTTCACCTCAAGCATCGGAAGGCAGGAGGGATGTGTCTCTAGGAGCTGAATGGATGGATACTGAACACTGAATTCTTGGCCATTATGAGTGATGCTCAGATTGGCACAGCAGAGGTGAGCACAGTGACTGTGATATGGTAGGACTGCCAATTCTTTTAATTACTGTGAAATAAAAGATGAAGACATACCCTCATAGGAGACCATTTTGAAAGTGTGAAAATGGGGGGGGGGAGCATTGATGGCTGTCCTTCATATCCTAATTCAGTTTCCCCTTGAGGTAGGAAGAAGGACCAGATAACCTCTGCAAGTTCCACTTTAGCCCCTCTATTCTACAAAACACTGGCCCTGAAGGAAAGTGTCACACATGGTCAGTGTGTCCTGTCACACATTGAGTGATGTTGCCCCTCTGCCCCGGTGAAACATCTTAATGATAAAGGCTGTCTTGGGGGAAGGATTGTGACTTCTCTTTTAGAGGAAGATGAAATCTATTAAGACAGCGAGGACAGAAAACAAAGCTGTGTCCCTGGAAAGACTTCTAAAGCGGAGTGCAGTTAGCCTCCCCTCCCCACCTTTGTTGGAAGAGAGCACCCTTCTGCTGCCTGCCTCCTTTCTGCATTGCTATGCTTGTTGGTGTATAAAATTGCTGCTTGGTGTGTATAATTTATAAGCTCTAAAAAATGATAAATCGTCTCAAGTAAGAAGAGTGATTTGTGTTTGAGTCCTCAGGGTACTTTTGTAGAGGAATTAATTTCTTGGGGGGAAATTGTCTGTAAGTTTCTGTGGAATATTAGTTAACTAGTTCATAGCTGGGCTTTATTTTATGTGGTGTGCATAAATGTCCAGTTGCTGGTTTGAATAGACTTCACCTGGGTGAATAGCATGTAGCAAAATTTGATGATTTGGGGAGCTTAGGGGAAAGAGAAAGCCTAGTTCATGTATTTTTCTTAATTTTTTTCAAAGCAATTTTTTTTTGGGCTCTCTCTAGCTTGCTTGCTCATGTGTTACTGTTCTCGGGAAGGAATGACTTTGCCAGACAGGGGTATGTGGCTATATCTCAGATACATTTGGCTGTTTCCCCCGAAATCTAGTGCATAGAAGTCATTGACACTGATATAAATTCTCGAAGGGCACAGAAAATTCTGACACCAGAAACAATTTTCAGCCTTAAAGTGATCATAGCATTGAGGCTGATAAACTCTTACATGGCTTGTGGGCTCCAGAGGCCAGAATTCAAAAATCATTTTCTAAAGACTTTCAACAAAGTTCTACCAATTTTGTTCAGATTTGTAGTCTAATCCCCAAGAATAGCCGATGAGGAAGAGGAAGAAGAAGGTAGAATTAGACTAATAGAGACACTACAGGTTTATTTACTTATTAAAGGAATTAGTACATGATCAGTCTGAATTTCTTGATATGTGTGTTTAAAATAGAGTACCCGCAGAAGGCAGGAAACTAGGAAGGGGTCAGTGGGGGGACTTAAGGGAAAGGGGAATGGAACAAGGCTGATAAGGATGGAGAAAGGCTAATAATGGAACAGGAAAGGATGAATGAGATGGGGGTGGGGGGGGGAGAACATGATAGGTAGTATGGGGGGCATAACTGATGTTAAAGGCTTTTGAAAATGACATGTGAAAAGCTATTACTGTAAAAGCTTCTGAAAAAAAAATATATATGAAGTTTAGATGGAGTTACCCAATAAAGAGGACAATACCTACCCCAGACACCATTAGCTATCAAATAATATTCCCAGTGTCAGATATTGGCTACTCCTTTTCAAGTTGTTGGCCAGTGGGGTCCCCTAGATAAGCACCAAATCGTTACAGTTCATTGTCACTGTCATTGCTTTTGGTTACCCTCCAGAACTTGATGACAGGACTGCCTTGTTGAAAAGGCCACATACTTGACTCATTGGACATTGAGAAATTAAAGTGGTACTGACTTGAAAAGTTTGTTTCTACTCTTAGCTTTCATATTGCTTCAAGGATCTAAGTGGGCTATCAAGGGAGCAAAGTGATTGTTACTGTTACCTAACTGTGTGACCTTGTGAGCTACAATTGTACAGAAGTACTGGTACAATAGTGGCAGAAGTGTTATAGGATTAACCAACCACTTTCCGATTGCATTAAAAACCCACTCCGCAAGATGGATCCCATGGTACTGTTCTGTTTTCCCCATGGTATTGTTAACTGAGCCACAACCTGTAGCTATCTAGGTTGCAAGTCATAGAGGAAAACCTTTCTATTAAATGGGGTATAGAAATAAATGGCACCTAAGTTTTTACCCTTAATACTCACAGATTAGTGCTTCTTTCAGCATTCCTCAGAGAAGTTTCTTGTTTCTCTCTCTCTCTCTCTCTCTCTCTCTCTCTCTCTCTCTCTCTCTCTCTCTCGTCGTAGTAGTAGTAGTAGTAGATGTGACTAGTCGGCATATGGAAACTAAGAGACTGCGGAATGCTTAATTCAAAATGTAACATTCATATCACACCCTCTTCCCCTAAGGCTTAAAGGTGATCAAAGAAGAGAGGGCAGAAAGAGTGTACAGGCCAGAGGTAGTAGATCAGTCACCCTTGTACACACGAACTCACAATAGCTGACACTGCATATCCAAGTCTTGTGCAAGATCAAGGCAAAAAAAAAAAAAAAAAAAAAATCTCAGCACGGGTGGGGAAGGGGGTTAATGAAGTCCCACCCCTAGCTGAAGAGCTATTGATAATTGGTGGCTATAAGGAGAGGGAAAGATACTTTTCTCCAGGGATATGGACTCTGAGAGGCTAGCCATACTTCAGCAGATGCTCCCACACCCCTCTACACGCAGGCAACACCGAATGGGCTCATCGGTTGTTGAATCCAAAAATAAGGAAAAAGCGCATGACACTGAGAGAGAAAAGTGTCAGTGGCAGGTAGGAGAGGAACTGGAGGGAAGAAATAAGAATAAATTAGACCCAAATACATTATATGTATTTATGAATATTAAATAAAATACTTAAATACTTAATAAAATTGTCATATTTTTATTACGTTCATCTGTATTTTCACAGTTCTTAGAATCATCTTAAATTTTAGTGAAGAATAAATATTTCTAAATGAAGAAACAAGTGAAAGGACATTAATTATTTTTGATGTGACTAACACAGACATTTTGAACATATTCCACAAATGATCTCCAAGTCCAAAGGGTTTGGCCCAGCTTGCACTGTATGCATGCAAGTGCAAAGACAGATCTATAGTTGAGTGAGAGTTGTTTAACAGTGGGAGTAAGGCCTTAGACTCATAGATTACATTATCTGCTGCTTTGCTGTACTTTTTCCTAAATATTAGTATATAGGGCTGGAAAAATGGCTCAGTTGTTAAAAGTACCTGTTACTGCTATAGAGCACCTAGATGTGATTCTCATCCCCCACATGGCAGCTCACAATTGTCTGCAACTCCAGTTCCAGGGGACACAGCAACTTCTTCTGGCTTCCTCAGACACCAGACATGCATATGGTGTACATGCATACATGGAGACAAAACATCCTTACACATAAAATGAAATAAATGTAAACTTTTATTCAGTAATAATGATAATAAAACATTAGTATGTGATTATGAAATAGAAATAAGATCGCTTCATACCCCTGAGGCTTGAACTCAAGACGCCCATCACCACTTGATCTCAACTTAGGTTTTAGAAATATTTGTTTGGATCTACTTTTAATTATGTGTATGAGTGTGTGTCTGTATGTATGAATATGTGCATATGGCTACAAGTGTGAGCAGATGCCAGAAGAGGGCATCGGCATCATATCCTCACCAGCTGGTTTTACAGGTAATTGTGAGGTGCCTAGCATGAGTGATGGGAACAGAACTCGGGTCCACTACAAGGGCAGCATGCTTTCCTCATGGCTGAACCATCTCTTCAGCCCTCAACCTTCACTGACTCCCTTGTTGGAGTCTGTTCTCCATGCTTTTGAAACTTAAATTGTATATACAAAAATAGCCACAAATGTAGTTTTGTCCTGCCAACTCCTGGTCCCACTGGTCCACTACCATTAAAGAGTAAGAAAAATTCTTCCTTCTTTGTGAACAAATCAAACAAAAATATTATTTCCCCCGTCTCTCCTTCTCTCTACTTCCTTCTTCCTAGCTTCACTCCATTCCATTATCTCTCCTTCTGTCATTTCATTCTTTCTTCCCTTTTGTTCCTCCTTCCAAAATCAATTCAAAATATTTATCGATTTCGGGTGGTTAGTTCAGACTTTTGAGTTTTGTCTATATTTAAAATTTATAAAGGGAACACAGAAAAGGTGTGGCGATTCCAAGGTCCAAATATGAAAACAACAAAACTTATTTTTTAACATAGGACATCCCAGTTTTATCAGATAGCCTATCTAACACATTTTTGAAAAATTTACTCAGTTGGCAGAATAATACTTACTGAATTTCTCTTGAAAGGTAGTTTAGGATCAAAGGAGATACTAAGCACAAAAAACAAACAAACAAAAAAAATAGAAAGAAACCCAAACAAACAACAACAACAACCTGAAAAACATAAAGAAAAGTCAGGTATTATTGTCATCAATTTTGAAAAACTCCAGCAAATTTTTAAGTGTTAATGCCATACGTATGTCGTGAAGCTCTTACCTGCAGTGAGTGTAAACAAATGAAACCTCATAACTGCCCAGTTATGAGACTAGCTAGAACAGTGGTCAGAAATAAGAGGCAGGACAAAGTTACTACCAGAATTTGCAGAGAAGCTATTAAAAGTGGAATGTAGTTCTTAATATCCCTAAAACCATGACAGAAATGAATATAGGAAACTTTGTGTTCTTTATCACTTATGACCCAAAAATAGAAAATCCCGATGGCATCGGAAGTCCTAAATGATTTGTGTGGCAAAGGAGGTAACACATTTTACTATTTTGGTAATTTCAATACAAATTGGAGATGGTGGCACATAAACAAAATGCTCCATGGTTTGCTAAGGCCTTTCTTATCTATGTGTTTGTTTGCTTATTATACGTATCTTTGTATTATGTACAAGTGTACACAGGTGGTGCAGGTGTGCAGATGGAGGCTACAGGTAGTGCAGGTGTACAATGGAAGTCACAGGTGGTTCCGGTGTACAGATGGAAACCACTGGTGGTGCAGGTGTGCAGATGGGAGCCACAGTCTCATGTCAGACATCTTCCTCAGTTGGTCTTGCTGCCTTATCTTTTTGAGACAATCAGTGAACCTCTAGCTCACCAATTTGGCTAGATCAATTGAGTGTGGCAAGCTATTCTTTCTGTCTCCCCAGTGCAGTGGTTATAGTCATGCCACAAGTCACTTTTACCTGGGACCTAGGGATCTGAACTTAGGGCCTTGTAGTTGCACAAGAAACACTTTACCAATTGAACCATCTTTTAAGCCTTATTAAAGCATTCATTGACTAGAGGTTAATAAGTTTGAATTGATGTTTGTGGTTGATAAGTTAGCTTAATATCCAAATTGCTGTAATTGGTGGGAGAATGGCAGTCTTGGGATATGTCTGAGCGTGTAGAGAGTGGACTCCACTGAGTTTCTATGGCTCATCGTGGAGCTAGTGGGATCTTCAAGCTCACAATTATGAGAGGCACAGATGCTAATCAAAAGGAGTCAGTTGAATTCTGCCTAAAAATGGGTAAGCTTAGATGTAGGCAGCCAAACTCTACCAAGACAGGGTAAGCAAGTCCTCAACAGTTCCTGCCTCACAAATATGTCTGTCAGATATATTGGGCCAGAAGGCTGAAGATGATGCTCCAGTGTTATAGAGAATTCTGGGTGACTGTGCAGGCAGCAAACTGTCTCTATCATCTTCTCATTTCGGAAGCTGCTAACCCGCACTCCCTGTCTACTCAGATAATTAATTTTATTCCTTCTCAAGTCTCTGATGGGAGTTGAAGACCAGATAATTTAGTTTTGCAATTAAAATTAGTAGTTTAGGGGGTTAAGATGTTTTTAGGTCTAGATAGATGTTTCAAGTTGATAATCATGAGATATGATGGATATTAATTTACACTCAGAATTTTAGATGCACCAAGATGGGAAATATGTTTTCTTTAAGGCTGCCAAATACAAATAGTCAAAACACTATGAATGTGACATATATAGTTCCTGATTGTTTCATGGTTTTCCTTGCTGTAGGTAGTTTATTGTATATACGTATAATAATAAAAATGTATATGTAAAAATATTTAATAAAAATAATTTTAAAAGAGTCAGTTGACATTGGCTAATGGCTGATGGGTGGTAGCCAGTTATTTAGGGGTATAATGGGGCTAATAAATAAGCACTGTGGTAGTGTGGGGCAATAGTCAGGGAACTATCTGTGCTTCATTCTGCCCTAGTGGTCTGAGCAAAGGCTTCAGATGTAACCAGTGATTCACCTATTGCCTTAGAAATATTGCAGTTGTGTGTTTGCTATGTATGCATAGTCTAAAGAGGTATAGAGATTCTTTTCTTTTTCCCTGAACTTTTCCACAAGGCTCCCTATGCATCACCCAGCTGTGAGTCGCAGCATGCGGTTTGAGGTGCTGCTGGGTGGAGCCTCTCAGAGGACAACTCTGCTTGACTCCCGTCTGCAAGCATAACAGAATATCATTAATAGTGTCAGGGGTTGGTTCTCTCCTATGGGGTGTGTCTTGGGTTGGGCCAGGCATTGGTTGGACTTTCTCTCAATCTCTGCTATGTCTGCTCTATCTTTATCCCTGTACGTCTTGTAGGCAGGGTGACATTTGAGTTGAGGTTTTTGTGGGTGGGCTGGTGTTCCCCTCCTTCTCCTAGGAGTCTTGTCTAGTTAGAGGGTGTCCTCTGTCTTCCAGGCCACAGGGGAAGAGGGCACACTCAGTCCTGATACAACTTGATGAGCTGGGGTGTATGAGAAGGGGGGGCTCCTTTCTTCTGAGGAATAGGAGAGGAGGATGTGGGAGAGGGAAGGAGGGTGGGACTGGGGGGGGGGGTGAGGAAGGAAGAGACTATGACCAGGATGTAAAGTGAATAAATAAATAAATCTTTAAAAAGAGGGAAAGAGGAATGAATGCACATTGTTTAGTAGCACTTTTGTTTGATTCCACAATCAGCTCCTATAGGTTACAATAAATTTCTCACCCGCTATAGTCCTCTGCTTCCTATCTGTGCAACAAGAGTAATCATTTCTACCTCCCTGTGCTGTAAGACTGAGATGCTGTGAGCAGTGCTCAGCACACACGAGTGGGGGAAAGTCTTCAATGATTATTAACTATTGTTTCTGGAGGGTCAGAAAAACTGAACGAATCTGATGCTGTTATATGTCTCCTTTCTCTATCTCCCCATCTGTGTTTAGGTGTTTCAGAAAATTTTTAGAAATGAAGTATTGGAAGGTATTTTAAGGATAGCTATTCAAAGTACACTCCACAGGACAGGGGCCTAGGCAGTGGGGTCACCTGGGCCTCATTCTAACTGCAACAGTTCAGACATATGGAGCCAGAGCTACTGGATCTGTGTCCTAATAAGTGCCAGGGATTGCTGTGCATATTAAATTGAATGAGGCGTTATAATCAGAATAATGCTAAAATTAGAGGCATTAGAAAGAAAGAAGTAGAAAATGAAAAGAAGGCAAGAAGGAAGAAAAGGAGAAAAATGAAAGGATGGAAAAGAAGAAAGAGAGAAAGGAAGGAAGAGGGAGATGCACACATAGGTACAGACACAGACAGACAGACAGACAGACAGACACACACACACACACACACACACACACACACACACACACACACACACAGAGAGAGAGAGAGAGAGAGAGAGAGAGAGAGAGAGAGAGAGAGAGACAGAAGAGACCGAGAGAGACCGAGACAAAGAGACAGAGACAGAGACAGTCAGAAGAGACAGAGAGAGAGAGAGAGAGAGAGAGAGAGAGAGAGAGACAGAAGAGACAGAGAGAGACAGAGAGAGAGACAGAAGAGACAGAGAGAGACAGAGAGAGAGAGACAGAAGAGACAGAGAGAGACAGAGAGAGAGAGACAGAAGAGACAGAGAGAGACAGAGAGAGAGAGAGAGAGAGAGAGAGAGAGAGAGAGAGAGAGAGAGAGAGAGAGAATGGGAAAGAGAACAAGAGAGGCCCATCCTGTTGGGGAGTTAACTAAGTATAGTCATACTGTGTCAAACACAAAAATAAAATTCCGGGGTAAAATAAGCTGCCATTTAAGCGCAGTCAGAGCTCAGTGGTTGTCTCTGATGAGATCCGATTAAGCTATCGAGAGTGCTTTGAGACATAAAGACCACATGAGGTGGGAGGGAGCCTTGAGAAGCAGTTGCCTGTTGTCCACGTCCTTTAGAGATGAACATTAAGGACTACACAGGGTATGGCCTGATGTACTGGTGTCTGTGTGGGCCTGGGAATGACCACAGATCTTCCTGCAGAGGACCCAGGGGTGAAAAGAAAGTCAAAGCAGTCAGGGTGTCAGATGGCCTGCCCTTGACTGGAGGGAATTTTGTTGCTAAGCCTTTAGAGTAAATAAAAAGATGGAGAGAAAGGTGCTCGGTTGTCAGTTCTGTGGAATGGTGTCTAGGCCTGCTCTCCAGGGGCGGGTACTCACAGCCATACTAAGTTCCCAACAAAGGCTGGGCCACTACAGAATCCTAAATGAGTATAGCTTACTTAGGACTTCAGAGCCTTGACTGTTGACTCACTCATTACATCAGCACATTGCCATTCTGTGTATCATTTCAGTGCGCTGCAACAGAGACCTGCTGAGTGCTGAGGGTGAGCAGAGGTGATGAGGGCACACAGCATGATCTACGGCATGGTGCCGATCACTTGGGCAAGGTGACAGCTGCTGGGTGGTTGCCTATACTAGTTTCTCCATTTAGAGTGGAAGTTTTTCAGGAGTTGAAGTTAAAAGAAGGTGCTAGTTTTTATTCTCACTGTTAATTCACTTAGAGCTCTAATCATCTCCAAAGCTCTGTGGCAGATCTCCCTGACTAACTTCTCTCCCAAACTCAGTTGTTTCCACATGAAAATCTCTCTCTCTCGCTCCCTCCTTCCAACACATTTTAATATCACTTGCATTTTAATATCTGATCCTAATCCCCTGTGCCTCCACCTTGGTCTCTTTTTATAATGAAAAGTTTCATTGCCTTGATTCCCAATGTTACATTGCTTTGAGTATCGGAGTGAGACCCTGGGCAGCTGGCAACTCTATTTTCTCCCTTCAGATAAGAACCTGGCAGCCCCGACGTGGCACACCCTGTCTGCTACACAGGGACCTCACCGGAGGGACTCTAGCGTTGATAATGTGGACAATACAGATCCTAATAATTGCTTGGCTGGATGGAAAGGTCAAAGACAGCTAGAGCTCTCCTGGTGATACTACAAAGTCATTTTATCTCCTCTAGTACTGTGCTGTGGAGGTACATCTTACTAACTGCTCTGGGCTTCGAATGTCTTTACAAAGCCTCCAAGAGCAGGACACAGCTTTCAAATTATTTACTAATGTTGGGGTAAGTGCCCATATATCATTTGAGTTTTTAAGTGCAGGATGAGAATGGGCCTTTGAATTCCATTTTCTCTGACCCGCCAGCGAGCTTTGATTTCTCTTTTGTTTTGAGTGTTTTTTGTTTGTTTGTTTGGTTTTTTTTTTTTTTTTTTTTTTTTTTTTTTTTGGGGGCGGGGCAGGGCGGGGCGGGTCGGGTCTTTGTTACATGGATGACATTGCATCCTACAGCTCTTTACCCCCTTTCCAGGTCCAATTTCTTCTCTTCTTCAAATGCAGCATAGCTGGAACTCCTGTTCTCTGTCTCAAGTAAGTTCAGCCCTAGTTATGTTGTCAAGTCAGTGTCAGGGGCGTGCCTGTCTTGCACTTGAGTTCTAGGTACCACCCACACTGAGCTTTTTCCTGGCTGTTTCTGCTAGGATCTCTGTCCAAGGATGATTCTCATATAGTCTCGCTGAGTTGTAGTTTGGAATCTATACTGAATTTTGGGAAGAAGAGCCTGTGCTCTAAACTTATCATCAAATACTAGCCTCGGTTCTTACAAAGCCTCAGTACTTACCTGTATGGTAGCACTCTTTCTGTTCTCGCTCCGTCTCTATTTTATCCTCCTCTTAACATTCCCCCTGCCTCCCACAACTCTCTCAAGCACAGAATTCCAGTGTTCCTCTGTTCCTGGATCCTACTGTAGTCACAGTCTTTTCTTGTACAACCAAACACTGCGTGGCTTCTTACACGCCAGCCACTTCCACAGCAAGTAGGGATGTCTTTTTCAGCTACTTGTTCATATGTAAAGAGTTCTCCTATTTCACTCTACCGGTAAGTTCTTCCAAGAATTGGGTCAGAGGTCTCTTCTCTGCCCTCATCACATCATAGACTATAGCTAAATATAATATAGCTGAGTAGATAGGCAAGAAAGGAGAGTACGTATAAACATGAATGTGGGAAAGGAGGTGGAAAAATAAACATGATCTCATAGCCTCACCTATTGCTTAGCTGTGTCCAGAAATATGGTACCCCAGAAGGACCTGCCTGTGTCTGTGGTGCTTGAATGACAGCTAAGAACCCGGGGCCTAATTGTTTCTCCTCCCTGCCCCAAATTTCTTCTCATATTATATTTCTCTTCTTGGATACTTTCCCTTTTCCCATTTAATCATTTTATTTTTCATCTCTTTTACTGATTCTTACTGTTTTGACTAATTGGCCTCACAGCTCAGCAAGCATATCATTCTCTGGGAGGCAAGTAAGACTCTAGAACCAGATTTTTTTTTTCTCATGACATTTCCCCAAGCTGGGAACTAGTATATAACAAAAACGTCCAAGTGCAATAAAGGAACTTTGGAAAAACAGAAGCCCAAGGTGAATCCTGGAAGGCCAGAGGGTTAGCTGGACCAAGTGTGTGTGTATGTGTGTGTGTATGTGTGTGTGTGTGTGTGTGTGTGTGTGTAGGCTCATGTGCACAGATGTGCCCTGGTCATTTTAATTATATTTTAAAAGTCCCAAATGGCTGGTTATTTTAATTGTATTTATAAAGTCCAAAATGTCAGTAAATGCATCTCTGGCCATGTTTGTGTTGTCAAGAGACAAATCAGTCCTGAGGTCCCTGAGGTTAGGGAGTGGCCCATCCCTGGATGAATTCATAGCCTGGTGGCACGATTAGAGAGAGCGAACAGAAGAAGCAGATGGCTAGAGTGTGTCTGCGGGGTTCATAGCTTGTCTGTCTCGATGTCTCCTGTATCTGCTCATTACTTCTCTCCTGGCTGCCCTGCCGTGAACCATGCTACTTTTGCTTCCTTGCCATGGGGCTACACTTCTGAATCCATGAGCCAAAATAAGGCTTTCCCTCCTGTAAGCTGTGCTTGTCAGGTATTCTTGCCACAATGATGAAGAAAAGCCACCAGTAGAGTATAGTTTTAAGCTGGGGCTTATGGAGTGAGAATTCTGAGAGTGAGCAAGCAAGGAGATGAGTAGACGGTCTGGAAGAGCAGCAATGCGTAGGCAGTCTCACCAGAAAGGAGGAGGGACTTCTGGGTGCCAGGATGTTTCTAGTACATCCTTTGGCTTCCATTTCTTTTGTGTGTTTCTTTGTTTACTTACTTTGTAGGCCAAAGCACGTAAGTTTATGTTTTCAGTTGAAATCGTGAAAGCTAGAATACAGACTGGTCACTCTTAATTTTAAAGAATGTAAATTAAAGAAAAATATTTGCTGAAGCTAAACCATGTAGTAGGAAACTACATGAGATCGTTTCTCCCTTTTTAGCTTTTTGCAACAAAACCTGCTGCATATTCTTGTCAAAACACCACCAATATTCAGATAGTGTGAGAGAGGGGGGCGTGGAGAGGGAGGGGGGCCAGGGGCGGAAAGAGGAGAGAGGAGAGAAAGGAGAAAATACAAAGTCTTTATTCATCTCAGCACTCTCCTATACCCGCCAGATTCTCTATGTAAAGCTTTTGCTTTAAGCGATAACGCCACTATAGCTAAAATCCAAAATGTGCCATTTATTTGATACCAAGAGATGGCATGCCTCTTTTCTCTCTTATGACCACCAAAGGGAATGGGCCTTTTGTTCCCATGAAATGGCCTCCTCAAAGCTTTCTTTGTTTATGACCTGTGTTTTCAGGCTGTGGGTGCACTCAGCTTTAAGTCAATGGGCAGTCCTTGTGTAGGAAAAGCTTGTGTGTCTTCCACAGTGCTGTTTTGTTTGTTGTGATATTGCAGGTGGCTTCGATAAGAGTGGAGTTAAGCTATTTTGTACTTTATTGTTCACAAAGGAAAATATTGGGGTCATCATAAATTGCTTTACAGGTCAGCCAAACAAAAGAACCTAAATGACACTGTATTGATGCTGGATTACAAGATACCGCCATAGGGTAGAAATGTTATTCTTTGAATGAAAACAAAATGCGTGGTTCATTGAAGGAGGCAAAAATGTCACTTGTTTCTTTCAAACTTGGGCCATTTTAACTGAATATTTGTTCTGCTTTGTTTGCTTCTTATTGAAAAGTTTAAACACTCCAAATTTCTAACTGAACTTAGAAGTACAGCTACAAAGAAAGAAAAGAGTTTAAAAACCTAAATTTTAAAAAGTCAGGAAACATATGTACACTATATGTTCATATCATGAAGTGAGTCTGGTTTTGCAACCTGTCAAGCAGGCTCCATATTAGGGAACGACATCATAAAATGGGACTAAGCTGAAGGAAAAGACAGACTGACAAAGGAACCCATGGCTAAGAATGACATCAGTAGAGTCTCAGGCATTGGTGCTTTGTGCGCCCTCATGGCTCATAAACGTGTTATCAGGAAGCTTTGGGCTTCAGTATTCTTGATGTGTGTTTGTGTATGTGTGGGTATGTATATATGTGTATATGTATATATATATGAAGATATGAGTAAATTACTTTCATTTTCCATAGAGTTTAAACATGGGTGATATGCTGGGTTTGCTCAACACTAAGCCGCTTGAGGATGCTTCATGGGCTGAGTTCTGTAACATATATTATGTTTATTCTTGCTCATTGTTGCTGCATAGAGATAGATCTGACTAGCATTGGATTCTGATTGACATAAACTGGGAGCCACTGGGAAGAAAGTGGGTTCTTGTCAAGCTGAGCCTGTTTAGTGGGTTCTTATGTGAGGGCTGGGGAAATTGCCCAATGACCATTAATCTTCTTTCTCATCGAAGAAGGCCTCGGCTCAATCTAACCACTTATGATAAACTGTGAAACAAGAGGAAGCAGCCATAAAGTGAACCTTTCCAATTGCTTCAGAGACAACCAAATTAACACTCTGTCACAGACCCATTTATTTTAATTGTTTTCTCCTAGGTAATATCAAAAAGTCAACATGGGTAGAGAGAACAGAAAGGAGGGGGAAAAACAATTTGTTCCTCATTAAATGCCAGCAAAGTCCAAGATAAACCTACTTAAAATTGATCTGATAAGGCCAAGAATGTGGAGACCGTTGGGCTTTTCTTGATTATGGTCATGGGCTAGTATTTCTTCTTTGCTTTGAGGAACTATTAATCTCAGAATCGAGAAAGTCCACAAATATTATTTCTAGGCCATTTAACCTTCTGTGTTTGTGGTCTCCTGAGTGTGGGTGACTCGGTTGCTATATATACTCAGTTGTATTTCATTTTCTTGACTCTGAGTTGCTAAGATAATGGCATCAAAGTTCATGTAAAATTAGCCTTTCTCTTTTCCACAGCACACTGATAAGTTAGTTCTCAAAGCGTAACAAAGTTGAATTCATTTCACCTTCCTCCCCTTGCATTCTTATCCATTCCAATTTTCCCTTCCTTGCAGTGTGCTCTCTGCTATTTTTCTCCGTTGTAAATTGACACCAGGAATAGCCACAGAGGAAACAGCCAAGCGGTCCAAACATCTTTCTAATGATCTCAGAGATCCACTTTAAGCTTAATAATATTAATGTCCTTCGATCAGACTTCACTTTCTTTTGTCCTTGGAAAGTTCCTATAAGCTTTTCTAAATATGCAGCGAACTCCTCACTTTCAGCCCAGTGCCATCAGATCAGACTTTCTTCCTTCCCTCTCTCTTCATCTCTGTCCCTTGTTTCTCTCTCTGCATCCCTCTTGCTACCCCATTCTGCTCTGACAACTAAGGATTGTGTGACCGAGGTCCTGAACAAAGCCTGCTGTTGCAAGTAATTGTTGAAATATCAAGGGTATTGTGTCCCCCGTTACTTAAGGGCTCATTTGTGGTTTTCATGGTTTTGAGGGATGTTTATGACTGACAGTCTTTTCTTTACGGCTCTATCCTTCAAGCTCTGGCTGATACCTCGGGGAATGACCGCTTGAGTGACTGATAAAATGTCAAGATGCTATTATTTCCAAGAGAGTGTTTGGGAGCAATAAGATCTGTTTCAATTTATCTCATTCACCTGAATTTAAACCTTCAGGTTTAACTTTGTTAGCGGCTACAATCCAATTGTCTCCAGTTTGGAAGGAACGGTCATTGTGGAATGCAGAGAGTGTGGCAGAGATGAGCACACCACTGCCTCGGTGTGCAATTTCACAGTGAACATTGGTGCGATATTTTGGACTTAATTAATACTCTCCAGGAGCTCCAGTATATGCATGGCAATAACCGTATTTTAGATCATGTGAAATACTGCAAAAAATTGAATTCATAAGGCAGATGGCAAAGCCTGTTGTTTGAAGAACAGCAAAACAGGAAGATTTACAATGAGCTCAGAACTCTTTCAACTGGAATCCTGCCACTGTGAATGCTCTGTTATTTCACTGGAGGGCAACAATCTGGGAGGGTCATTAGTGTCTTCATAAAAACAGAGATTAAAAAGGAGTCGAATGAAATGAATAGACAAAGATTCCTTTCCTCAGTGCAAGTTGAGTTTCAAAAAACATCAAAAATAAAACAAATACAAAAAACTAGGAATTGAATTAATCACAAACAAGCAAACAAGGTTTCCAATGTCTTTTTTTTTTTCTTTTCTTTCGATAAAACATTCTGTAGTTCATTGGTTTACAAGCCTGAATTTACTAATGTAACATTTTTAGTTCAATGAGGAAGATTTTTGTCAAATCTTTAGTATGCAGCATACACAGAAACCAGAGCTTAGCGTCAGAAGATAACTCAATGTGGAATCCATTAGTTGGAGAGAGAGGTTTGCAGAATACTTTTAACACCAGAACCCTATTGCTGCTTTAGTATCTCCACATTTGGCTCTACCATGGTGCTGTGTAAAATTAATTATGATTCCCATAGGTAGTAACATGAGGCACACAGTGTATAAATTGTTCACATTTTGTGTAAGACCAGTGGAAATCTCCTTGTCAACTACTGTTTTCATTCACAAATTCTCCCTTGCCCCGGACTCTTTTACTTCTTTCTAACTCACACCATTAGTGATAAAAGCACTTTAAAATGGGTGGTTTTGGAAGGTTGGAAATTCAAACATCATTTCTCTTTCGTTTGTAAATCTATTATTATACAGACATTGTAGATCAAATCTGTCCCTCAATAAACTCTTGACATGGTACAATAATATCATTTCGTATGTGGGCTGTGCTGTTGGTTTGATGGTCAAGCAGGGTTGAAGGTAGGCTCATGGTTTCAAGCATCCTTTTCAAATGTCCCACTGTGTGCCATAAATATGTATTAATTTCTATGTTGCCATGACACCGACACCACTGGGAGTTATGGTTTCAGTTCTGTGAAGCAAGAGGGTTTGGAGAGTTCATTTTAAAGTCCACTCCAACTCTGTGCTTCCTTGAGTATATATCAGCCTACAGTTAGAACACAAGGCATTGTTACTTCAGCCACATTTCCCTCTGCTACAGAAGCTCAGAAAAATAGAATTAAAAAACATGGAAAATGTAATAGAGCATATTTCATGTATAGGAAACTTACTGGCTGATTTTTATTAGAATTTACACAAGAGTCAATTCCTGTTTAGTGGTAGAGGAGAGACTAAGAAACTAGGACGTGATATATTAGTTTAAAATATTGCCACAGTAACAGAGCTGTGATTCCCCCCAGTTCTCAGCTTTCCCTCTCATTTGCTGTCTTTAGGCATTAGCAGTGATTACTCTAGGTGGACTCTCAGATTCTGTGTCCAGAAGATCTTGTGTGAGCGGGAGCATAGGCATTACCTAATTCTATAACTCACTAAGATGTTACATAAGGAGAAAGAGAAAGAGAAAGAGCTGACTGGTGCTAACATGTTCAAAAACAATATTCTCTAAGGTAGAGAATGTAATTATTTTCTAAAAGTTATCCAATAATCTTCTAGATGTAAAAGAGTAGTGGTGGAGGAAACACATTTTCATTTTGATTTATTTGCCTTGTAGAAGTCCTTGTCATGTTTGCAATTCTCTCATCTTCTTAAAGATCCTTTTTGTTCCTTTAGACAAGATGCTACTCGTCATAGATTTCATAGACAAAACAAAATGATGAGATTTTCGCTATATAAACTTTAGTTTTAATATGCAGTTATCTCTGGAGGCTTCCTCTGCTGACTGAAGTTGTAAAGCAAGAACTTCTATTATTCACAAGACAGGTGAACTTGGGCAACAGTGTGGTAAATGGAATAAGACAAATCGAGAGGGAAGTATTTATTACCTTGCTCTTGTATTGAGTCCATAACAGTTAAATTAATAGACACAGATGAGCTCTGGTTACAATGTTTGGGAGAGGCAGTGGAACAATATTAGAAAAGATACATATTTCCAATTTGCAGGACTGTGTCCAAGAAATCTATTGTGTGGAATAGTGTCTATAATTAATATTGGTATATTGTATTTTCACAAATCACTAAGAATTAATATTTTTAAATTTCTCACTATTATCTATCTCACTCTGCAGACAGGGAAGTGTGACCCAGAAAGTTGATCAGTGCATTCCACCATACCTCCAGAGATGGGCAGGAGGAGCAAACAGTTTTACTCTCCCCAACACAGATAATAGAACTGGAAACTAAGCACAAATTTTAAACATTTATTTATTTTGTCTTAAGTGTACTAGTGTTTTGTCTGCATGGATATATGTGTACCAAACATGTGCATGGTGCCCATACTGTACAGAAGATGGAGTGAGATCCCCTGAAAAAGAAATTCCAGATTGTCATGAGCTGCTATGGGGATGCTAGGAATCAAACCTGGGTCCTTTGGACAAGAGCCAGTGTTTTTACCCACTGAGGCATAGCTCTACCCCAAGTTCTAACTTTTTGCTGTGTTACTGTAAATCTAGTGTTGGAATACAGCCCAGAGCCAGAACCACTGGTCCAAGATGCTTCTTTGCCCATCTGGGACTCCAGTCCCCTTCACCCCTCTCATCTCTGAAGGCAGTGGCTATATCCCTTCTGATGGCCCCTGTCCAGCCCACAGCATCCCTGTCTCTTGCAGTTGCTCAGTAGCTTCCTTACCAGCTCAGACTGAGTCATTGCCTGATGAAGCTCACAACTTCCTGCCAGAACATGGTGTCATGGTCAGTTCTCCTGCAGTGATAGGATTTCTTTTTCCATATTAGGTTGGGCAAGATTCTGTGGCTCAAACTTTCACAAAGGTGAGATGGGTTCGGGAGAAAGGTGAGTGGAGATCTGGAGAATAAAATCACCCAACTATTCTTTACATCATCTCTGTTGAGATTGATTGTTTTTATTCATGACTCCTGGTCATCAAAATCCTGATCAGGGAAGATGTTTACCGCAAGTTTGACAAATACAAATAGCCAAATCACTATGAAGGTAACATTTATAAAACTCATGATTGTCACATAGTTCTCCCTGCTGTATTTAGTTTGTTTTATGCATGTGTAATAAAATAAATGTATATGAAAAAAATCATGGGATGTGAGACAAGAAAGGAGCCCAAAGGATGCTCTCAGCTTTGCTAATATTCCTTTAAGTCCAGCAGCACTGACCAGGATATTTGTCATTTAGGTCAATAACACCACCATGACCCACCCTGTCTTTATCCATTAGGACTATGTTTCTGTATGTTTTAGGAAAGCAGCATATTTTATGGATGGTGTGTGTGTGTGTGTGTGTGTGTGTGTGTGTGTGTGTGTGTGTGTGTGTGTGTGTGTGTGTGTGTGTGTGTGTTATCAAGCCCACTAACATTTCTCCTGGTATTATAGATGCATGAAGCAAGACAAGTACTTGGCACCAAGCATCTCCGAGTGACTAGACTTGATCAAGCACTTAGAAACACTAGCTTGGATGCTAAAGGAACTGAGGGCCAGTCTGTCTTTAACGCTCTTCGTGATAGCATCTTTTAAAAGAAGATTTTAAAATTGTATGTATATGAGTGTTTTGCTTGCATGTATGTATCTGTACCATATTTGTACCCTCAGAGGGTGCCAGCAGACTCTGAAACCTTACTTAAAGACAGTTTATGAACCATTATGTGGGTGCTGAGAACTGAATCTAGGTCCTTTGCAAAATCAGCAAGTGGTTTCAATAGCTGATTCACCCCCTAGGCCCCAAAATTAAAGATTCAATGTCACAGAATAATTTGTGTGGCTGTCCACATCAGTGTATCTAATACTGAAAATTAAACTCAAGGCTTTGTGTGTTGTGGGCTAGCATCTACCAAGAAGCTACGTTTCTAGATTTCTTTTTCCCCCTTTGGGAATAACATTTAAATATTTTCTTATATATTTGAGATTTTAATATAATTACATTACTTTCCTCCCTTCCAAACTGCTCAATACTCCTTTCTACCCCTTTTCAAATTCATTGATTGTTATTACATGCATATATGTATGCATGTATTACATATGTATTACTAAATACAACATGCTTAATCTATAATATTACTTGCATATATGCTTTTTAGGGCTGGTCTGTTGGTATTGGGGAATCAGCTGGTGTCCTCTTCCCTGGGAAGGATTATTTGGCTCACTCTTACATTCCTTAGTTGTCTATAGTTCTTTGTGCAGGATTGAGGCCTCCTGGGCTTTCTCCAGTGCACTTGGTGTCCTCCTTGTCCATCTTATGTGTGGCCAGTCATATTGGTGAGACCTTATGGGAATAGCTTTTAACATTTCAAGGAGACCGTCTCACAGTAAACTCATTGGTTTCTGGCTCTTGCGATCTTTCCACCCCCTTGCAGTGTTCCTGGAGCCTTAGGTACTGGAGTTGTTTTGTAGATGTATCCATTGGGATAGACCTCTTCAACTCTGAATTTTGATTGGTTTTAGCTCCCGGCAATGGTCTCCATCTGTTTCAAAGAGAAGTTTCCTTACTTCATGGTTTCATTTTTCTTTAAATATGAATAATGTTCCATAGTCTGTATGTATTACGTTTTTATTATCCATTTGTCCCCTGTAATAAACTTAGGTTGTTTCCATTTCCTAACTATTGTGAATAGAGCAGCAGTGAACGTGGCTGAACAAGTATCTGTGGAAAAGGCTTTTGCAGTTTGTGGGCATATGCTAAGGAGTGGTATATAGCTGGACCATGCAGTAGATTTATTTTCAGCCTTTTGAGAACTCTTTACATTGATTTCTATAGTGGCTGCACCAGTTTGCAATCTTACTAACAGTAAATGAGAGTTCTGTTTTCCCAGAATCCCCTCTGGCATTTGTTGTTGTTGGTTTTGTTGATTTTTGGCATTCTGACTGGGATAAGAACAAATATCAAAGTTGTTTTGATTTGCATTTTCCTAATTGCTGAGAATGATAATTTAAAAAAAAGATATTTAGTAGACATTGTATTTCTTCTTTTGGGATCACTCTGTTTAGGTCTCAGGACACCTTTTAAATGATTAGTTTGTTGACTTTGGGGCTTTCTAGTTTTTTTATGTATTTGAATATTAATCGCTTTTTAGATGTATAGCTGGAGAAGCTTCATTCTGTTATCTCTTCCTCTTTACTTAGTTCATTTTTTCTTTAGCTATGCAGAAGCTTTTTACTTTATGAATTCCCAATTTTCACTTGTTGGCCTTAATTCTTGGTCATGTTGGGACCTATTCAGGAAGCCCTTTCCTATACCTATGTATAGCATGAGGAGGATGGGGGAGGTGGTAGGGGGGAGGAGAAGAGAAGAGAGGGTGGAAAGAGAATAAAGAGGAGACCAGAGCTGCGTAATTCAGAAGCTAAGAACAGTGCATTTAAGGCTTTCTTTTCCTCTTGGGAGAGATTTTCTTCTCTTTGTGAGATGGGGATCATTTGTACATGGAGCATAATTTCTTTTTTTATTTTTTTTAAATCTAGAATATTTTTTATTTAATTAATTTATTCAGATTATAACTCAATTGTTGTCCCATCACTTATATCTTCCCGTTCCTCCCTCCCTCCCTCCTCTTTTCACCCCATTCCCCTCCCCTAAGTCTATGACCAAGCGGGACCTCCTCTTCTTCTTGATGGTCATAGGCTATCAAGTCAATACAAGTAGTAAACATCAAACCCAATGGACAGGATATTCACCATGTGGAGTTATGTGGAGAGTGGAGACTACTAACTCTGACATGAACTCGGGTGCCCCATATTTGATGACCTCCCCTTGGTGGGGAGGCCTGGTGGCACTGAAAGAAAGAATAAGCAGGCTACCAAGATGGGGCATAATTTCTAAACAACAAGGAAGCATGAGGGTCAAGTTGTGGTGCTATCTTATCATATAGAGCCTATAGTTCCCACCGTTAACAGGACTCCCTAAAGTACTCTATAGAAACTTTCTGGGGAGGCCATGATCACCACCTTCCTTCCAAATAGTTTTTTAAAAATTCAAAGCACCTTGCTGATGCTACTACCATAACGTAAGCACATCTCATTTAAATTTGTTTTTAATGCTTCTTCTACAAACCCTAGCTTCAAACTGTGCGCTCTGAGAAGGGTAGGATGGCTCATTAGTCCTGAGATTCTCAAAGCCCAGCTTGACGCCTCTCTGATTAAAAACAAAAAAACAAAAAACCAGTTCAATAAATACATGTTGAATTAGTAAACATGTGTGCCAACTGGATCAAAGCACAAAATAGTTGAAACATGTAAAATCCAAGGGAATGTTTTACATGATGCTAAACAAAACAGAAAAAAAAATCTAGGTGATTTTGATGAGAGAACACTATTATTTGCAACTGAAAACACAGTCAACTAAACATGTCTTTGTTCTAAACGATGCCTTATATTGATTGTTTTACAAGAAATTCATAAGTATGTAGCTTGTGGACCAGAGGAGATATGCCAAAGATCACCTACCTTGGTTTACAAATCGAGTACCTCATTCAGAGTATTTTCCCTTTAATCTAGGGTTTTTCTCTCAAATTATGGCAGTCAATTGTGCAAAAATCGAATGTATGTGCCATAAAAAATTCCTCCCTTTCTTTTCTCCCTTTCTGTTTAGTAGAAGGCCACTTTCTTAGGCCCGTATCTCAGGTTCCATGGCAACCTCAGTAGGGAAGATATGTGAGACTTTTCATAAATATTGCGAGGTTAGTGTAGATGTTCTGTCAATGAGCAGAAAAGTGATTCATAACCCCTGCCAGGATTTAGCTTTCTATAATATTTACCAACTGAAATCAATATGGGCATGAAGTTCCCACTTGGTGAAAGGGCCCTAACCACGTTGCCACAGGAATTTTGCTCAGTTAGCTGTTCTCTCGCCCACTATGCTAACCACATGTAATTGATGGCATAGACTCCCAAAGCCTGTGTGGTTTACCCGATCTTGAAGATGGATGAACTTGGACTAGGTGTGGTGGTGAGCACTTGGGAGGTAAAGGCTACAAGATATTGAGTTCAAGGCCAGCCTGGGCTGTAAAGGAGACTCTGTCTCAAAGCAAACACACTAGTGAAGTTGCATGAACTAAGAAAGGGGAGAGATGGGTCAGAGGTTAAGAGTATTGGCTGTTCTTCCAGAGGTCCTGAGTTCAATTCCTAGCAACCACATGGTGGCTCACAGCCATCTATAATGAGATCTGATGCCTCCTCTGGCCTGCAGGTGAACATAGAGGCAGAATACTATATACATAATAATAAATAAATAAATCTTAAAAAAAAAAAGAAAGAAAGAAAGAAAGGGGATTGCATGTCCTAATTTGCCAGTGCTCATATGGGCTGGCATCCACACCTACAGTTAGGCAACCGTCACCCTAAACAGATTCTGGAACAATCAATCTGAGATTAAACCATAAACAATAACTTTCTTTTGTAACTGATTATCTGTGGGGAGATTTACGATAGACTTAAAATGTACACCAAGTAAAAACCACCCATTTCCTACAGATGATGCTGCAATTCATCTCCAGACTTCTGAAAGCATGGCAACAGGAGAGAAGCCAACAGTGAGAGCTTGAACGTAGTGCCAGCAAGAACTGACTGTAAGCCATGTGTGGGCCAGATACTCTGGATAAGCAGGATTCTCCTGCTATTGACAACAGACCTGTCTTGGATAAATAGCCTTAGGTAGTGAAAAACATTAAAACATTTATCAGCACCGTGGATGCATTGATTTTCAGACTGCTGTTTTTCAGAAAGTCTCTCAATGTAGTCATCGCCATATTGCCAAAGTTCAACAGGCCATGGCATCATTCTGTAGCACTGCTGTTATGTGGGTTGGCAGGAGGTCAGGAAAATAGCAAGGAATATTCATCCATCATCCATCAGGGCAGGTTGCCGTGCCGTTTCCAGACAAGAGGTGGACACAGGAAGAAAGGTTTCCTTTAAAATTATATTGTACATTAAGTCATAGGTGGGGTGTTTCTTCCAGTCTTCTGGCTTTTTGCAAAACTTCTTGAGATTTCTTGGACCTAAAGTCTGCTTCCATCTAAGTATTCTGGAGTAGATGTAATTATTCACAAACGTTGGCATGGGGGAAGAAAAGAACTGTTCACTAAAAAGGCAATTGCCTCTAAGTTTAAATAGTGTGGCTATGCCGCTACCCAAATCACTGCAGATTTTCCTAAGTTTCTGGCCCGTTTGCAGGCTCATTAGTGTCTTCTGGAGCAGTAATTATTTCAAGTGATTTTTTAGAAAAGCTTTCAAATACACCTATCTCAGCAGGTCAATAGCTAGTGCCACCACCCCATGTGGCCCATTACTTCTGTAACCCTCCGTTGCACCAAAAGCTGGCAAATATGGCAGAAGATATGCCGACTTGGGAATCTTGCCAGCTCCCATTTGTCTCAAACCACTAACATCTCTTCCCTGTCTTGGCTTATAATAACGTCTTCATATTTACTGTGTGAGAGTTTTCACTGCGATAAAACATAGAACACAGACTCTTTATTCGTAAGCTCACTCCTTCCAAAGTGTCTGTTAGTGCCTCCCAAATGCTAAATAGAAATGAGTGTAGCATGGCAGACATGCTCCCTCACACTGCCAGCTACGAGCAAAAGACAAACACAAGATGGAAGACCAGTGAGTAAAGAGCACAGAGGCTTTTGAGACCGAGGAGAGTGACAACAGGGAGGGAGGAGTCAGGAAAGGGTCAGGGGGAGAGTGCAAACAAGGACCTGTGTGCTAGCAACTATCTTAGAGGTCTGAAGGTAGCAGCCAGGACTCCCAGGACCACCTGCGAGCTGAAGAGATGACGCCTGGAATGAAGAAGCTAGCGTGAGGAGTGCCTTCTGCACCCTATTGAAGGGTGAGAATGCCCCAACAGACTTCAAGAGTTGGGATGATATTCGTACTGTCCTTTGATTCCTGGTCCATGAATATGAAAAGGGGGCCACTGAAAAGGCAAGTGTGAGGAACAAAATGCTAATTAGCTGTTTCTAAAAATGGCCCAGTGCAAAGACACTAGAAGCCCATCCAAGGTGCAAGAAAGATAAACTTAACCAAACGCACTGAATGACAAGAGACAAAAGTAAGAGCCCAGAAAGAGAAGAGGATTGATTGCCCTATATTCTGAAAGAAAGTCAAGGGAAAATTTGAAATAAAATAAAAATGAACAAATCCCTCAATTTCTCTAAGATACTAAACTTCTATTTCTAACCTGCAGGTCTTTGCTCTTTAATAAAATGAGCAAGTGCTTTCCATCTTTATATTCTTCATAACACATGGCACTCATTCACATGAGAAAGAATGCTAGCGAGCATTTCTTTTGAATCATTACTTTTTTGTTTTTGCAGAAAAGGAAATCAAACTGAAGGCCTTGCATATGTTAGGCAGATGCTCTAACACTGTGCTACATTCCAAGCAGAGAAAACTCCCTGCCTTTAATTAATGTTTTGTTCACATTCTACTGACAACTACTGAATCACATAACTGTAACTATGGTCCATAATCACATGTGTTGTGGTAATGGACTTTCCAAAAAAAAAAAAAAAAAAAAAAGTGTATGGTTTGTAGAAGAAGCCCAAAAGGCATCATGGTTATTATGTAGTGAGGAGAAATTTTGCGGGCCCATAGGAATGTTTCAGCACTTCCAAGAACAGCTATTCTTCCAGAAGACCCAGATTCTGTTCCTAACACCTATGTTGTAGCTCCCAACATGTATAACTACAGTTCTAGGGACTCTAATAATCCCTTCTGACCTCTGAGGACACCAAGCACAGACATGCACACATATATATGTGCAGGTAAAAACTCATACACATTCTTTAAAAATATTTTTGGGAAATTTTGGTGACAAGAATGTGTCCTAGTATATTTGAACTAATCAATTTTAGTTAAAAGTAACATATATAGATGTTTCATTTTAAATGTTTTGAAATATATATGCATTCTATAATTATCAAGTCAAGAAATATAGCATATTTTTTATCCTACAGATTTAACTCATCTATAGTAAGAATGACTAAAATTGACTCCTTACTTCCAGTTTCAGTGTTAGCACCAGTGAGCCTCCCTGTCCCTTCCCATTCGTGCTTTCTTGTCAACTAGTCATAATAAGCCTGAGTCCCACACACAGAGCCCTGCCTCATCTGGCCATCTCCTGCCTGCCCCACAATCTACTTCTAGGCATACTTCAGGACTTACCTGCTACCACTGGTGGCTTCCTTCTGAACTACATTCAACCTCTCCACATCTTCCTCAATGGGCTAACCCAGAACCACCCTAGTGGCCACCACCCACAGGTCCTTTCTTGTATCACCCAACCACTGATTTTTACTCTTGTTGGTATTCTTGTGATGAGATATGGGCATGTGGACATTTTTGCTGTTGTTGAATCTTAGTTTGTTATAGATAGAGCAGGTTGGGGAAGAAAAGAAATTGTGCGGTGGGTGGGTCTAGAGGTTGGGAGTGACTTGGGTAGAAATGCTGAGTGTGATGTGGGAAAGTTCTGTGGTTTCAGGGCATAGGTATGTATGATCCCAGCCCAAGGCTAGAGCTTCTTTGGAACGAAGGCAGGAAAGGCCAGAGCAGGCTGGCGCACTAACTGTGAGACTCAGGCTAAATCTGGAGAGTAACTTAAAAGGCATGCACAGGGAAGTCAAGTGTACTTACCAGTCTAGACCCTGGAAAAGGATGTAGGAAGTCTAGGTACCAAGTAGAGGGTGGTAGAGGTGCCTTAGAAGGTAAGGTGGGTCCTGGCAGAAACCTAAAGCTTGGGTGAGGGCAGGCAGGTCTGCTCAGACTAGGCTGGGCAAAGGGATATGGGATTAGGTTGTGGAAGCCTAGAGCTAGGCTACTAAGAAGGAATGGGTAACCAGACTTGGCTAGAGCACTAGCTCTTGCAGGAAAACGATGATGGCATGACCAAAGATACTAAGGAGGCTGGGCTCTGAAAAATGATGTGGAAAGTCTGAGTATTAAATGGGTTGGTGGAGATACTCAACTTGTGACATTGCTGTCCCAAAAGTCATAGAAGTCGGCCTAGATTTTATTTGTTGTAGTGACTGCTATCAGTATAGCTACAATGCTGCTATCTGCTCACACTGAAAATGTCAGAAGGCTACCGTATTTATTGTCGTATAGTCACAAAGAAAAAGATTATCTGATGTATTTAATTAAAAAAAAAAAAAAGCAATGAACCGTCACATTCCATACTCAGATTTCCTATGTTCTTCTCCAGGGTCTAGCCTAGTGAAGTGTTCTAAATTAGGCCATCTGCTAGACGGCCTTTCAGGAACTCACAGGCAACAACTTACCTCATTCCTCACAGCTGCTGCCAGGTGCTGTGCATCTGTGCACTGTAGCTAGGAGTTACACATTTCCACTGTGCAACACATGCGCTCTGTAAAAGGTCCTGGCCATGCCATGTCTCTCCTTGTGTATCTTCCTCATCCCCCCACCCCTCTCTCTTTACTGTCTCAACTTGGAGATGGTCTTTCTCTCTCCTCCCTTCCTCAATAAACCTCTTGTGTTAGATCTGTTTCATGCATGATCTCTTAGTGGCACACCTGAGCCCAGGGCAGTCAAAAGTACCTTTTGCTGCCTTTATCCTAAGAGTGAGTATCCTGCACCAAACCATCCTCATGAGTATCTCCCCCACCCCTTCACAACCTGCCTCTTCTAGGCTGAGTCCAACAGTCAGTTGCTTGACATAGTCTGGTCATCAACTCCTATCCAGCAGCAGACCTCTAAGCCTGGTTTGGTGACCTCTAGGTCAAGAAAGAGCCTACTTTAAGCATAGAGTTTTAGTTTGGGAATTGCCAGAATTTTCTAACATTATTTTATAGAATAGAAAACTGAAACAGTACATCTGCAATTTCCCCAGTTCTAGGTAGTTCTTCTTTTCCTTTAATGAAATAATAACAGTAATAGTGGTGATAATATTGTGCCAACAGATCACCCCTTTTCATTTATCTAGAATTAGAGGTTAGCACCATTGTTACCGTTTGCCTATATCCTGTGCTTTAACATGTAGGTGAGGCTAACTTTCTCAAGGTTCTCTATAACCCTAGTCAAATCACCTACAATGCTCAAATGCATCTAGAGCTGGAGTGGACGTGCCTGAGACATGGCGGAAGGACAACCCAGGTACATTGGAGTAATTGTCAAAGGAGTGGTGCTATCCTGAAGTCGCACGGGCTGAGCGCTGCTGTAAACGGGAAGAAGCAAGGCCATGTTACCAGCCTTGAGGTTACCTGGATGGGTAGCAGACAAACAGTCCAGACTCTAGAGGTCAATAGTGAGGTCTGAGATGTGGGGATGTAGCTCAGTGACAGAGTGCTTGCCTACCAAGCTCAAGGGCATGGGTTGAGTCTTCAGCTTCTGGTTAAAAAAACAAAAGAAAAAAGTAAGAAAAAGAAAAAAAAAAAAAGGATATGAAACATCAAGTGAAGAAAGCTTAGAGAATTTCACATACGACTTTGGGGGAGGGGCTGTGAAATTGGGTCCTAAGCACCATCCCCTCTTCCAAGAAGGGTTAGGAACAGAATAAGCAGGAACTGAGACAGGGGTGAGGCACTCCAGGTGGTGGTTTGTATTAGCATCACTAAGGAAGAAAATGGGACTACAGAGATGGCTCATTTTCTTCCTTACAGTAGTTTTAATCCACATGAATAACCGGGTGAGTCACTTAGCCAATCTTGTTCTCTCTTTCTTTAGCAGTGAGAAGGGACTCACAAAGCAAGGCTGTGCTGGGGAGACTAGAGGCATCATGAATCAGAAGCATTATAAAGAGTTTTATTCACATAAAGGGGAAAGAGACTATGCTCCACAAAATTCTACAGCCAGGATTTCAAAGCGTCATTGTTGCCTAACGACAGTTCCAACTTTGCCCTCAGTGGATATGTAGTTGGAGTTTTGAAACTGAAAAATATCTTTGTTATGTTTTGCCTGGATCAAAGCACACATAAAGCCCAATCGAATGGAAAAAAGAGGAAGGATGCAGGCAAGGGCCTCAGCGTGACAAAGAGCGGCCCTCGGATTTTTGCTAACTCTCTCCCCGGTTAAATGTTCTGAAAGCTTTGTAAGCGGGGACTGAAAATCCAACACGTTTGTATATATTTCCCAGAGTGGGTGATCACACTATATTGGAAGTCAGAGTTGCCGGAAAGACTAAGCACTGAGTTCTCCACAGGGCGGCCATGCCCTCAAACGACATGTCTGTAAGAAAAGAAGCAAAGTTGCACAAAGTCGCGGAAGCATGAGGCAGCTGAAGATGACCGGTAGCTTTAAACACAATCTCCCAGTTCTTAAGTGACATCACCTTGGTGGTTCTAATAACACAGGGCAAAGGGACCCTTCTCTTTCCCCAAGTTGCAGCTCTCGATGACACCCACACATCGTGAACATTTTCTAGATACTAGGGAAAGCAAGAATCTTAGTGATGTGAACCCCAGGTTTGTGAAAATTCTTTACACATGCCCTAGCATGGTTGGCATCTCTTTTTATTTTTGTGTAATTACATACAGGTGTGTATTTAGACATTCATGTACATAAACATGTTTCTTTGTAAGTGTCTGTACATTGGTGTACATGCATGTGGAGGCCAGATGTGTGTTCTTGCTCAGGTGAACTTCCCCTCTCCTCGTAAGACTTTTTAACAGCATCTGGTTAGACTAGTTGCCCAATAAGACCCAGGAATCAACCTGTCTCCACTCCACTCCCCAAGGCACAGTGCCCAATGGCCCAGCTCTTTAGATGGGCATTTGGGATTGAATTCAGCTCTTCACAGTTATGTGGCAAGCTCTTTACTTATGAAGCTAATTTTGTAGTCCTTGATAATCTTTTAAAGAAACTAATAAGTATCTAGTTTTCCTGCTTAGGGGGTGATTCTCTGGGGCTTCCTATCTCTTGACTGCATATGAGTAATGTATAATAAGACAAATAGAAAACTAGAAAATTCACTTTAAAAAAGATGTATGATTTTTTGGGGCTCTGAAATTAAACACAAACAAATAAAATTCACCTAATTTGATTGGTTTTATTTTTCTCAGGAGAATAATTACAGTGTAAAACTCAACTGTTGAATAAGTTCTGTGATAAGAACTTATCCCATCAGATTATGTACATATTTTTTTAAAAAGAGAGAGAAAATTCTTGCCACAGGAGCTGGTCTTTCAAATGCTCAGTGTCTTTAGTCATCAGAGAAATGCAAATCAAAATGATGCTGAGATTCCATCTTACATCTATAAGAAAGGCTAAGATCAAAAATTCAAGTGACACCACATGCTGGCCAGGATATGGAGAAAGAGGAGCACTCCTTCATTACTGGTGGGAATGCAAACTTGTATCACCATTTTGGAAATCTATCTGGTGCTATTTCAGAAAACTGGGAATAGGCCTTCCCCAAGACCCAGCTATTCCACTCCTTGGAATATACCCAGAAAAAGTTCCACCACACAACAAGGGCACATGCTCAACCATGGTCATAGCTGCCTAATTCATAATAGCCAGAACCTAGAAACAGCCTAAATGTCCCTCAGTCGAAGAATAGATAAAGAAACTGTGTACATTTACACTATGGAATACTACTCAGCTATAAAAAACAAGGAAATCCCAAAATTTGTGGAAAAATGGGTGGAACTAGAAATGACCATACTGAGTGAGTTAACCCAGAAGCAGAAAGAGTCACATGATATATACTCACTTGTAATTGGGCACTAGTCCAAAAGGCATGTCCCACGAAAGTCTTCACTTACCAGGAGATTGGGATAGTTGTGAGGACATCCCTCTGGGACTCTAGGTAAGGGAAATATAGGAGAATGGGGAAATAGAAGGATCCAGAGGGTCTTAGAAACCTACAAGAAGAACATCATGATGGGTAGATTGGGATCCGGGGGGGGGTCTGGTTAAACTATTGCACTAACCAAGGACAATCCAAGCAGTAAGCATCAAACCCGTACTCTGATTTACCCAATGGACAGAACATTCCCCACAGCTATATGGAGAGTGAGGACTGACTCTGACATGAACTCTGTTGACCCATATTTGACCACCTCCTCTTGGTGGGGAGGCCTGGTGGCACTCAAAGAATAAGCAGGCTACCAAGATGAGACTTGATAGCCTATGATCATACAGTGGGAGAGGAGGTCCCCCTTGGTTATAGACCTAGGGGAGGGGAATAGGGTGAAAGAGGAAAGGAGGGAGGAATGAGAGGATACAAGTGATGGGATAACAACTGAGTTGTAATCTGAATAAACTAATTAAATAATAAAAAAAAAGAGCTGGTTTTTCCTTGTTGAGATCTAACATAATAATAAAGGTTACCTCCCTTCAGGGTGTATTATCTCTCAGGCTGGCCACTCATAGTAACATGGAAGATAAGCTTTTTAGAGCTATAAGTTTCTCTCTCACATGGGTGGAGGGAGCAAATGAAAACCACTTACCTGGTCAACATTATTTCATACGGTTCTGAGGAATAAATCAGTCCTGGTGCGACCTTCATTGAAATTTCAGATTTATGTACAGGGGTTTGTTCTGATCGCTTTATCTACTGGAGGCTCCATTTCCCTGTGGTGACTCCTGAGTAATGTGGTCCATGCAGACAAGTGTAAATAGAGCTAATATTTCAAGGGAGGTCATGCTATATACTCTTCCCCTGAGAATAGATGATGGCTAGCTGCTGGGCTGATATGAAATTTATCTTTGTGAGGGCAAAGAGGAATTGTGTGGCCTATAGGTCAATATTCAGGGTTTGTGAATCTTAAGCGGGACCACAGCACACTGGAACCTAAGTGATATTGTGTCATATGCTTCCACCTCTGGACAAAGATTAACTAATGAGAACAAAACAAAATGATTCACTCAAGTCAAGTTTTAAATAGTCTGGAAAGGCAGCATTGATTTTGTTCTCAAATTATGTGTGTATTTTTCCCTGCTGAACTACTAAAAAAGGCTACAAAGAAGAATTTGTATTCAGTAGTGAACAGATCTTTAAGCTACCTGGCCCTCTCAGTTTCCTCCTCACATTCTCTTGCACATCTCTCTTTCATGTGTCTTGGAAGAAGCATACTTTTGGGGGTTCCTTATACATACATGGCTTCTCTTTCTCAAGTCCACTTTGACTCTGTAACCAACAACCCTGCTCATTCATTGCCTAGAGATTCCTTCAGGGTAAGCAGAAGATGAAGATACCCACCCACTACCACATGTTTAGGGTGAAAGAAACAAACTTTTCTCTGTAAATTGTATATTGTCCTATAACTCATGGTTTCTGGATTTTATTAAAATTTATAAATGTAACTAACATATCTGGGAAGAGGCCAGATACCCATAACATTAATAAAAATAATAAAAGTCAAGAGATAAATCAAGATGATGGTGCCCAGGCACTGTTTCTGAGTATCAAGGCCACAGTGACAGCAGAATAAAGGAGAGGGTGTGCAGCAGATCCAAAATGCCAAGGTCTGTGTTTCCCAGGCGAGAGGATAGCACACAGGTACAGCCTCTGGCCACCCCACTGTTTCCACTATCCTGAGGAAAGCTTTTGGGTTCCAGGGTTGTAGGGCTCCAGCCTCTGGCCACTGACTCCCAGGATCCAGAGAAAAGGTCCCAGCCTCCAGTTCATGGCTCTACCTGAGACTTCCCAGACCTCAGGAGCATACAGGATCTTGCTTCAAAATGGCTGTGCCCAGCCCTCATAGTGTCTAGGCTGCTTGAATTCAGAGACCATGGAGTGAACAAGCAAGTGGCAGGATTGCTGAATTCTGGAGTACCTTGGCAAGAGGAAGGCTCCTGGGTACCTGAGGAAACTTGTTGTTCCTCAGGAACATACAGGCTAGATGCCCCGAGCCCAATCCCCTGCCTGTGGGTCTAACTGAGACATAGTCACCTGAAGAGAAAGCTGGGCTATTCCTGAAGATCCAGCAGCCAGTCCACAACCATATCCACCATTCAAGGAGTGTTATTCCTGGAGTTTCCTGCCTCCTGCCCTGGGCTCTTCCCACACCCTTGAGAAATCATCAGGAACAAGAAGACAAATGCCAAAGACAACCAGATGGATAAAGGCCAGTGTAAAACCTCAATCAACAAAATCCATGGAAATATGGCAGCTCCAGAACTCAGTTATGACACTATAAGCAGCCCTGGATACCCTAACCCAACTGAGAAACAAGAAAATGTCCTTAAATTATGCCTTTGAAGATGATAGAAGCCTTTAAAGATTTAGCAAATAAATCTCTTAAAGAAATCCAAGAAAATACAATCAAACAGATAGAGGCCCATTAAGAGGAAATGAAAAAGTCACTTAAAGAAATACAGGATTAATGCAAACAAACAGGTGAAGGAAATGAATAAAATAGTGCAAGACCCAAAAATGGAAAGAGAAACAATAAAGAAAACACAAACTGAGAAAATCTTGGAGATGGTAGATTAAGGGAATACAAGAGATGAAGGAAGGAATCTCAGGTATACATGATACTGTTAGATCCCTATGTCTGCAGAGTGTGGCTAGCATACATTACCCTCTACCTAGGGGTGAGACTTCCCTTCTCCCAGAGACCCTTCCAATCCAGGCATTTTGGTTCCTACAGCCTGTTTCCTCCCTTTCTGCTCTCTCCTTCACTTCTCTCCTTCCTTTCCCCTCTCCTCTCTTTTTTGCTCTGCTTTGTTCTTCTCTCTCTCTCTCTCTCTGCATGTCTCTTTCTCTCTCTCTCTTTTTCTTCCCTTCCCAGCTACTCCCAATAAAACTGCATCTATATAATATAACTCCATCTTGACCATTAACTCATTTCATTTTAATCAATCAGATACAATAGAAGAAATCAATAAACCTGCCAAAGAAAATATTAATCTAAAAAAATCCTGACTCAAAACACAAAAGAAATCAAGGACAGTGTAATATGATAAAGCCTAAGAATAAGAGGAATAGAAGAAAGAGAAGATTTCCAGCTTGAAGGCTCAGAAAATATTTTTAATAAAATCATAGAGTAAAATTTCTCCAACCTAAAGAAAGAGATGCCTATAAACATACAAGAGGCTTACAAAACACCAAATAGATTAGAGCAGAAAAGAAAATCATCCTAACACATAATATTTAAAACACTAAGCCTACCAAGCAAACAAAAAAGATATTAAAAGCTGCAGGGAAAAGGGACAAGTAACATATAAAGGCAAACATGTCAGAATCACATCTGATTTCTCAACAGAGACTGTAATTGTCAGAAAGGTCTGGACAGACATTTTACATACCCCAAAAGACCACAGATATGAGGTCAGAGTTCTATACTCAAGAAAACTTTCAATAGATGAAGAAAAAAGGTATTTCATAACAAAATCAAATTTAAACAATATCTACACACAAGCCCAGCCCTGCAGAAGATATTAGAAGGAAACCTCCAATTGAAGGAAGTAACCTACATCCCAAGAAAACACAGGATATAAATATCTCTACACAGCAAAAACAGAAGAAGAGAAGCACACAAACACACTACAACCACTAACATCAAAATAAAAGGTGCAAACAATCATTGGTCATTAATGTCTCTCAACATCAATGAATTTAACTCCCCAATAAAAAGACACAGGCTAACAGAATGGATGTGTAAATAAGACCCATCATTCTGCTGCATAAAAGAAATACACCTTAGCAACAAATATAGACATTACCTCAGAGTAAAGGGCTATAACAAAGTGAAGTAGCCATTCTAATATCTAATGAAGTAGACTTTAAATCAAAATTAATCAAAAGAAGTGAAGAAGGACACTTCATACTCTGAAAGGAAAAATCCACCAAGATGACATCTCAGTTATGAGCATCTATGCCCCAAATATAAGGGCACCCATATTTGTAACAGAAACATTATTAAGTTTAAATCACACATCTATCCCTACACATTGTAGTGGGAGACTTCAACATTCTCACCAAAGGACATGTCATTGAGAGAGAAACTAAACAGAGAAATAATTAACCTAGCAGATACCATTAATCAAAAGATCCTAACAGATAGCTACAGAAAATTTCACCCAAACACAAAGAAATATACATTCTTCTTAGCACTTCATAGGCCATATACTTTGTCAAAAAGCAAGCCTCAATATATACATGAAAATTGAAGTAATCCCTTGTATCTTATTAAACCACCATGGATTAAATCTAGATTTCAACCACAACAGAAACAAGAAAAATGCTACAAATTTATGGAACTGAACAATTCTCTACTCCCTACTGGATCAGAGAAGAAATAAAGAAAGAAATAAAAGTCTAGAATTCAATGAAAATAAAGGCACAACATATCAATGCTTATGTAACACAATGAGAGCTGTGCTAAAAGGAATATTCATAGCACTAAATGCCAAGAAATTGGAGAATCCTTCTACTAGCAGTTTCAAAGCTCTAGAACAAAAGAAAGCAAACAAACACAAGAGGAGTGGACAGCAGGAAATAATCAAACTCAGGTCTGAAATCAATAACTTAGAAACAAAGAGAAGAGAAGAGGCTGAAGAAGAAGCCCAGTGGCACCTACTGTGCTCCAGGGAGCAGCTCTGCATGCCTGCCCATGCCATGCTTCCCTGGAGCCCTGCAGTGAGACTCACTCCTCTGACAAGGAATTGAGATTTCAAAATGGCTGTGATGAAGATGCACGGTGTCTGATCTACAGGTAAGAGACCACAGAAGCTACCGGGAGCCACAGACCACTGGGTGAGAGAGAGATCTACACAGTGTAGACCATGGGCCCACTGGTGGGTCTGACCTCCTGCCAGCCAGAGGCACACAGAGGAGGACAGACCAGTCCCCACAGCCTGGACCAGAGCCTGCCTGAGATCTGGGAGCTGTGGCCTTACTCAGCAGCACAAATTCAGTAAATGGGACTGAAATCATCCCAGCAGTGAAGCTTCAGAGCTTGTGGCCTAGGGAAATCTCAGGGAAATGGGTGCATCTGTCCTCAGACCTCATCTACCTACCCTGCCCCAGTCTGCAGAAAGCCCAGGTGTCACATTGGGGCCCAGAAGGCTGTGGACACTGTGACCAGACTCAGCAGGCAGTCTGAGCTGTTACATGCTACTGGAACCCACAGTCCAGGGGAGCTGGGGTTCACTGGCTGAGAGAGACCTTCACAGGTGGGTCTGACCTCCTGCCATCCACCAGCACAAGGAGAAAGGCAGACAAGTCCCCACATCCTGGACTGAAGCTTGCCTCTGAGCTTGGAGCTGTGGTCTTGCTCAGCAGTGCAAATTCAGTAAATGGGACTGAAGTCATCATAGCAGTGAAGCTTCAGAGGTCCTGGCCTAGGGAAAGCTCGGGGAAATGAGTCAATCTGTCCCCAGACCCCCTCCACCCTCTACACGCCAGTCCACAGAGAGCCCAGGTATCACAATGGGGACCCAGAAGGCTGTGGACACTGGGACCAGACTCAGAGCATGGTCTGATACCTGAGACACTACCGGAAGCCACAGATCAGGGGATCTGGGAGATCACTGCCTGAGAAAGACTCTAACAGGCAGACCTGCCACCTGCCAGTCAGAGGCACACAGAGGAAGGCAATCCAGTCCCCAGAGTCTGGAGTGGAGCCTGCGTGCATGCTGGGAGCTATGGCCTTGCTCGGTAACATGAATTTGGTTAATGGGACTGAAATCATCCCACCAGTGAAGCATCAGAGCTCCTGGGCTAGGGAAATCTTGAGGAAAAGGGTGGATCTGTCCTCAGACTCTCTTCATCCTACACTAGACGCTACTTCTCAACATCAGAGACAACAAAATGACTAAAGCCAGCATAAAAACAAACAACAAAAACCAAACTAATATGGCATCTACAGGCCCCAACTATCCCAAAGAAAGGAACCCAGAGAACTCAAAGACAATTGAAATACAAGAAAATGACCTCAAATCCTTAGTTATGAAGATGTTAATGGAGGAAACAAATAAAATCCATAATCAAATGCAGGAAATGAGGCCAAACAGGTAGAAAACATAAAACAAGCCTATAGAGAGGCACTGGAAAAAAATTCAGGAAAATACAAACAACCAGATGAAGGCATTCAATAAAACAGTTCAAGATCTGAAGGCCTATAAAGAGGCAATGGAAGAAATTCAGGAATATACAATCAGATGAAAGAAATCAATAAAACAGTCCAAGATCTGAAGCTAAAAATGGAAACAATGATAAAGACAAAGACAGAAGAAAAACGGGAACAGGAGAGCTTAGAGAGGAAGGCAAGCAACATGGAGGTAAGATTCCCCAACAGAATACAAGAGATGGAGGAACAAATTTCAGGGCTAGAAGATACAACCATAAATCTTGAAGCAACCATTAAAGAAAATGCTAAATCTGAAAAATTCCTGACAGAAAACATCCAAGAAATCAAGGACACCATGAAAAGAAGAAACCTGAGGATAATAGACATTGAGGAAAGAGAAGATGCCAGACTCCAAGGCCCAGAAAATATTTTCAACAAAATCATAGAAGAAAATTCCCCCAATTTAAAGAAGGAGATGCTTATAAATATACAAGAGGCCTACAGAACACCAAATAGAATAGACCAGAAAAGCGAAACTTCCCGTCACATAATAATCAAAACACAAAATATACAAAAGAAAGAAAACATTAACAGCGACAAGGGAAAAATGACAAGTAACATATAATGGAAAACCTATCAGAATTACACTCGACTTCTCAGCAGACACCATAAAAGCCAGAAGGGCCTGGACAGATGTCCTGCAAACTCTAAGAGAACACAGATGCCAGGCCAAACTACTATAACCACTGAAACTATCAGTAACTATTGATGGAGAAAATAAAATATTCCTGATAGAAACTAATTCAAACAGTACCTATCCACAAATCCAACTTTACAGAAGTTATTAGAAGGAAAATTCCACCCCAAAGGAACAAGCAACAACGAAACCTACACAGGAAATAGATAATGACACCACCTCAAAAACACAACCGCACAAACTCTCTACTGTAATCAACATCAAAATTAAGGGATTTAACAGTCACTGGTCATTAATATCTCTCAACAGCAATGGGCTCAATTCCAAAGCTTAAACCACACATAGATCCCCACATATTATAGCAAAAGACTTCAACACCCCATTTTCACTTACAGATAGATTATCAAAACAGAAACTAAGCTGAGAAATAACCACATTAACCACTGTCATGGATCAAGTGGATCTAACAGATATCTACAGAACTTTTCACCCAAACACAAAGGATTATACCTTCTTCTGGAACCTTCTCCAAAATTGATCACATAGTAGGTCACAAAACAAGCCTCAACAGATACAAGAAGATTGAAATAATACCTTGTATCCTATCAGATCACCATGGTCTAAGGCTGGACTTCAACAACAACAGAAATAACAAAAAGCTTACACACACATGGAAGCTAAACAACCCTCTACTTAATAACACCTGGGTCAGGGAAGAAACAAAGAAAGAAATTGAGGACTTCCTGAAATTCAATGAAAATGAAGGAACAACACCCAAATTTGTGGGACACATTGAAAGTAGTGCTAGGAAAATTCATAGCACTAAGTGCCTTTATAAAGAAATTATAAACATCCCTCATAAGCAATTTAACAATACAGATGGAAGCCATAGGAAAAAAAAAGAAGCAGAAATACCCAAGAGGAGTAGACTTCTGGAAGTAGTCAAACTCAGGGCTGAAATCAATAAATTAGAAACAAAAAGAACAATTCAAACAATCAACCAAACCAGGAGCTGGTTCTTTGAGAAAATCAACAAGATAAACAAACCGTTAGCCAAACTAACTAAAAGGCAGAGAGACACTATCCAAATCAACAAAATCAGAAATGAAAAAGGTGACATAACAACAGACACTGAAGAAATAAAACAGATTCATAAGATCCTACTTCAAAGGCATATATGCCACAAAATTTGAAAATCTAAGGGAAATGGACAATTTTCTTGATCTATTCCACTTGCCAAAATTGAGTCAAGAACAGATAAACAAACTAAATAGTCCCATTTCCCCTACAGAAATAGAAGCAATCATTGATAGTCTCCCAACCAAAAAAGTCCAGGGACAGATGGTTTCAGTGCAGAATTCTATCAGACCTTCAAAGAAGAGCTAATACCAATATTCTTCAAGCTACTCCAAAAGAGAGAAATGGAACACTACCAAATTTCTTCTATCAGGCCATAGTCAATTTAATACCTAAGCCTCACAAAGACCCAACAAAGAAAGAAAATTTCAGACCAATTTCTCTTATGAACATTGATGCAAAAATACTCAATAAAATACCCGCAAGCCAAATACAAGAACACATCAAAGATATCATTCACCATGACCAGGTAGGCTTCATTCCAGGTATGTAGGGATGGTTTAATATATGAAAATCCATCAATGTAATACACCATATAAACAAACTGAAAGAAAAAACCCACATGAGCATCTCTTTAGATGCAGAAAAAACATTTAATAAAATCCAACACCCATTCATGTTTAAAGTCTTGGAGAGATCAGGGACACAAGGGATATGCCTAAAAATAATAAAGGTTATATACAGCAAACAAATAGCCAAAATCAAATTAAATGGAGAGATACTTAAGGAAATTCCTCTAAAATTGGGGGCCAGGCAAGGCTGCCCACTCTCCCCATATCTCTTCAATATAGTACTGGAAGTTCTAGTCAGAGCAATAAGACAACAAAAGGAGATCAAGGGGATCCAAATGGGAAAGGAGGAAGTCAAATTATCCCTATTTGCAGATGATATGATAGTGTACATAAGTGATCCCCAAAATTCTACCAGAGAACTCCTACAACTGATAAACACCTTCAGCAAAGTGACTGGATACAAAATTAACTCTAAAAAGTCAGTAGCTTTCCTATATACAAATGACAATTGTGCAGAGAAAGAAATTAGGGAAATTACACCCTTCACAATAGCCACAAACAGTATAAAATATCTAGGAGTAACTCCAACCAAGCAAATGAAAGACCTGTTTTTAAAAAACTTCAAAGAAAGAGATAGAAAATGACATCAGAAGATGGGCGGATCTCCCTTGTTTGTGGATCGGGAGAATTAACATAGTAAAAATGACCGTCTTACCAAAACCAATTCACACATTCAATGCAATCCCTATCAAAACACCTATAAAATCTTTTAAAGACATTGAAAGATCAATTCTCAACTTCATATGGAAAAACAAAAAAACCCCAGAATAGCTACAACAATCCTATACAATAAAAGATACTCTGGAGGCATCTCCATACCCGATCTCAAGATATGCTATAGAACAATGGTAACTCAAACAGCATGGTACTGGCACAGCAATAGGCTGGTTGATGAATGGAATAGAATTGAAGACCCAGAAATAGATCCACACACATATGATCACTTGATTTTTGACAAAGAAGCCACATCTATTCAATTGAAAAAGAATAGCATCTTCAGCAAATGGTGCTGGTCTAACAGGATGTCTACATGTAGAAAAATGCAATTAGATGCATATTTATCACCATGTACAGAACTCAAGTCCAGATGGATTAACGACCTCAACATAAAACCAGAGAAACTAAATTGGTTAGAAGAAAAAGTAGGGAAGAGCCTGGAACACATTGTCACAGGAGACATCTTCCTGAACAGAACACCAACAACCCAGACCTTAAGGTCAGCAATTAATAAATAAGACCTCATGAAGCTGAGAAGCTTCTGTAAGGAAGAAGACACTGTCAACAGAACAAAGCGACAGCCTACAAACTAGGAAAAGATCTTCACCAACCCACATCTGACAAAGGTCTAATATCCAAACTATATAAAGAATTTAAAAAATTAAACACCATCAAACTGAAAAACCCAATTTAGAAATGGGACTCAGAACTGAACAGAGAATTCTCAACAGAGGAATATCGAATGGCTGAGAAACACTTAAAGAAATGCTCAATGTCTTTAGTCATCAGAGAAATGCAAATCAAAATGACTCTGAGATTCCATCTTACACCTATCAAAATGGCTAAGATAAAAAACTCAAGTGACAGTACATGCTGACGAGGATGTGGAGAATGGGGAACATGCCTTCATTGCTAGTGAGAATGCAAACATGTACAGCCACTTTGGAAATCTATCTGGTGCTACCTCAGAAAACTGGGAATAGGGCTTCCTAAAGACCCAGCTATTCCACTACTTGGAATATACCCAGAAGATGCACCAGCACACAACAAGGACACATGCTCAACCATGTTCATAACTGCCTTATTCATAATAATCAGAACCTGGAAACAACCTAAATGTTCCTCAGTCAAAGAATGGATAAAGAAATTGTGGTACATTTACACTATGGAATACTACACAGTTATTAAAAACAAGGAAATTCCTAAATTGTGGACAATTGGATGGAACTAGAAATGATTGTAATGAGTGAGTTAACACAGAAGCAGAAAGACTCACATGGTATATACTCACTTACAATTGGACACTAGCCCAAGAAGCATGTCCCATGAAAGTCTTCACTTACCAGGAGATTGGGATAGGTGGGATAGTCTCACCTATTGGGACTCTAGGTGAGAGAGTATGGGAGAATGGGGAAATAGAAGATCGAGAGGGTCCTAGAAATCTACAAAAAGAACATCAGGGTGGGTGTATCTGGGCCCAGGGGCAGGGTCTGCTCAAATTACTGCCCCAACTAAGGGCAATACTCGAAGTAAACATCGAGCCTCTTCTCAGATCTAGCCAATGGACAAGACATTTTCAACTGTTGAGTGGAGAGTGGGGACTGATTTGGACGTGAACTCTGGTGCCCTACATTTGACCACTTCCCTGTAGAGGAGAGGCCTGGTGGCACTCAGAGAAAGAATAAGCAGTGTACCTAGATAAGACTTGACAGCCTATGACCATATAGTGGGGTAGGAGGCCGCCCTTGGTCACAGACATAGGGGAGGGGAATAGGGTGAAAGAGGCAGGGAGGGAGGAATGGGAGAATACAAGTGATGGGATAACAGTTGAGATGTAATCTGAATAAACTAATTAAATAAAAAAATAATTGATAACACTAACAAAATTACAAATATGAAGTAGCAACAAAAATAATTTATGCTTTGGGGCACTATGACATGAGGAACTGTGTTACTGTATTAAAGGGTCACAGTGTTAGGAAAGTTGAGAACCACTGATCTAGACTGTCTGCTGTTAGGTACTTGGTGGCCATAACTACCATCCAACCCTATATTCCAAGTGATGTTAATTATTCTAAATTCCTTTTCCTCTCACATCTACCTGACCAGCTTGTAGCTTAATTATGACAGAGACTTAATAGTGTCCTGATGACCAAGAGGTGGCTGTAGTCCTTGTTAGTTATTTTGTACTTATTTCTCTGTCTATCAAGTCTGAGGTAGTAGCTAGCTGGAAATTTCTCATTAGAAACCACCCTTACTTACAACGAAATCTGTCACAACTAAGAGCGTTAGAAATAGGAACACTGCTGTACATATATCCTTCAAGGGCTAAGGTAGTTAGGATGCTCACCAATGGCCTAGAACCCTCTTCCTCCTTTTTGGTGTCTAAGCTAGTTAATTTTTATCCAGCTAGAACCAGTCCTTTCTAACCTCTTCAGTGCTTTAGACACTGATGTTTTAACCCATCTTCCTTTTAAACTCCAGCCTCTGTTCATACTGCAGCGTATGTGAGAAATGCACAGTTTTCAGTATGGACCCTTTCTCCTTACTACCTACAGAGAGCTGACTCCTGCATCCATACGATTGTTCTTTCTTTCTTTCTTTTTTTAAGAGAATTATTGTTTTTTATTAATTTATTCTTGTTACATCTCAATGGTTATCCCATCCCTTGTATCCTCCCATTCCACCCCCCCCCCATTTTCCCATTATTCTCCTCCCCTATGACTGTTCCTGAGGGGGATTTCCTCCCCCTGTATATTCTCATAGGGTATCAAGTCTCTTCTTGGCTACCTGCTGTCCTTCCTCTGAGTGCCACCAGGTCTCCCCCTCCAGGGGACATGGTCAAATGTGAGGCACCAGAGTACGTGAGAAAGACTTTGTGGATAAATGGATTGAGCTAGAAATGATCATAATGAGTGAGTTAACCCAGAAGCAGAAAGAATCAAATGGTATATACTCACTTATATCTGCATACTAGCCCAAGGGGCATGTCCCACGAAAGCCTTCACTTACCAGGAAACTGAGACAGAGGGGAAGGCATCCTATTGGGACTCTAAATGAGAGATGCATGGGAGAATAGCAAAATAAAAGGATACAGAGGGTCCTAGAAATCTACAAGTAGAACAATATGATAGGCAGATTTGGGCCCAGGGGTCCCGCTCAAACTAAGGCACCAGCCAAGGACAATACAGGAGGTAAACTTTAAACCCCTTCCCAGATCTAGCCAATGGTCAGAATATTCTCCACAGTTGAGTGGAGAGTGGGATATGACCATTGTTCTTTCTTAATCCCCACTTCCATGCTCATCTTGGTGAATAAGCTAATGGTTGTAGGAGAGAAAGGAAAAGAACAAGGAAGGAGGGAGGCCAATGACTATTGAAAATCCTAGCAAGCAGATTCTCAGTGAAGATACTTCTGGAAGCAAACAGGAGAAAGGCAGGATATGATGCCTGAGGCAAGTCAGCCTATCAGGAAGTAACTGAATGATTCATAGTCAACAAGCCAGGATGGAGAGCAGATCGGGAAGAAACAAGCAAATCAGAAAAAGAAAATTATCCAACTCCGGTGCCATTCAAACCTTGAGAACTCACCTCCCAACTATTGTTCTTTGTGAGGATAGATGTGAGACCCTGACAGATAGCAAGAGGCACATGGAGGATGGCAGCATCCCCCCTGGCTCCTTGTTAGCAGCATCCTGCTAATGAGATGATGGGTGTATTCGAAGCTTCCAGTTATCAAAACAGTGTTGTGTGGTTTCTGGAAGTTTGGGAGTTTGGCAGCTGGTGTAAAAAAGAGAGAGAGAGAACATCAGCATTCAAAACTAGTAACTTTTATCTTCTTTCTCCTGTTCTCTGTTTTATTTTCCCCTCTAAGAAAAGGAAAGTCACTTATCTCTGAAGATTCTTAAAGATATTCTAAGGAGAAAGAATTCCTGAGATGTGTTCTGTTGTTTTTACAGAGAGTAAAAAATTAGCATGCTGACTTCTTGTTACAAGTTCCATTTTGATCTTTTTTTAATTGCCAGTGAAAAAGTAATGAAGAGCAATTCTAACTTATCCTTGAAAGAGAAAAAAAATGTACAAATGATTTAAGGGAAAAAAAGAGCCAGCAGGTGCATTGTGGATGGTCATTTATTCTGTCTCAATGAGTGTAGCTGCTCATCAGTAGAGAGAGCCATCCTTTGAACAGCTCTCGGTGTCTGTCTTCTGGAGAGTTGAACTCTTTTATAAATGATCTATAATCAGGTGTCTCAATACTTCTTAAAGTAAAAACATAAGAATTACATGGATTATGTCAAGCCTACTTTACAGTTGAGTAATGAATAGCCAAGGCCTGGAGCCAAGAGTGGAGGCATAGCCTTCTCTGCTTCCTCGGCAGCTGGCTTGCCACTTTCACTTTGGGGGCCTCTCAACTCTCACAGCTCCTAGAAGAAGCTGTTGTCACTCTGCCCCATGCCAACTCTACCAATCTCAGCACCATTCTTTGATCTGTTTTCCAGTCCCAACCTTTGTCTCTGTCTTTCATGTGCTCATAAAATCAGCATGTATGCTGCTCTGGGGGAAAAAAGAACTGTCTCTAAAAAGTTAGATGAGGGCTTCTAATCCTTTGCAAAGCATAGTTAATAACTATAATTCGAGCATATTATGACAGTGGGCTGAGCACAGTGACAAAAGGACAGAAAACATGGGCCTTCCTGGAAGAAACTGTGAGCAGGTGAAGAGACAGCTCTGAATGCAGGATTCAGATTACACTGTCTGGTCCTGGTCTTTTTTCTCATTTTCTTTTTCTCCTTTTTTCTTTGTGTGTGTGTGTGTGTGTGTGTGTGTGTGTGTGTGTGTGTGTGTGTATTTTCACATCTTAGAAATATAGGACTGAAACAAAAGGGATGGAAGTCAAATTGAACTCTTAAATGAGATTGCTTTGGTCATACGACATTGGAGCTTTAATAAATATAGGAAAGTTCTTACAAGTCCAAGGAAAAAGAGACAGGTGTTGTCTTTCTTGCCAGGGAACAGTAAAACAAATAGTTTGGGAGTCTTCCTTGGAGCACACTCCACAGGCATTTGCTTCTATGGCATACTCAAGGAATGAAATGTGTTTTTAAATGTTGAGTGGGGCTCAGCACAGCCATGCACAATAACTTGAAACACAATTTGGCAATATAAGAAAAGGATTTTTTCTTCCCATAAAGCAAGCTAAGATTAACAATGTCTAGTGACAAGCTAAGAGTAACAATATCCTCACTTTATGTTAACTCCATTCTTTTTGTTTTTGTTTTTTTGTTTTTGTTTTTTTAACTCTATTCTTGTACTAGCATTCTTGAAGCTTGTTTTAGGGTGTTGAAGTGCAGAGCCTGTCATGTGACCCTCTCAAAAGCATATAGACAGAGCTGGGAAGAAAGCCCAGTGATGTTTGCTCTGCAAACTTCAGGACCTAAGTTTGAGCTTCAGAAACCATTTTAAAAAAAGCAAAGTGTGATGGGAAGTGCACATAATCCTAGTGCTGAGAAGGGAGAGGCAGGAAGATCCTAGGGGTTCCATGGGCAGCTAAACTAGCTATTCAGTGAGCTTCAGGCCAATGACTCAGCCCTCAGGAATAACAACATTCAAGGTTGACGTCTGGCCTTTACACATCACAGGCACACGTGCATGAGCGCGTGCACACACACACACACACACACACACACACACACACACACACACACACACACACACACACACACACACCAGCCCTGATGAGGGGGAGGGTTTATATATAAATGAATATCAACAGTCAGAGATGGTGCCTCGTGAGTGTCTGGGAAGAGTGGGAGTATGCAATAGGTTATGGGTTGCAGGATACGGTTGTTGAAAGTGATGGGCTTAGGACATAGCGTGTAGCAACAGGAAGGTCCTGTCAATAGAAACTCTAACAGGACCTCTTTCATTTCACTGAGAACAGGAAAGTTGACAAGAGATGAGTCTATAGCAAACAGAGTGTGAGAAGTGAGCAGAGACTTTCAGAGACAGTGTCATAGTTCACCCTGCCCATACTTTACTTTACAGTTTGTAGAAATTTTCCTTGCCTAATCATTTCCTTGGGCCTTTAGATCATCCTTGAGTTTTACTGGTAAGAAGCCTGAGGCACAGTGGGCAGACAGTTCCCGCAATAATACGGCTATTTCATAGCAACTTCAGTCAACATCTAGACTTAGATCTCCTGATGCAGGACCCTGCCCCCATCCATGATAACATTAAGCAAGGTCAAGCAGAAGAATGGCCTGGCCAGTGCTAAGCTGGTGTTTCCTTCATGATCTTGAGAATGGAAAAGCAGCCAAGAGCCTACCAGGCACAGCTGGTCCTTGCTCTGCTGTCCTGAATCTCTGGTTGAGCTAGCACTTTAACTATGTTTCCTTGTTAGACAGGAAACTTAGTGCAGGGCCATGCACACAGTAGGTGTTCCATAAATGTTTGTTGATGCATGGATGCAACACAACTGGCTCACAGCAGGCTACTATACCCATCACAATGAAAAGTGCTGGGAAGAGATTGAAAATAAAAAATCTCATCAATAATGGAGTCTGTTGTTTTCCTTTTTCTGCCCAGGGAGACCTTGGCTCCTCTGTTGCATTTTCAAGTACTTTAAGGTGGGAATAGTTTTCACAGTGGCAGGTACAGCTGGTGAGAAGCAGTTTTAATACGAAGGAAAATGCTAAAATAGAATTTAAGAATATTAAGAAGGGATTTGGTTTTTGACAGAAATATTATCCGTAAAGGCCAGTATGAAGATTTTAAAGAAATTTAATTAAAACTTAATCTTCCTTCTAATTAAAGTTTCCTTTAATTAAACTTAAAATTAAATTTGCTTTAATTGGAGGAGTTTAAAGAGTATTACCTTTTGAGTGTCAATCATTTTCAAAGGGGAAAAAAAAGAGACTTTGATATAAATTGAAGAATGGTGTCAAATTTCTAGAAAAGCAATAAAAAATATTGCATTTCATCTACGGTAGACCTCCATGGCGCTTGGTTCTCCCACTTAGCTGATTCAGAGACAATTTAGCTTTCATATACTTCTGTCTGTATAGTGGACTTATGGAAAGGTCAGGCTCAGCCTGTGGAGAGCCGTAATTGAGTCTCATGTCCCCTGTCCAGTATTATGGTTCCTAGGGGAGCTGGCTTTCTGCTTGCTGGGCTGCTCTGACTTCCTTCCGGCTGGTCTGGAGGACGCATTCAAACACGAAGACTGGGAACAGTTGTCACCCTCCCATTCCTCTTTCAGAGCCCACTCCACATGCTATGTCATAACCTCTTCAGACACCCAAAGTCGGCTAGCTCAGAAACTGAAACTTCCATTAGTGTGGTCTTTTGGTATGGCTTCCTCCTTTGTACCATCTCCGCTGCCAATCACTCCCTTATCTCACTCAGACTCAAGGGAGAATCATTTTATTCCTCCTTTGTGTCTTGCTCAGTGATCAGGCCCTTCCAATCAAACAGCACAATCCCAACTCCCTCATTCCACTCCTACAGGAATGAAATGGCAGCTCCATGTGAATTCTGCATGCTCCTAAGCCCTGAGGGATTGACCTGATGTACCAGTGCCAAATTATAGACCATCTGTCCACTGAACACACTCTGTAGGCCTAACCTTGACATTCTAGGCTTCGCTGTATGGTCTCCACCCACCTCTTCCCCACTCATCTCCCATGCCTTTGCTAACACATTCGGTTCACTCCGGGCTCAGTGGCTGGATCACACCTCAAGCCTTGGGCTGTTCTGATTCTTTCCTACATCATTTCTCCTGCCTTGGAGTGTTTTCTTTTCCCATTTCCTGTAAGACCCCTTTGCATTGCAAACTCTCCACAAAGGATGTTCTGTGACTCTGCCTCCCTGGACCATTCACTGTGCTCAGTAACACATTCTTCTGCGTTACATGGATCCTAAAAGTCTGAATGTGTGAATTCTGATTGCCAAAGCCAATTGTGATGTGTGCCACGGAGCTGCTATCATCCGTCCTTCTTATCTGACCATTGTGTAGTTTGGTGGGATTTGGTAAGGATCTCATGGCCAGCGAGTGATGGGGTGCGAATGCAAATGCCATTTCTCTCCTGGCTAATTTCACCAGGTCCTCTTTGCCTTTCTATACGTGAGGGTTCCTACAATATTCGTGTTTTGAATAGCACTGTTGAAGCAGATTAAGTGCTTCTGAGGAGAGGGGCATGGTCTTTTAAAGAGCTAAGATTTAAAAGCTCTTGGGACTTACTGAGCTAGTTAAAAAGACGATCTTTTGCTACTTATTCAAAGTAAGTTTGACATAAATGAAAATCTTCAAAGGAAGATAAATGGCCTGCTGTCTACTGTCCTGTCACTGCTAATGGAGAGGCACATGCTGAAGTCTCTCCTCCTCCCTACTATACTTCCCTCTCTCCCATCTTCCCTCCTTCCCTCTTTTCCTCCCTTCTTTCCTGAGTCTTTCTTTTCTTATTCCCTTTCTTCCTCATTCTGTTGGGAACAACACCAGAGGTGTCTGCGCTGAGACCCAGATGGCTATGTGAAAGAACAGTGCTTTGCATCTACCGATAAAGCGGAGAAAGCTTTTAGAAGAAACAACAGTTTCGGGAATTGTCTCCACCCATGGATGCTTTTAGCCAACAGGTGGTGAAACATCTACAAGCAGGGCACCTAAGAGGCAACTTCCCATTAGGCCCATATGGGTACATCACCCCAAGTAGCTCCGTCATCCAGGAAGGGGAGTCTTTCCACCAAGAATGGGCATAAAGCACTGTGGGATTTCTGCATTCACATGTTCCTTCAGATGAAAAGTGCCCTTATGTAGACTTTTCAGTGTCTGAGGATGCTATTCTAGCTTGACAACAGCAGAGACTGCTTTCCTGGCATGGTCCTGACCATGGGCAGGAGACACACAGAGGGCTATCCCTCGCCACACCCTACAGTGTGGACTGAAGGATGTGCCATGTTAGATGGTAGTGACCAGGCCCCACCAGGTGGTTTCTCCCGGTTGCTCTGTGGTGAGAACTAGAGTTGAGGAGTAATGTTCCTTGAAACTTAATAGTTTTGCGACCTCCAAATAGCTCTACTCTTCCTGAGCAGTTGCCTTGCCATCTCGCTCCATTTTATGACATTGTAATGAATGCTCCTTTATAGAAGGCCAGTGGGGAAGTTATTTCTTTGCAATCATAAGGTTTTGGTGCAGTATTCCATTCTTTAGTCACAGGCTGCCAAAAAAAAAAAAAAAAAAAAAAAAAAAAAAAAAAAAAAAAAAAAAAAAAAAAGATGGTGAGCCAGAGTTTTGTTTTGTTTTGTTTTGTTTTTAAATCAGCACTGGCTCATTAGGGCAGTCTGTTCTTGCTTTCCTGAGCTACCTCTATATCCTGGAGACACTTCTTTATTTTGATACTTCTGTCTTCTTTGGAATATTTTACATGGTGCTGATCAGATACAGCTCCAAAGGAAGATAAATAAAGCCACAAGAGAGCAAGATTTATCATCTTCCCAGGGTCAGGAGACATGGAACTTGAAAAAGATCCAAGAACACCAGGAGGTAAAAAACAAACAAACAAACAAAAAACAGGAATGGAGAGGTTATGAGAGCCCCTTGGCCCTGGTCATCTCTGAGATTTCTGAGAGAATGGCCATGTCCAGTAGAACTATCTTCTTTGAATAATAAGAATAAGCTTTAGGCTACAGGGTTAGTTTCTAGCTATTGGCTAGCTTGAGATAATTAAAACACAGAAATAGCTGATGGGGCTAAAGGACCATATGGAAGATCAATACACGTGTAAACACTCTCATCTACATATCATCTTCTTATCATGTGTTATCTATAAATATATCTATTATCTATCTAGTTATCTATTTATCATCTATCAATTTATATCTATTCATATCCCTATCAGTTATGTGTTATTTTTCTATCTGCAAATGAGTAAAAGTAGAACAGGTACCTGAAGAGGAAATGAAATTAATAGAACGAGAAGAGGGCAAGTGGGCACAAGCAAATAGTACTCAAGAGTGAATCAATTAAAAATCTATTTTTTTTTTCACAGAGCCAAAAAGTTCATACTAGGATAGAAGTATGGCTTTGGAATCCCTTTGCTTAACAAAAGCTTATGACCAGCTGTGCCTTTTAGCTTGCTTAAGACAGCCAAAGGAGGGTGAGGCAACTCTAAGCTAAAAAGTTTATTAAATCAAAACATAATAACAAACGGGAAATTTATTTGCATACTCTGTATGCACATCTGTGTTGGCACTGGACTCTCGAACTGAGAAAAATCATATCTCTAATCCAGGTTTATCCAGATTCTGCCTACTGTTGAGAATCCAGATCAAGCACAGAATTAAGATGACATTCCAGATTGGATATTCTCACAGCTCAGCAGGAGGAGAAAGCTGTTAGGAGTTTGACATCAAAGCACCTGGGGCTGAATCCTGACTTCATGGTTCCCTAACTGTCATCTTGGGTAACTTAATATTTCTAATCCCCATCTGTACAGGGCAGATAATAAGAGTTCTCAGATTTACTGTGCTCAAGGCTTTTGTGACGATTGTGGACTATAAGCAGGTAAAGAGCTTAGCCCAGACCGGCCAGGATGAAGTCATCTGCTTACCTGGCAGTTACTGCCCTCTCTCCTAGTGTTTGGTGATGAGCTGCCCTTCTGCAGGGCAGAGAAGACATGCGGCAAGGAGAGTGAACTTGCCGCAGCAGCCTCTGTTTTCATAATTGTCTCCATTCTGACCTGTTCATTTTAACTTCTTCCACTTGGGTTAGAAATAACTTAAAGTAGCAAATGTTCTTTCCCCTCCCCTATATGCTCACTTCCACAAATCAAGTGTATTTTTTTTCTATTTTCTCAAAATCACTTCTGGTTTGTTATAGATGGTGATAGAATTACCACATTTCATCCCGATACCTCAAGTTTATACTCCCAGCATCTTGCCCAGCGGGCACAACTTGGTTTGGGTACCAGAACCATCAAGTTATATGAATCCTGCTTCATCAATAACGATGGTTTATTAATTCATTCTGTAGAGAATGGAAGCAAGTCCTAGATCTCTGCAGAAAGAATTTATCTCCTTTCACTTTCTTCTTGACAAAGTGAAAAAATAAAAAAAGTAATTAGGACCAGAAGGGTAAGGTTTTTGCTTGTTTATTTGTTTAGTTTTATTTTGTTTTAATTCAAACTCATTAAAAAATATGTCAGGTACAAGTGTTTAAACTTTTAAGATTCAGGTGTGTTTTTTCCTAGTCAGAGATTCTTGCCTTTTCTGGTTGCTGCATGTGCCGTTTCATTCATTCTGGGCATTTGATGGAATCAAATACAGGGAGATATAACCATGCCCAGGAGTACAGGTCAAGAAGCTGGTGGTGCAGTGCAGTTAAGTACTGTGCTTACCTAATGTACATGAAGTTCTGGGTTTTGTCCCCACCACTGCATACAACAAGTGTCGTAGCTCATGCCTATGATCCTGGCACTTGAGGGGCAGAGGCTGCAGTGCTAAATGAACCTGCCCTTTTCCATGTCTGTGCTGAGCTGAAGAAACATTGTCACAAAAAGTATGTGGACAGTATTTTTATTCATACTTAGACTTGAGCCTTGGGCTTAAGAGATAGCTAGAAAGTCAGACCCCACTCTCCACTTAACTGTGCAGAATGTCCTGTCCATTGGGTAGATCTGGGTAGGGGTTCAAAGTTTAATGCCCGTATTGTCCTTGGCTGGCTCCATAGTTTGAGCAGGACCCCTGGGCCCAGATCTGCCCATCATAATGTTCTTCTTCTAGGTTTCTAGGACCCTCTGGATCCTTCTATTTCCCCCATTCTCTCATGCTTTTCTCACCTAGAGTCCCAATAGTATGTCCTCCTCTCTGTCCCACTTTCCTGGTAAGTGAAGACTTTCATGGGACATGCCCCTTGGGCTAGTGTCTAGATATAAGTGAGTATATACCATTTGACTCTTTCTGCTTCTGGGTTAACTCACTCATTATGATCATTTCTGGCACTTAGAGGAAGGATATCAGGTTACCAAGAAGAGACTTGATACCCTATGAGCATATACAGGGAGAAGAGGTCCCCTCAATCACAGTCATACGGGAGGGGAATAAGGGGAAAATGGGAGGGAGAGAGGAATGATAGGATACAGGGATGCGATAACAATTGAGATGTAATATGAATAAATTAATAAAATATATTTTAAAAAACTCAAAAAAAAAAAAAAAAAAAAAAAAAAGAGAGAGAGAGAGAGGTAGCTAGAAGACACTGCCCTGGTGTTAGAGAGTTTCTGTTTTACTGCCACTCACTGGGCTGCATTTTCTATACTCTATTATCTTTGGCGTTTGTTATATGAGCAAATGCTATGACTCAATAAAACGAATGGTCAGAAACAGTGGAAACTGGCCATCAGAGTTCTTCAAACCATGGATATAGTTCATCACTGAAACCTTCAAATTCAGTATTTATTTTACACACTCCCACTTTCTGCTCAGGTCTTTAAGAACAGTCTTGCTCTGGTCACCCCCTTGTAAACATAAACATTGCAGAGGATTTGTGGGAAGATCTTTACTTAAGGCCAAAGGCTTGTGGTGCCATCTTGAAATGAAAACGATTCAGGAGCAATTTGAAATTATCTTGACAAAGTGAACTACACACGGATGAAGACATAGCTATCCAATGAAAACTTGCTGGGAAGCTATCTCTAGCCAGTTACTGAATCAATAATTAATGGTGTGGTGACAATGGAATGGGCTGAATGCTTGAGAATCTATTTTTTAAATGCATTTTATTTGAGTGGTGGCTCACTAGAGATTGTAGGCTCTCGACTGGACAACTGAGGTAAAATCGCATTTCTATACCTTCCTAGCCAGGAAGGCTCATGTTTCCATGTCTTTTTACCTATTTTTGTATCTATGCATCTCACCCTATAACAATAGCACTAGTATCATGCAGTAGCTAATACATGAAGCATGTAGGGCAATGCCTGGTAAATCACATTGACCAAAGTTAGCTATTACCACGTGCTACGGAACAATAGGACTTGTAGTCTCTGACCTTCAAACTGAGACAGCAGCAGCTCACAAATTTGACTTCTGGCTCAATTACTTACTAATGAGGTGATTCAAACATTTTTCCTTCTTTTTTTTTCTAGGCTTTGACCTTTTTTCCCCTTATAAAATGAGAATAATAATATCTGCTACATTGTTCTGAGGATACAAAATTAAAATATTGTACTGAGATCATTAATAATTTTTACTTATATTGATTTTGAGATTTCATTTGATACTTGTGACTTGGGATATATTTACAATTGATTACCACGTAGAAATTCTCAAGAAAAAAAAATTTAAAGGAATATAGTGTTTTCTGTCCTCAAATAGCATTGTAACTTGCTAGGGCAGTAAGAGATAAAAACTAGCCGGACATAAGGACCAAACGGTGGCATAGGACTAGAGCCACTGCCGAGCAAAGATGGTGAAAGATGCTGGCAAGTGGATCTCGTAGACCCCAGTGAATCAAGAGATTGTGTGGTAAATGAAGATGTTATGAAAATTTATGTTTAGAGGCCAGAGCCAGTGACGTTTCCAAATCAGAGTTTCAGGGATTCACTTTAAATCCCTAGAAAGCGAATAGAAGGTTTCCAGTTGGTCAAATCCAGATTGACAGGACCCCAGACTCAGCAAACCGCCATCACTGTGTGCTGACAAAGCATGTCAGGCGATTGGTGAGTGTGTTTCTGATTCTCTGCGACTACAAGTGTGTTTTGAGTGTGTTACTGTGTGAAACGACGGCCTTCAGTGAAACACTTCCGCATGTGCACGTAACTTAGTCGTATTTCCATCTCCTTCCTGCTACTACAACTCTCTGCTTCCTCAGGAAAGATATTTCACAGGCTAGCTGAGTCTTGTTTAGGGGGTGCTTCTGAGGAGCAGAACATATTTTTGCTTCCTTTCAATCTCACCTCATTGTTATGACTAATTCCCCTTTGGGTGATACGGGAAGCTCCTTCCCCCATCTTTCAGCCTCTATGACCTTTTGATATTTGTCCACTGCACACTTCTCAACACTGCCACGCCACCCACGTTTCTTAGCATTAGAAATTTGTGTTTGCTTTGTTTTTGCCTTTTAAAACTCTTTGCTGAGAGAAGTGAGGAAGAAACAGGAAATGGCTGTGTATTTTGAAGAGCACATTGCAAACGAGTAGAGTTAAAGGGCGTGTGTGTGTGTGTGTGTGTGTGTGTGTGTGTGTGTGTAGTGAGCCACCTGCCATGTTGCTTAGCTGCCAGGAGGGTGAAGTGGCAGGAGTCAACTAGAGACCAAGTAAAGTCTGACTTGGCAGGCGAGAGCCCTGGATGTGAACATGTGGGCCAGGTGGGCGGCCTTTCACTCTCAACCCAGGCAACTGGTGTCGAAGCTATTCTGAAGTCACAGGAAGTCAGGGGTCGAAGGGCACTCTGCGAAGAAAGGGTAGCCTGAGAATGGCTTCCCATAACAGGTCTCTGGGAAGTAGACTGTGAAGATGAATAACATCTTTGGGGAGGAAAGAGAGCAGAAGGCACAGAAAGGAAAACGTGTAATGGAGCAAATTGGGATTTGTCAATTTGTTTTAGATCATGGGCAGAATCTTGGTCAAAGGCAGGACTATCAGAAGCATTAGCTCATACAGTGCAAACACTGCCCAACGCATAGAGAGGCAAGACAGTGTCCACTGGGTGCCCTGGCTGCATTCCAGAGCCTCCTCATGCTGCAGCAGGAGGGACAGCTTCCTGTCTGCAGCTCCTTTGCCCTCCATCTCTGTCAGTTTTCTGCGATGCCATTGGTGACGGTCAAGGACTTTCTCTTCTAATTTAGCTTTCCTGGGAAACTGGTACCATCATAACTAAATGCACGAGGTGCTCTGTGGACTCTTCAAATTACCTTTATCCAATGTTGGTGCTCCCTGCCTCAATCTCTCTTGTTCCCATTCTTTTTAAGCACTCCCCCGCCCCCACCTTCTGAGCAAACTGTTCTTCAGGATATGGGATTCTTGGTTTTGTTGTTGTTTGTTTGTTTGTTTTTCCTGAAAATGCTTAATAACTGAACATCTTAGATTCCGTTGCCCTATTTTTTTTTCCAGGCTGTAGTATCTATTATTCTGTAGGTCATTACTAAATTTTCTGAAATCATGTATTTTGACTGCAAGACTTAATGCCATCAGTAATTAGCCCTTCTTTTTGGCTCCTTGAAGCGGGCTGATTAGTGTATGAGTTAGTTCATGACTGACATGACAAGTTATCCAACTTTTCAATTTATCCCCAAGAGCTTTCTTGTGTGACTTCTGTGACAAATGCAGATATTTACCATGACACCCAAACATTTTGGTACCTCATCTTTGTTCATTATACATGTCAACTTCCACTAAGTCAATTCTACCCACTCTCAAGTCCTAAGTCCTTCTTTTCGAGGAAGCCACCTGTGACCCTGTGTACTTATTCCGGACTGGATTTTGTCTTCCTACTAACTTAGGTGATAGGGTTGGTTTATTAGAGCTGTTTTAGGCACAGCTAAGTGAAGGGTCCTGTGAAACAACCCTAGTATCATTTCAAAACAGACTTTTGATTTTTGACTTAGAAACTCTCTCTCTCTCTCTCTCTCTCTCTCTCTCTCTCTCTCTCTCTCTGTGTGTGTGTGTGTGTGTGTGTGCGCGCGCGCGCATGTGTGTGTGTGCGTATGTGTGTGTAGACAGAGACAGAGACGGAAAGACACAGAGAAAGTGAGGCAGATACTCAGAGAATGCTTTTTAAAGTTGTTTATTTCTTTTCTTTTTCCTTTCTGTCTTTTTGTTTTGTTTTGTTTTGCTTTTTGAGACAGGCTTTCTCTGTATAGGCTTGGCTGTCCTGGACTCCCTTTGTAGACTAGGCAAGCCTTGAATTCACAGACATCCACCTGCCTATGCCTCCCAAGTGCTGGGGTTAAAGACGTGCGCGACCATCACCCGGGTTAAAGTTGTTTCTGAAAATGAAAGCCTGATTTGTTTGAATATGATAGCTAGTTTTAAAAACGTCTACTGAAAAGTATGATAGGCCAGAGTCACCTCCACAGGCTAGTTATTCCTCAATGAAGCCTAGGCAGATTCTTCTAAGGGAATGAGGGAAATGTCATCACAGATCTTTGTGTCATCTTGTACTTTTCATATCTGCCCTTGTGATAGCTTTCTCTAGTAACCACTAATACACCCGTTTTCAGCTCCAACAAATGAGGCTCGGAGGTGTTCTAAGACGTGAGACAGGGAATTGCTAAACCGAAGGTCCAAAGTCAGGCCTGAGCAAGAGCCTGCTAGACCATGCCAGCATCAATTGGCCACTTATTTGTAAGTTGGTATATGTCACATTCATATGCAAGAGTAGTATGTAACCCCTACCCAGATCTAGCCAATGGTCAGAACATTCTCCACAGTTGAGTGGAGAGTGGGATATGACTTTCTCATGTACTCTGGTGCCTCATATTTGACCATGTCTCCTGGAGGGGGAGACCTGGTGGCACTCAGAGGAAGGACAGCAGGTTACCAAGAAGAGACTTGATACCCTATGAGCATATACAGGGGGAAGAAATCTCCCTCAGGAACAGTCATAGGGGAGGGGAATAAGGGGAAAATGGGAGGGAGGGAAGAATGGGAGGATACAAGGGATGGGGTAACCATTGAGATGTAACAAGAATAAATTAATAAATTTTTTTTTAAAAGAGTAGTATGTAGTACTGAGTGATTGCGCAGCCTTAAGCATTTTATGCACACTATTTTAATCTATTTCTTCATGCGTACATGTTCATCTGTGTGGATATATGCACATGGAGTCTGAGAGCTGAGCCAGGCAGCTTCCTCAGTCTCTCTCTAGCTTCTTTTTGAGAAGAGTTCAAACCTGATGTCCACTGACTAGGCTAGACTCGCTGGCTAGAAAGCCACAGAGACGCTCTTGGCTCTGCCCCCAAAGTGCTGTGGTTAAGGCACATTCTGACATGCCAGGCTCTTTTTGTGTGTGCTGTTGCCCAAATTCAGGTCCTTGTGTGTATGTCAAACACTTTACAGACTAAGCTATTTCTCCAGCCCTACCTTACACTTTGTACAAAACTTCCATGGGATGATGATGATGATGATGATGATGATGATGATGATGATGACGACGACGACCTTTATTTTCTGGGGAAAGACCAGACAATTATTTTTCTTATATTCCTTCAGTTTGTAAACTGAAGAGTTGGGAATTCCAAAGACAAACTGTCTAGAAAAATAAACACATTTGAGAGGTTGTGTCCGTTCACCAATTTAACCTTTATAAATGATTGCTATCAGAATGCTGCTGTTGAGTCTATACTGGAGCATTGTGCAACTGTCAAATAGCCCCTACCAAATGTTGTGCATGGCTACTCTTGGAGGGAGGGTTCTTACCTGAATGGAGCCAGTATACCCAGCAAGGCATTGTTAAGTGTTGGGCTTAATATGAAACTTGAACAGAGCACTCTGACTAAGTCACCCATGAATTTACTTCATGTTGAGCAGAAGGATTCCCAGCACACCTGGGGGATCTAATGAACTCACCAGATCTTCTCAGTGTGACCAGACCGACCCAACCACATCAGAGCAGTGAATCTCCTACAGCCTTGAAGTCGAAACAGGAAGAGGTACAGAACCCTAGAAAGGCTTTTCTGAAGTCAGCCAATTAAAGTTGAGCAACTTCTCTACCAGAGAGCTGAGATTTGGAACCCACAATTCTTCCATTCTATGAGCAAACACAACCACTCCTGGAGAGGTCATGTCCAGCTGGAGTTGATGGCACACATACCCTCATTACTAACCCAGCAAGGGGAAGGCTTGGCCTCCAGGAAATGCTACTGCTGTCAGCTCAACTTGTGGAAGAAACTGTGGAGGAACAATTATCAGCAGTTGCTTTTGGGGAAATAACACCAGCTGTGGACATCTGGCTTTCAATGAGTTCCTACAGAAGAAGAATGTTAAGTCTGGGCAGTGACAGGAATCATGACTCTGAGGTCCCCTCCTCAAAATTCACAGCCTTTGATAACCTAGAGCTTTTCACCCACCTTCCCCATTTTATAAGGGAAATATGGGAAGTTCCGAAATTAAAAGCAGAAATCAGTGGTAAAAAACAGACTAGGAACTCATGGGGAACTGAATAAACAATGAACAAGCCACATTCAGAGATGTGTACTCTAGGGATAAACACTATTCTCCATCTTATAAATAAAATGGAACTCTGATTTTGATGGTTAATCTTCATTGCCAACTTGACCAAGTGCTGTGTCACTTAGGAGACACAGCTCTGGACTTGTGTGCAAGGGTGTGTCTTCCGGTCAGCGTTAACTGAGGACTAGAACGTGGCCAGTGTCCTCCCATGGGTTGGAGTCCTGCAGTAAATGAATATGAGTAGAGGGAGAAAAGTTTGCATTTCTTCTTCCTGACTGCAGATGCGGTCAGACCAGCCATGCCACGCCCCTGGTTCCATTACTTCCCCTCCAACTGTGAGTGAAAATGAATTCCTCCTCCTCCTTTAAGTTGCCCTTACCAGGTATTTCTTCATAGCAACAAGAGATATGAGAAATTCATGAATAATTACAACATTAAAATTCTGATGTTTAAAGTCATGGCTGTGAACTAATACTTGATTTCTTAAAAATTAAATTAAACACAATGAAATTTAGTATTTTCCTGAAATATTTCCGTCTTCAAAGAGCAGAAAATAATTTAGATATTCAGAAACTTTGAACTGAGACAGTTCATTTCAAGCAAACTGTGTTCACAAGGAAAAATTATGTTATCCTGAAGCTAGCTACCTATTTTCTACTTTCCCCAAAATAGTTGCACTCAAAAATGATGATTTACCTGAGACCCGGCTCGAGTCACTATAGATCTGCCAATTAAAAAAAAAAAAAAAAAAAAAGGATTTATTCCTTGGTGAATTCTCTTTGTTGGAATTCCCTGGAAAGCTTACATCAACTGTGAGAGTCCAGCTGCTGTGTCTGGCCCTGGCCTGGTGAAGTGGTGTGGGGCTCCAAGCTCAGCTCTGAAGGAATAGTTTAGCCCTGCACCTTTTCTTTGTAGGAGACAACGAAGTTCAACTCTCAGTGCAAGACTCACTGTTCAACAGTAAAACACACAAATGCTCTTTGATCCAGAATAGTGAGTAGGAAATTGTGTTCTTTCCATCTCCTCTACTCCACCCTAGACCTCACCAAATCAGGTCTACAGCATCTCCAGCCTTTAACTCCAGACTCAGATGAGCATCGCGCCCTGGGGCGGTGGAGGGCGCCAAAGCCAGTTTTGCCAGCTATTTTCTAAGCTGCAGCCCTCTGGCTCCCTAATAAGGATCTTTAGCGAGCTGCCTGAAGAACTTTGACCCCAAAGAAGTGACACATGGACCCTTCTTGGGTCTCTATCCTCCAGTGGCCGCTGCTATCTGCAGTGCTGGGATAATGCTGGGATCAGGCACGGAGGAGCTCACCCAGGAATTGAGTGGCATTCACTCCCTGTTAGGGAGCTGGGAAGAGGAGGAATGGTTTGTCTCACTGCAGATTCTAATTTATGAAGTTTGTAAAATATAAAGAAGCCTTAAGTTCTTGCATTTTTTTAAAAGAGGGAAATCTTATTTGATCCTTGTGTTCTAGATTGAATCAAGCACATAGTTTAGTGCTCAGTTTTAGTCTTGACATTGTGAAATATCAAAAGAATCCTGTAAAACAACATCAAAACCTCTGGGTTTGCTCAGACGTCCTGTTAACCAAACTTCGGTTTTCAACATGCTTGTGTCTAGTGAGGCCTCAGTGGAGAGTGGAAGCTATTCCATGTTCGTTGCTCTGTTGTCTGTTTTACTCATATGAAGGAGCTGCACGAGGCAACTCACAAAGCATGTCATGGGTAGGGGAGTGCTGAGCTCTCTCAGCTGCTCCGTGGACTGGCTCTAAACAACTTCCCAGCACTCCACATCTGCTTGACTTAGTTCTGCATCCTCACTGTTTGATCCAGGATCTGCTATGGAGTAGCACACCCTGCACAGCTATTAATAGAATTCCTAATAGTCAATGTAAGAGACACAGTGGTTTGCCATAGAGAAAGGTGGAACGCTCTTTCAATATGATCTTCTTCCTAGGGACATGATCATGTTTAGAATACACTATTTCTTTAGCATAAATATTGGATTTGTCACATACGAGTCTATATTTCCTTAGAAGCCTACTCACGGGATATGGGCTTTTAGTATTTGTTCTCTGAAGACACTGTAGACAGCCGAGTACAATTTTGACCTCAACATTTAGAAAGTCATAACGTTTGAACTCTAGGTTAATAAATCAGAACTCAGTGAATGCTGATGGGTCTTAGTCAATGAGTTTCCATTGACAAAGCCATTCTGGTCACCATTTCAGACCAACTTAATGTCCTGCAAAAATCCTATACAGTGCAGTTAAATGATTTTCTATTTATGCAATTACATTTTACTTAATTAAAATTATTTTTATCAGGAATAATTAGTCTGGTATAAGATTCACAATTAAGATTTGATTCATCGATTATTCGTATAAAATTTAATAATAATATATTTTTTAACCAATCCGAACTTTCATTTATGGCAGTTATATGTACTATAAATAACTAAATAAGACTCTCCAGATCAAAACTTAGTCTAAAAGATTAGGTTCTGCCAATTTTAATCAATAACACATCTTTTCCCACAATGCAGTTTTAGCTCTTTCCAGTTTTATGTTACAGTGATGTGTTTCTACAAAGACTCTTGAGTCGATGTTTGCAGTTTGGGAAGTTATTAAGATGACAGGATCCTTCAATTGATCTTTCTTTTAATTTTGCTGTATGCAGTTTTAGCTTTTCTCAATTTAACTTGGCTGATTATTTCTTACATTATTTATTTCTTGGAAGAAAAAAATCCTCAGTGAATCAAAGATCTTGTAAGGATGAAGACAAAAAATAGGATTAAGTTGCTCTAACAGAGAGCAGGGAGATCTGTCCTCATAGAGCGTTATTAGTATCAGAGTTCTTATTTAATTTTCTCCAACAACAGACACAGGGCTAGAGTGACCCAGGAGGCAATTTAATCTGAAAATTCAAAAACATCTAAGAGCTAACATGATCCCAGGTGAAACGGAGTTGACAAGAAACATATTTTGGTGAAAATTCGTTGAAAATTCCATTTAATTTTTTAGCTTTCCTCTCAAAAGTACCTATCAAACAGTGCTTTGCTTATCAATTAACATTCCATTTCATCCCAAATGAAGGTTTTCAATGCAACATGCATCTGAAACAGTTCAGGCACCAAGCTCCCTCCTGGGGAGACAGATGTCTATGGTTTTCCAGGATTTTAAGTGAATGAAATCTGAATGTTACCTGCTTTCTTCACATCAGCTTTCCAAGACACTTAAATGCCTCTTACTCTGTGCTGAGTGCAAAGCGTGGCTCCAAGATAGAATGAGTAAGGTGGCTTAGCAGAGGGGTGGAGCCTATCAATCAAAGTGGGTGCACCGTAGACCGCATCGAATCAGAGTGCAGGAAGCTCAGTAGAGGAGGGTTAGCTAATCCAACCTAAGGAGCCTGCAGGCTGTGTAGCTCTCTCTCCTCCAGCTCTACTGACAGTGTTTCCTCAGGCTCCACATCTGCTCTGCAGCCAGAGGTGACTCCCCGACGAGGAGTCCTACTTACACTCAGTTACAGGTGCTCCTTGTCTCAGAACCTAAGGTTATGCGCTTTGAAAAACAGGTCTGGAAAGTCATAGATTCTCTCACGTTACATGCGTGCTTGCTTTCCTTGAAGGCAGTAACATATGGAGCAATAATTACAGCAAGAATTTATTCTGTCATTACCATATTTAATTTTTTCCCCACACAGAGTATTATTATTTTTTTTTTTTTTTTACAAATGGCCTAAACTCAATGTTTTTCTTCTAAATGAGCAACCTTTGCTGGGTTTTTATGCACAAGGGCTTTAGCTAATCAGCCTGATCCAGCTTTCAGCAAAGCAAAACTGTCTTCACAAAAGCTCGGGCTGGTGGTTGTGGTCATGAAGCTATTGCGACTTACAACTACTCTTGGAGTCTGCGACACTAATTATTTTTCCTTCTTCTGTTTTTCTACTTCTCCTATTCCTGTTTCCCTCAATTTGAAAGTTCTCTCCCCCTTTCCTTTTCTTTCTTTCTTTCTTTCTTTCTTTCTTTCTTTCTTTCTTTCCTTCCTTCCTTCCTTCTTTTTATTTAAACCTATTTCTGTTTTCCCATCTTCTTCCTTTTCTGCTAAGACACACAGAGGCTATTATACTCTTCCAAAGGTTGATTTTTGCCTATAAAACACCAACAAGAAATATGGACTCTGTACTTCTGACATTCCAAATTTGGGAGAACTTTCCCTAAGAACTACTATGTCCATATCTTTCCTATAAGAAGTTTTGGATCGAAAAACAAGAGTTCATAGGGTATCAAATCTCTTCTTGGTATCCTGATATCCTTCCTCTGAGTGCCACCAGGTCTCCCCCTCCAGGGGGCATGGTCAAATATGAGGCACCAGAGTTCATGTGAAAGTCATACCCCACTCTCCACTCAACTGTGGAGAATGTTCTGTCCATTGGCTAGATCTGGGTAGGGGTTTAAGTTTACCGCCTGTATTGTCCTTGGCTGGTGCCTTAGTTTGAGCGAGATCCCTGGGCCCAAATCTGCCTATCATAATGTTCTACTTGTAGGTTTCTAGGACCCTCTGGATCCTTCTACTTTGCTATTGGGGAGGAAATCCCCCTCAGGAACAGTCATAGGGGAGGGGAATAAGGGAAAAATGGGAGGGAGGGAAGAATGGGAGGATACAAGGGATGGGATAACCATTGAAATGTAACAAGAATAAATTAATAAAAAATAAAAAATAAATAAAAAAAGAAAAGAAAAGAAAAACAAGAGTTGCCCACCCTACCTCTTCCATTACACGGTGGCATCCTTTCTGAACTACTCCCAGTGAGCTCTGTGATGGTTTCTCTGTGCCACTGACCTGGTGCTTGATACTGGTCATTGTCCTTCTCGTCAGCTTCTCTTGCATTTGCCACATGCCACACACTGTCAGAAATGCCATATAGACCTTACTTCTTTAATAGTAATGCCATATAAATGAATTGACCTCACCGTCTACTGTCTACATTCAGGAAACTGAATTTTATAGCAAAATACTTGAATACATATATGTGTGTGTGTGTTTGAGACAAGGTTTCTCTGTGTAGCCTTGGATGTTTGGATGTCCTGGACTCACTTTGTAGACCAGGCTGGCCTCAAACTCACAGTGCTCTGTCTGTCTATGCCTCCCAAGTGCTGGGATTAAAGGCGCGCGCCACCACCGCCTGGATCAAAACAATGCCTTTTCACTCCAAAGAAAATATTATTTGAAAACGAGCCTTTCTCAACCATACCTAAAGTCTTTGTTTATAATATGAACTCCTGAGCTCTGGTTCCCACTGTGTGACTCTTAAGAGAAGCTGAATATGATTAAATGAGGTGAATTCCCTGCCTTTTCCATGTTCTCCTTGGATTCCGAAATGGCAAAGCTTTGCAGATGTGATCTGTGCACAGCTATGTTTCCTGACTTGGTCCTTGCTCATCCCGCTTGTATTAGGTAGGCGGCCAAGGCAGCTAGAGAAGGGAGGGCCGGCCATCTCTGAGGAGAGACTCTGTGGCTGATTAACAAGCTGGACTTTTGGAAGGCCAGGAAGTAGCACAGGAAACAGGAAGGTGGATAGTGCCATGCCCATTTCCACCTGGGCATTGATGTATAACTCCCAGACCTTGACCACTTAGAAGAAACTTAAAGTTATTTTTTGTCTCAGAGGTAGTCAGGCAATACTTGCTCTTTTTCTTGTTAATAGGCAACGCCTGGTGGGAAGATTTCTCTTGGTATTAGTTCCAGGTGCCTGCCTTTCTTCTTTACACATTTCTAGCTTTCCTTGGCATTTCTTTTACTGCTGCCTTCAGCCCTCAACAGGTATCTTTAGAAAACAGCCTTCTACTTTCTCCTGGAGTTCCGGTCTGATTGTTAGCACTCCAACGGGTAACTTCTTAATTTAATCATGCTCCATCCCAGTCTCCTAGATGTAAGACTGATCCCACCTCTATACCCCTGAACCTGGAGATAGTAGATACTTTTGTTAACCAGATCTTTGCACCTTGCCCTGTGATGTGGATTGAAATTCTTTATTTTATATATGGGTAGACGGTAGCTTAGCAATATTAGTTTGCTCAAAGACGTTATTAAGTGATGGAGCCAGGGTTTGAAGCCAGTTCTGAGATTTAATCCCATCCCCTTCTCCTACTGTTACCTATCAGCCCTTTCAGGTGGAGTTCATTGCCAGCACCAAGCCTTTTGTTCACAGCAGCCTCGCTGGATGCTGCCGTATTCCTTTCCCTCTCCTGACATCCTATCACCGCTACCTTCAGCTGTGGCTGAACCTGCCCACTTCCTTCTCTGTTGATCTTTCCTGCTGACTACAAGATTTGCAACTTGAGTGGCGGAGAGTGACTGGTGCCATATCCACTCATCTCACTGTCAAGGGTTGGGCCTGGGGGCAGGCAGTGATTAATACGCCGCGTGGCAGCACTCACCACAAATCCCTTGCATTAGCTGCAGTGGTCAGTTCATTCCCAGTCCCCCAGTTACACATGGAAAAGTGCTTCACTACTTTGTCACTTGGGGATTCCTTTAGGCAGGAGGCTCTAGGCTTCCCCAGTGCTTTACATTCCTGTGATCTAAGAACAGCTGGTGGTTCCTTCCTGGTGGAGTACACACGCCCTTCTGTCCTGATTACAAATTGACGTTTGTCAGATCAGAGAAGCAATTAGCAGCTGTATAGTCTTTTTCTAAATATCAAGGTAAAGTAATGACATTTTGTCGTTGTTTTCTTGCGATTCTCTACTTTCTATACTTTAATCACTCCCCAAATCCACTGTAAAAAGAACGTTGGGAGTGTTTACCACATGCCAGGCTCAGCTCACGTAATTCTGATGACGTTATACGTGATGAGAATAGTGTCCGGCAACAGATACTGAGTTTTCAGTGGAGTCACTCCAGACATGCAAGACAAAGAACCATTAATGTAGAGCCAGGAACTGGAGAGATGGCTCCAATGTTAATAGCTAGTGCCACCCTTGTGAGGACTCTAGTTTGGTTCCCAATACCTTTGCGGAATGGCTGCCTTTAACTTCAGCTCGTGGATCCAATGCCCTCTCTGGCATCAGCAGGCACTTGTACTCATGTGCACCCACCCACACATAGACACACACACAAGCACACATGACTGAAAATAAACCCAAAACAAAACCACAGACAAAACCCAGAAAAAAACACATGGAACTGGCCAGTGCAGTGCCATGGCCCTGATCCTATTAACCCTTTCATTATAAAGATGTGAAAACGGGACTCCGCTAGGTTAGGTGGCCTGTGCAACCAGCAGATAGTGCATTCTGGCATTCCAACTTAGGTAACTTGTCTCAAGCATCTGAGGGCATACATTATGTACAGCCTCTACTCTCCTTTTTTTTAATCTTAGAGCCTGGGAGAAGGAATATGTAGATTGGCATTTTGAATAACAGATAGCAGTAAAATTTTGGGCTTCAACAGACATTCCTCAGAATCTTTCTGTAATGACTTTTTGGGTGTTCCTGCTCTAGGGGTCAGAGCCTACGTGGAGTGTTTTTATGTGTTTTCGGTAAGACCCTAAACAAGTTGAGTTGAGCATCTCCTTTGTTGTAGGGATTTTCCATGTTGTTGAAAGGACTATAAGAAAATGGAAGGCCCAGACCTTTTCTTTTTTAAATGACATTTGATTTATCCATGAACAACTCCATGGAAACAGTGAATTCCCCCATTTTGAACTGTTTTGCTAGCTTGCAGCTGACCAGCGAATGAAGTCAGAATTTTAATCTAAATCACAAGAACTGTATAAGCATTACACTCTGATGATAGACAAGAGGCATTTTAAATTACCCCTGATTACAACATCCCAGGGGCCTCAGAAAATCATACATTTCAGATCTAATTAGAAATCCCCTTGCTGATTCTGTATATGGTTTTAAATGGAATCCATTTGTCTGCCTTTACTAAAAGGATATCTCCACCACAGAGCATTGATGTGGCCTGTGAAGGTTACCCATTTAACCACTGCCCTTACCAGTCAGTACCACTCTTAGGTAAGGAAGGAGGGGGGGTGGTCTAAGCTACAGTTTCTATTGCTGAGATGAAGCACCAGGACCAGAAGGCAAGTTGGGGATGGAAGGGCTTATTTGACCTATACTTCACCATCAAAGAAGTCAGGGCAGCAACTCAAGTAGGGCTGGACTCTGGACACAGGAGCTGATACAGAGACCTTGGAAGGATGCTTCTTACTGGCTTGCTCCCTCTGCCTTGCTCAGCTTGGTTTCTTATGGAACCCAGGACCACCAGCCCAGGGATGGCACCATCCACAATGGTCTGGCCTCTCCCCCATCAATCACTAATTAAACATTGCCTTACAGCTGGACATTATGGAAACATTTCTTCAGTTGAGGTTCCTTCCTTTCAGGTAACTAGCTTGGATCAAGTTGCCATAAGACTAACCAGCAGGAGAGGCTTTGTGCTTGTCCCAAATGCTTTAGGACATGACAAGAAACAAACACAAAGGAAAACAAACAGGATATCGATTTAAAGGAGTGTGTCAATTACTTTTCTATTGCTGTGATGAAACATCATGGCCAAGAAAACTTGTAGAAAAAAAAAAGTTAACTTTGCATTACTGGTCCAGAGGGTTAGTTAGCATTTATGATGGTAGAATCGGCACAGTAGGTGGCAGGCACTGTAGCAGGAAGTTGAGAGCTGACTGTGAATTGTAAGCAGGAAGTAGAGAAAGAGGACTGGAAATGGTGTCAATCTTTAAACTCAAAATGCTCTTTCTTCTTCTAGCAAGCTTATACCTTCTAAGCCTAACAAAACAGTGTCACCATCTGGAGAACTGAGTGTTCAAATGCCTGAGGCTATGGGGCATCCTATTCCAACCACCTCAAAGCATTTGACTGGTGAGGATATTTCTCAGTGATAGGACCCCAGTGTAGCATGATTGAGACCCTTGGTTTCCCTTCCACCACAGAAACAAGCAGTATTAACAAAGAACAATAAAGGCCCATCAGAGTGGAAGGGGATGGTGTTGGCATATGATTCTGGAACTCTGCAGGTAGACACAGAAGGAACTTGAGTTTGAGGCCAGCTCTCTAGCCCAAGATCAGTCTACATTGCATAGTGAGACCCTGCCTGAAGAGATCAGTGGTAGAGTGCTTGCCTGTGTTACATCCTCAGCATCACAAAGTATGCTTGATTACCCGTTTTCTGGGGATATAGAATTTATTGCTGCACTAACTCGCTAAACTCTTGCCCTCAGGACTCATTCCATTCAGGCCTGAGAGAAGTCATCTCCATACCTTTGACTCTAAGTTTTCAATTTAAGGAAATTACACATTTAAGTGTCATGGAAGCTTGTCAGTTGAACACTTTGAGGCAAGGGGTAAAGAGTGTTTGGAGCTTGGAGAGGGTTTGGAGAACAGAAACCCTTAAGATGACAAGCATTAGCAAGCAAAGTCCATGCCCTCAGAAGCCCTCTGGGGTGTGAGCAGTTCCCGCAGGAGAACTGAGGTCCCTTTCTGATGATTATAGGGGTCTCACAGATAAGCATCGCTGTCAAGGGAGCAGGCATAATTTATAGGAAATCAAATGTATATTAACACAAATGTGCATGTTTATGTGAAACTATACACCTAGTTCTTGCTGGATGCAATATGCACAAAGCATGATGCTGGAGGATACTGAAACTTGGTAAAATTTTAACTTTTTTTAGTTGTTTGAAGTGGAGTTTTTCTTAGGTAGATCAGGCTGTCCTGGAACTTACTATGTAAACCAGGTTGGAGATACGCATACCTACCTCTGCCTCCCAAATGCTGGGATTAAAACCATGTGCCACCATCCTTCTGATTTTATTTTTTAAGAGCATTTTTAGTAATATCATTAATATTTTAAATTATTACATAGGTCAACTTATAAAGCTAATAGTTTCAAAATATGATTCATTCATTATAAGTTATATTTAATATTAAATTTAAAATATATAACTTTTTATCTTTGTACTTTTATGTGATAGCAACTTCCTCTTTATCAACATGCATTCAATTTTTTTTAGTAATTATGCACTTTGAAAACAATTACATTTTAATTGTAAGTTATACATGTTTATGTTTAATATTATGTTTAGCAATATGTTAAAATTATGTGTAGAAATTGATAATATCATAATGAATGCTTATATTAAAATAAGATTGAGAAAATACCTTTTGTGTGCTAAATGTACATTATAAATTTACTTTGTTAACAAAATATCTAGGGCCCTAAAAGTGAATTTAGAAGTAAGTAAATGTGGAAGTTCTGATCCTTCAGTCAGTGTCTACTCATCGAAAAGTCTCTTTGGAGGCTGTTTTAGTTAGTGTTTTAGTGCTGTGAAGAGACATCATGGCCAAGAAAGAAATTCTTGTGAAAGGAATCCTTGAATAGGGGGCTTGCTTACAGATCCATAGGGCACAGGCAGAGAAACAGACACTAGCCTTGGCTTGGGCTTTGGAAACCTCAAAGCCAATTCCCATTGATACATCTCCCCCAACAAGACTAACCATCCTAGTTAGTGGTTTGAATTAAAATGGCCCCATTAGGCTCATGGGGAGTGGCAGTATTAGAAGGTGTGGCCTTGTTGGAAGAAGTGTGTCACTTGGGATGAACTTTGAAGTTTCAAATGCTCAAGTCAGATCCAGTGTTTCTGTCTTCTTGCTGCCTGCTGAGATGAAGAACTATCAACTACCTCTCCAGCATCATGTTTGCCTGTGTGCCTCCATGTTTCCTGCCATGATGATAAAGCACTAAAGCTCTGAACTGTAAGCCAGCCCCAATTAAATGCTCTCCTTTATAAGAGTTGCTGTGGTCATGGTGTCTTATCACAGCAATAGAAACCCTGACTTAGAAATTAGTACCGGGGACTTGGGTATTGCTGTCATAGGCTGGACCATGTTTTAGTTTAGAGAAATATGAACTATTTTGGGACTGTGGAGTAGAAAAAAATAATTGAGCATTTTAAGCAGACCTTACTGGGTCATCCTAGTAGGAGCATGGAAGACAGTGGTGCTGGGGGTGATCTGAACTGTGGGGACTCAGCTCAAAAAGTTTCCAAGCTGAATATTAGTATGTGACCTAGAGACTGTTCTGGTGATATTTTGACAAAGAATGTGACTGCTTTATGCCTTTGTACCAAAAACAAATCTGCCTGAGAGTTTTGGATTAACAGCATTGGCAGAGAAGATTTCTGGGCAGCCTGGTATTGACTCTGCTGCATAGTTATTAGTGACCCCACTTATGCAGATCTATAATGAAAAGTAGCACATTGATCCAGGGAAAATACAGAAGCTATTGCTTGAGAAGAAAAGGGCCATCAGGAAGTGTAGACAGATCAAAGAAAAGCCTGACACCAAGTGGGATAAAGGGAATAGTCACCTCAGAGCAAGACTGGGCCTAGTTAAGTTTCCAACTTGTAAAGAGGAATTAAAGAAAAATGTATTGCCAGGCATGGTGGTGCATGCTTTTAATACCAGCACTCATGAGGCAGAAGCAGGCTGATCTCTGAGTTTGAGTCCAGCAAGGTATACAGAATGAGTTCCAGAACAGCCCAGCTTAGGCAGGGAAGGAAACCATCCATCCAAAACAGAAAGCTGTGAATGAGGGGGCCAGGTTCCAGCCCCAGCAATCAGCAACACTTGGCAGCTTCAGCCACGAGGTTCTGGCTTTAGAATCAGGGAGAGAAGGGTTATAGAATCTCCCTCCACATCTGAGGAAAGCTGCTGAGGCCAGGCATGTAGCAGGAGAGCCTATTATGTGAAGCTGTGAAGGTGAACCCTGGATTGATTCGAAACCCAAGATGCTGGCGATACCAGAGGCATGGGTTACCTGCCAAGGAGTGCTGCTGACATGGGTGGAAAAAGCCCAAGAGAAAAAAGTGTGTTGCAGTCAACAAAACTGAAAGGTGTTGAGATCTGAAGAGTGCTTTGACATCAGACACGGAGATGCAGAGTTTGGAGTTTGCTGCTTTTCAGTCTTGCTTTGATCCTGTATGTCCTGTCTATGTTTCCTTTCTTTACCTTTGGAATAGCAATGTATATTCTATGCCATTGTATGCTGCAAGTATGTGGTCTTCTTTTTTATTTTGATTTTACAGGGGTTATAGTTAAAAGATTGCTGTGAATCTCCAAAGAGATTTTGGACTTTTAAAGAGGGTTGATACTGATAGACACTGGGGACTTTTGAAATTGGACTGAATGCATTTCTGCATTAGGATTTGGATAAAAGCTTATGGAAGCCAGGGAATGGAATGTGGTGTTTTGAATAAAAATGGCTCCTATAGACTTATAGAGAGTGGCACTATTAGAAAGTGAGGCCTTATTGAAGGAAGTGTGTCTCTGGGGGTGGACTTTGACATTTGCAATGCTCAAGCCAGACCCAGTGTCTCCTTCTTCCTTGCTGCCTGCTGAGATGTAGAACTCTCAGCTACCTATTCAGCACCGTGTCTGCTTGTGCACCCCTGTGCTTACTGCTGCGATAATGAATTAAACCTCTGAACTGTAATGCTGCCCCAATTAAGTGCTTTCCTTTGTAAGAGTTTCCATGGTCATGGTGTCTCATAAGAGCCATAGAAACTGCCTCCCCCAAAACTAAGACATTAATCCCATCAAACAGTACATCAGCTGCTGACTAAGCATGCGAATATATGAGCCTATGGGTGCCATTCTCATTCAAAGCACCACAGGGGCTGTTGAGATGGCTTAGCAAGCAAAGAAGATCTCTGCCGAGACGGACTTCCTGAGTTCAATCTGTAAGGACCACATGTTGAGGCAAACAACTGAAAATCTCATTTGACCATCACATGTGAACGGTGGCATGCATGTACGCACACAACTCATGCACACAAGGAAATAAGGCAATGCATATAGGCGACTTAAAATTTGAAAATTGTCTTTGGACCTTTGGACATTGGTACGTGAGTATGGACCTTTCAAGGTAGGTGTGTGGGCATAGAGTTCTGTTGTTGATTTATGAATTCTTAGTATTGGCATCTGAGTCTGAACTCTTACTCGTCCTGCAGTATATAGCCACCTGACAGGGGTAACCTGTTGGCTGTAGTCTTCTCCTAGTAAACTCCACATCAGGGTCTCTGCGGGCTGATGCAGGAGTAATGCTGCATGCACCAGTGCTTTTTAAGTCATGAAGTAGGACCCCAACATGCAGGTTTGCATTGGTTAGCTTCATCAACTGTCTAAAATGCTTTAAAAACATTGAATGAAAACCTATTTTCATATAATTCCACACTGTAGAATCTTCAACTCATAAGAAAGCTTTTGGATAACACTTGCCACTTAAATGCCCATCCTCCTGTGCTGTTGGAGGCAGCCCATTTTCATCGCTGCTAGCTTGCCTTTCAGGAGCTGAAATGCCACCATCGTTCTATCTTTGTAATGTGTCCCAATCAGAGACATCGTTCCTGCTATACTTCTCATTTGATTGTTTCTCTTGCTTGCCTTTGAAATTGGGATAATTCTGAAAGAATAGCAACTCCATCTCTTGTGAGCCTTACTGTCTCTTAAAAAGAAAACAAACACAACAGTTCTTAGCTGAGTGCCAAGTCTTTCTCTTGGACCTTACATTTTCCAAATGTATAGCCAATGAATGGACTTCCTGATGTATGGACTCCAGACTGGCCTCATAATATGCTCTTAGGTTTTTATCTTATTTCCCAATTCATTTGTTTGTCTGTATTTGTCACAAAACCAGAATAATAGCTTTCCTTCTTGCTTTCCCCACCAACCACATGGGTATGGTGAGCTTAACAAGTGTCAGCTACTGGACCTTACTCAACAAAGCCAGTGGTTCCATTGATACCAGCCATGCATGCACAGGTAATATTTTGAGAGAATTACTAAAACAATGTTTTAATTTTGATTTTATACTACTGTGAGATCCCTTCTACCTTAATTTACCAAATGTCCTGGACAAAGAAAATTGGCTTTAGTTAGAGCAGATGCCTCATGGCTTGTTAGGGTGAGTTCTACATATTAATTTTAGAAATATTTCTCCCAATATGTGGAAACACCACTTTCATTTTTTTCTCCCTGTGGAGCATTGTATCCAAAGGGGGGGGGGGAAAGAGCTACAATTCCACTGTGGAGCTGACAGTGTGTATACATAACATCAACTGTGTAGGACAGCAATTCCCAGAATGATGAGCATGTGGCTAGGCCCTCCGCCTGCTGCATCCCCTCCAAGTTCTTACAGCATGGACCATTGGAAGCCACAAGCAAACACTGTTGAGTTTCTATATCCAACTTAGGGCTGTACCAGAATTAATTAAACCTTCTGCTACTTCACAAAGGATTGTTACCAATAAATTCCAATAAACAAGAGTTAATTCATGCTGTTTCTAAGAAATTAGACCATAGGAGTGTTCTTTTTCTTAGCAATGTAGGTATTATATTGCTGTGTAGTTTATATGAAAATAGAAATGACTAGGCGAGGTATTTCAAAAAAGCATGAGAGGAACTGGAGCCAGCTATTATTCTGAGTGCTCGAAGTATTCTCCTCTCTTCAGATGAATGGACTGTGGTTCCCGTGCCCTGGTGGGGCAGCCTTGGCAGGCCACAGAGAAAGAAGATACAGCCAATCCAGATGAGACTTGATACACTGAGGTCCAATGATAGGGGAGGAGGGTTCCCCCTTTCTGAGGACTAGGGACAGGTGGAGGAGGGATGAGGGAGGCAGGATGGGACTGGAAGCGACAAGGCAGGGGGCTACACTTGGAATATAAAGTGAACAAATTAAAAATAAAAAAATAAAAAATTTTTAAAAGAGAAAAGATGGATGACCTAATTTTACAGACATTGTTCTTTTTCTTAATGTTTAGATATGCCTACCAGCCTTTACCATATTTCTGAGTGCCTTGTTTAAGGAGTATCTTAATTGGCTTAGTGTCTGGAGCAGTCTCACATGGATGCTAACACTTAGTGAATGGTCATCAGAGTAGATGATTCCAGAGTGGCCTGGGCAGCTGCTGGGTAGTGTGCCTTCTGAGCAGCTTGCTGAGCTGTGGTTGACTGGAGAGAGGGGTTATCAAGGAGCAGGACTTTTGGGAGGTAAGGCTTCTGGAGAACAAAGCTGGTGGCAGAGGAGGCAGCTGGGGGGAAAGCAGGCTATTAAGGGGCAGCCCAGTGGGGAGTGGCATGTGTAGAAATGGACCGATTTGGAGGTGGGTCTGTGGAGGAGTGGGCCTGTGGGAGTGAGCGTGTGAAAGAGTGGGCTTCAAGAGAACAGGGAGGCTAAGGTGAACACTGTGGATACCACAAGGTGCCATGGGTGGTCACCACCAGCCAAAGGGTGTTGGATGTGGTACGAAGTTCGTATGTCATTCTGACTTGTGGTCTGGGGCATAACACTGTTTTACCATCGGATCATCTAGTTTTGCATTATGATGGCTCTGCTTTGACTAGAGCCATGGGCCCATGTTTTATTTTATGTAGTAAATAACAATCTTCAAAGGAAATATTTACACGAACCAACTGATGAAGAATTGACTTCACTGGTCAGGGGACCCTGTTCTGTTCTGCATACAGGTAGGTACTCATGGAATCAGTTGTCACTGTCTCTCTCTTTATGTCTGTGTTCTCTGTCTCTCTCGTGTGTATGTGTGTCTGTGTTTATTGCTTGAAATATTCACGTTATTGTCCTCCAAAGTGCATCTTGAATTGTTGGTATCATTTTATCCCTCTCTCTTCTGTCACTTCTTTTGGGTATGCTGAACAAGATGGCAGAGTACCAGTCTTCTTGAAGTCAGTTGCTTTGAATCTAAATGCTAAGCTCAGGCTCCCACAATCTAGCTCTGGGACTGCAAGTATGTTTTAGCAGCAGGTGAATTTGCAAATGCAGAATCCATAAGGAAATATGACTCAGAGGCTGCATTCCTTTTGTTTACATTTCTTTAGATGTCCTAAATTGGGGGATTCAGTCTTCTGTCAGTCGTAATTATGCCATAACGGCTCGTTGAATGAATGAATGACAAGGCTCACCGTTGAAGAGCATGAGGCTGAAGGCCAAGGAATGGCCCTGACTAAGTGATGTAACTCCCCTGGGAGCATCAGCTTGATCCCTAGCATTTACATGAAAAGCTGGTTCTGGCAGCTTCTGTAACCACTTGTGACTCCAGGGAAGGAGACAACAGGAACCTGGGGGCTCACTGAGCAGCTAGGCTAGCGAAGCAGTGAGCTCTAGCTTCAGAGACAGATCTTGTCCCCTGGGATGAAAGTGGAGACTAATGAAGGGAGACATCTCTAGCCTCCACATGCGCATGCACAGGCGAGTGCAACTGTATAAGCACATACATATATATTCACACACACACACACACACACACACACACAGACACACACATACAGACAGACACACATACACACACACACACACACACACACACACACGCGAAGGAGGGGGAGAAGGAGAGAGAAGAGGAACAAGAGATTTGCTTATTTCTTTTGTACTGTGCCTCCCAGGGGTGGGGAGGCAGATGTGGAGAGGTATTGCAAAAGTGATCTCTAGAGACAGTCTAGCCCTACTGTTCACACATTTGCTTGGATGACAATGAAACTCACCTCTCTTTTATAAAACGAGGCATAAAATAGTGAGTTATTACGGAGATTAAGTGAGGTAATACGACAAAGAGCTTTGAAACTATCTGGCATATAATGTTATATAGATCTTCAAATAAAACAAGAACAACAGTAACCAGTACCACGTTCTGCATGCTGACATTACTGCTTAATGCATTAAAAATATTATCTTTGTACATTTTCCTGTTTGTATCTTTATTGTAGATAAAAGCAGCCACAGTGCCTTCTTTATAAGGTCAGTGGGAGAATACAAGGAAAGCTATGTTGAAAGCATAACGTAAAGAAATGCAAAGCATCACTATATATCTTTTGTTTGCAAGTCTGCCCAGTTCTATGACTAAGATGCCGCCTTCTGCATAGTCACTAGCACCACTCTGAGACTTGCTCTTTGTGGTTTGCCCAGAACATGGACAGGTAGCAATTTTATTGTGACTTTCTCATGCTTAATGTCTTTGAGAGAGCTGACAGGACTCACCGCCTCACTGCCAGGAAATAACCATTTAGGGGAGAGCTGTGTACATTTCTCTCCTCTTTCACCAATCCACAGGTTGTAACTTCAGATAGCAACGAGGCCCCTGAGTTCATGCTAGAAATGGGGGGAAAGTAAGAAATGATAGGCTGTCAGCTTTCCTGAGAAGGTGCAAGGCAGCAGAACCAGAAATCAAGGCTGAGCTCTGCACAGAAGGCTGGGTGGCATTCAGATATTATCTGCGTCTACCTTAATGATTCCATTTAAGCTGTCATTTTCTGCATTTACCTTGCAGCATTCAAAAGCAACTATACTTACGTGTTCACAGCCAACGCACTGTCAGCAGTTCAAAAGAAGTGAGAAAGGAAGGAAAATGGTATACGATGTATTTAAAAAAATAGTTTCCTTGTAGAAAATTAACAGTAATTTTGACACCACTCTTACATAGAAATAAACTTTCTTTGGAGATTATAAAAGATGCTGGTGCTGAGAGGACAGAAAAAGAAAGGAGGAAAGAGAAGAAAAGGATGGGGGAGGGAAACACATACTAAACTGGTTATTTTTCATCCTTTTGCTAGTTCATGAGACTGCCAAGCCCATCAGTGTTGACTGCAGGGAGGCAAGGAATGATGTCATCCCATCTCCATTCACTGTGTGACTGAGTTTTCTTGAGCTTGGTGCAATGCAGGGGCTTCCTTTATTTCCTGTGCCTTTGCTTAGTGTCCTCTAGAATGGTTGTAACAAGGGACAAATGGTGTCCAAATGGCATCTGGAAGGTCTCAGGAATGTTTTTAGTTACTTTTGGAAATATTAATGACTTGTAGCCTAGAAATGAAAACTACTTTTAATGTGATAATTTTATGATAGCTGGCCAGATTCTTTGAACCCATTACTACAGTTTCTTCCTCGAACTGGCTTCATTTCTCAAGTTTGAGCAGAAATCTTCTTCTCACTTCCCAAGGCTATCTGGCATGAAGTTTCCCATGGTTCTGGCCACCTGACTGCTACTTTCTCCAGGACCACTATCCCTGAGCTGTTTGCTTCTGTAATGAGGTGGCTGTGGCTGGAGAGCAACAGATTTTGATAACTGCCTTCATCTTCATCAAAGCAGCTGTTGGCTGCTGCTATTACCTCATAGAAGACAGAAGGATGGGAGAATCATTAGGGTAGTACCTGGCGATTCTATCCCTGCCCTCTGGTACCTTCCCACCAACTCTATGCAATTCTTCTCTGATTGCTTATAACCTCCTTGTCTTGGGAGGAGCTAGCGTGTGTGGACTGTGAAAAGCTAACCCAAAGGGTATTTAGTCTAGACAGCCTAGGAAGGAGTCATCATCCATGCTGGGTGAAACTTTTGGGTGGAGTAGCTGCTTTGGGGTCACCCACAGTCATGGAATTAGCCCCTCAACTAAAGTTACATAACAAGTGCAACACATGCATTAGTTCTCCAAGCTAGATTTGATGAAATAGTATCTTGGTTTGTTGTTGAAGTTCTAAATGTAAGGAGTAGGTAGACATTTATTTACACCTCTCCAAGGAAACTAGGCTCAAAACAGATGCACGTTCTTATCTTTTTTCCATTTTTGGGGTAAATTTCACACAAAGTTCAACATTTCCATCTCTCCCTCTCCTGTATACAACTCCTCTAGAGCTCCCCAACTTTCTCTCCAACTGATGACTTAGTTTTAAAATTATTACTGTTACACACATATAGGGGTATAGATTTATAAACAGCCTGATGAGTCCATTTAGTATAGCTCATATGTATACATATTTAGGACTAACTGCCTGGGATTGGATACTGTATCAGGCACTCATCCCTGGAGCAGACTGACTCCTCCTCTTTCAGCAGCCATTGATTGTCTGTAGCTCTTCATCTATGGCAGAGCTTTATGGGATCTTCTCCATCCACAGTGGTGTGTCAGCTGCTGTTGTCATTGTTTATGTCTCAAGTGACCATAGTTTTGATCTTGCATTGGTGCTGCTTCCCTGGTCATATCTCAAAGACACTGGTTCACAGTAGATATCCTAGTCCTTTGGCTCTTACAATCTTTCTACCACTTTGTCCAAGACGTTTCCTGAGCCCCATCTGTAGGGGTCATGCTGTAGATGTATCATGTGGGAATAGACTCCCCTCCTCCATCATCAGTCTCTGTACTTCATGGAAGTCTCTGTACTTCATGCTCTCCATCTGTTATCAAAGTTAAAGTTTAAAATAATAATAATAATAATAATAATAATAATAATAATAATAATAAACAATAACAATAAAAGTATGTGAGCACATTCACTCCACAGCATAGGTTTAGAAGTATGTAGAATATATGACATGGAATACCTGTTTCTATCAGTAATCATCTGTGTGGAATGAACTTGAGACCCACGCACTTTGTAGAGCTATGTCAATTTACTCTCCTGAACTTCTTCCTCTGGCTATTTCACGTGTCAATAGAGTCTATCTACTAAAGTGTCTAAGTCCTTTCAAACTCACAATGTTAATATTATGGGTGGGATATGAATTGATTGTCCCCAAACTTTATGTGTTGGTATTTAATCTTATTACTAAATATTGAGAGGGTGGTGATTTATGAGAGGGTGATGATTTAATCCACATAGGGTGTCTTAAGGTAGATTGTTTGGGAAACAATTAGGATCAAATGTCCTAATTAATGCTGAATTCCAAAGATTGATTCTTGATGGCTTTACAAGGGAAAGGAGGAGGGTGGCAGGAGAGAGAGACAGAGAGAAAGAGTGAAAGACAGAGGACAGAGACAGAGAGAGATGCATGTGCATACACACACACACACACACACACACACACACACACACACACACACACAGAGAGAGAGAGAGAGAGAGAGAGAGAGAGAGAGAGAGAGGTGATGCACTCAGACACAAAATGTCCTGTCTTTTATTTCAGAGCACTGCCTGAAAGACTGCCATAACCAGATGCAGCCTTGCAACCTGAAGCCAGATCTGGGAGCCAAGATGATCCATTTCTTTCAAACTTACCTGGTCTGTGGTACTACAATACCAAGTAATACATGCAGTAAACTGAATAAACAATGGATGATTCTTCAAGGAAACCTGGCTTCATGAACGGAACACTGGTTCATTACTAAGCAGGCTGGCTCATCTACCTGGGAGTGTCTAGTGTGTGCCTCTTTTGTGGGGGGTGGGTACCAATGAAGTCATCTTTATGAGACCACAGGGTCTGCTTACACAAAGTGGGACTTCACAAATCTCTTTTTAATAAACAAATGCAATAATGTATTAATAAACAAAGTCAGCATGCTTGAGTAATTGCCTTGGTCCCTTTAGGTCTCCTGTCACCCTGGGGATGGTACTGAGTGTCCCTTTACTCTTAACGTGTGAGTCAACATGCTGATGCTCTCAGGCAAGACTGTGCTCAGCCTTTTATTATTATTTTGAAGATTGGATACTTTAAAGGAAAAGAAAATTAGATTTTTCTGAAATAGCTGGTAGGCAGGAAATGCTATTTATATTATTGCAAAGAGATTTCACTTTCTACAAAGTGGGGGACACTGGGAAGCCTGGATTCATTATGAATTTGAATAATTTTCTCTTTTAACTAATGAGAAACGGTCTTGTCTTAATTTGGCAGTGCCTTCAAGTTCTACTCAGCATCTTGAATATGATCAGTGTTCAATAGCTGTTTTCTGAGTAAATGATCAGGAACACAAAAAGTTATGGTTTCAGAAATTCAGGTTAGGTGAATGGAGCTAGGAAGCAATGGGAGATATTTCCAGGATTTCTGCCTCCTGTTTACCCTGAAATCCGTAGAGGTGGGATGGGAGCTGTAAGGAGAAGGAAGAAGATGTCTGCGATGTGCCAGGCACGGAGTGTAATCCTTCCTTAGAACTCATAAGTACAATAGCTCATTTCCCTTTACATCCACCCTCTCTCTTCATATCAGTCTTTCTTCCTTCCTTCCTTCCCTTTCTTTCTTTCTTTCTTTCTTCTTCTTTTCTTTCTTTCTTTCTTTCTTTCTTTCTTTCTTTTGTTCTTTCTTTGGAGAGCAACAATTGCAGTGCAAGTGTTAATAATTGAACACAGTTGCTGCTTCAACTTTTAAAAATATTTAGTTTTATCAAGAAGTAAACTCAGAGACATGCAACAAACCAGAAAATGGAATAGAAACCAAGGCAAGATTGTAGAATGTTACTTCTTAGTTAATTGGTCATAAAGATCTCTCTATATTTTCTGATCCAGATTATTTTCAAAGCTTGAAAAGGATGGTTTAAATAAGTAGAAAACATTCATAAGCCAAGTGTGGCCCTGGGTTCAATACTTTGCACATACACAAAATTAATCAAACTGGAATATTTTTTTAAAGATTAAACACATTGGATTTATCTACTCTATGTGTTTAGTATATAAAAATCCCATGTAAGCTTTCAAATTTCTCACTGATTTTCTACGGTACTTTTTCTTTCCAGAAGATTATTTTCAGAGATTATCATCTCATGCAAAATAGGGGATTTTATTATAAGCTACTTCAAGGCACTCCTATATTTTAAAGACAACAAACCTCAATATGGAAATCAAGATGGAATGGAACAGAGACATTTTTAACTCTTCTGTCCATTATATAATTCACACAACATTAACCATTTTAATGGGCAAGAATATCAGTACCACGTTTTTTCTAGCCTAGCAAGAAAGAATACAAAATAGGGTCTTTGATATCAGAGTGCTTCCTGGCACAGGGGCCCTGGCAGTCACTGGTGAGACTGAAACAATGAACTCTATGCTGTAATATTATGCATAAATGATACCTTTAATTTTCTCAGCATCTTCAATACCATTAATTGACGAAGTGTTTTCTAAACTCAATAATTTCCTGATAAAATCCACATGTTGTGCTGCCGACAATCATATGTTTGGTAGGTATCAAAATCAGACTTCATCTTTTTTTCTGCGTAGTTGAATGGAAATTTCAGCTACACGTGTCAGAAACTCAGCAAGCTCAACTCGCCACAGGTGTTCTACCATCAGGCATGATTCTGGGGGATGGAGCTGCGGGCTGGCCAGGGGAGAAGCCCCTGATGGGGAGAAGCCAGTAGGGGAGAGAGGCAGGTCAGAAGAGCAAAGTATCAAAACCTGGAGATACTCCAAAGAAAACCTCATCTCTCATTTCATACCTTTGCTGTATTCTGTCAGTCTCTCCCCAGAAAGCATTATTACTTTGTAGCGCTCCACAGGCGTTGATGGGCATCCGCAAGCTTCCCCCGGCTCACCGCCTCGTGGACGGACTTCTTCATTACAGACCACACCGCAGTTCCGCAGGCTTAATGGGCATAAATATAGCTACTCAAACAGGGAGGCACTTTCCCGTCCATGAGGATATTACATCCACGAGACGAAAGGAAAACCTGCTAATTGAGAATCGCACTTCAGTTTAATTACACAGATGCTAAAATAATGCAACTGAAGCGCCTTAAAAATATAATTACCCACGATGCAATGCTTGAGAGCATGCTTTATCTTCATGCCTTTAATGTACATGATCAAGAAAAAGCCAACAAAAGAATCATTCCTCAGTAATTTGGGAAACTGGGACGTATCTGGGCTTGAAAGATCTTTCAGAAAGCATCTTGCATTTGGAAGGACTCATCAGAGGTATTTTGTGAGCAACTGTACATGAAATCCTTCTTTTAGCTGTAAGTTTTGCAAAGGCTCCTGGGTTTAAAATAAATAATGAATTCTGTGGTCCTATGTAACCGCTTAATTCTTTTCTCCAACATCAGAAAGAGTGAGGATGCCTGAGTATGGAAAGAATGACACCTGTTTTAATAGCATAACTTGAAGATCTAGAAAGATCTCTTAGCAAGTTAAGTATTCCTTTCACACATTCCTAAAATCTCACATGGTTTAATTCATTATTAATGTCACTCCATCTTCTTAGAAATTTTCCAAATCTTTTCCAGGCAGTGCCACCCCCTCAGAACTGTCCTGTGGCTTTCTCCTGTGCCTATGAATAGTGGCAGACGTGGGGGTATAAGGAGTAGAGGATGCTTGCTGATGAGAGTCTGTCCTCATAATTAAGAGTGGGTAGTGGCTACCACTGCTGTTCTTAGAGTCTCAGGCAGAAAAAGCTCCAGTGCACAAGAAGAGCATCAGTGAAATCTGCTTCCATGTAGCAGTCCATGTGTCACTGAAAGAACTTCAGAGAACAAATTCAGATTTGTAGAGGTAGAGAAACGTGTAGGCGCTGGAAAAGGGGTAACAGCAGGGAGATGGGAGGTGGGGAACGGCCAGGAAAAATCTATGAATGTAGCACTGGGGAACTCTTCTATCATCCCAATGACGTATGCATCCAGCTCTTTATCACCCTCACCAGTGCATTCAGAAACCTCTCTCCTCATCCCTCACACTGAAGAAAGGCACACAAAGGGCGGGGAGAGGGGTGGGTGCTGGGCTAGGTTGCAACTCTTTGTCTCCTCCCTTACCACAGAGCTCAGAAAGAACACGTGACAGTTAATCTTGATAGCCAACGTCCTTGGATTGATAAGCGCTTAGGAAATTAGCAGCCATACTTCTGCGTGCCTCCGTGGGGGCATTTGCACAGAGTCAATGAACCAAAGAAAATGATCCACCAGAATGTGGGTGGTACTATTGCATGATCCAGGGTACCAATGGGACAAAGAGAAAGCCGGGTAGCCTGAAGATGTTATTCTCTGCTTCCTTCCCTCTCTCTCCACCCCTGCCATGTTCCCTCCACCCTGATGGATGGAAACCTGTGAAATCATAATGTAAAATAATTTCTTCTTTTCTTACAATTTTTCTCTCAGATATTTTGCTATGATGACAGTGAACACACAGAGCAGGGGGTTAGAGCCTCGGCTCTAGGGTGTGAGGACCTTGACCTTTCTCCAAGCTCAGGCACCAGAGTCAACACTTTGAACCCTGATGCAGATGCTATCTTCCAGTAGCTTTGGTGCTTAGGAAACCCCACTTATCTACCCCTCAGCTTTCTACCTCATAAAATACAGTTATGAATAGTACAAGCATTGAATATCTGGACTAACTAGATACGACAGTCCAAGTAACACATTTAGAAAAGCGTGTGAATAAAAGCTTTTCTAGCCCCGTGGGACTATGCAAAAAAATCACCTGGCATCCTAATTCAGGCTAATTCTACTGACTGTACCCCAGGATAGTGTTCATTGCCAAATCACACATACATTCTCACGCTTTATAGATGAACATACAGAAGGTAGGCTGTGGCTTGCAGAACCTGGGTGATGAAAAAGAAGTTAAAAAAAAAAAAAACCCTGCAAAGTCTGGAGAATCTTGGATTGTAAATTCATCTCTCAGCAGATCTATCTGTATGTGACACTCTCACTCTGAAAGGCAAAGCAAAGCATCCTAGCTGATAAATGAGAATTGCAACTATACGGGGTAGTTCCCAAGTTGTACGGCTGCAGATGAGCTTGTCTCCACATCTAGAAGGAGCACAGCTCATTACTTCAGGGCAGGAGGCTTCTGGGTACCTGGCCATCTGCTAATGAAGCTGGACCTGCCACAGCAGACTGCCCAGACAGTTGCAGTTTCAATTTGGGCTTGGGGCTTGTGATGTATTGCATATTTTTAGTGAAATAAGAGTACATGAAGGTATCTTATTTACTTGTTAACTAATCCAAATATCTACAATTTATAATTGGTCTTATTCATTTGGTTTTTTTTCTAATAATAACATTTAAAGGAAATTCAGCATGCATAGACCGTTTACATGTATACATTGACATTTGTTGAAAAATTAAATCAAGAACTCCAATAACACATTCTAAGAGCTGTATTTGTAAGCTTATGTTAACAATACGCCTCTCTCCTTGTTGCTGTTTGATACAGAAATCTTTAGGAAAGTTCTCTTGCACAGTTGATATGTGCCCTTCCGGTCCTAAGCCAGCTGGGTAACAACAATAAGAATCGAGACAGCACAGTATGAGGGGGTTCAGGATTAAGCAAGCCTGGGTTGAATCTTAGCCCACTCTCCCATTGTATTATAGCCCTCGAACCTTGAACAAATCAGATTTACTGACTCTGTTTTCTTAATTCTGACATGGGGATGTTGTGTTTTGGGGTCTTTGTAGTGGAATTAATGGATACATCTCGTGTGGGATAGGAAACAGTATCTGAAGTTTGGTAGCTTTAATGCTGTTCACTCAGGACAGAAGCTTTTGCTGAGAGTTCGAGGTGAATCCCAGAGCGTGGTTGCATAATCCCAACATCACTCTCCAGCAGGGAGAGAGAACTGTCACAGGTATCAGTGCTGTTTCAAAATGCACCGTAAGCCTGACCCTTCTCCCTTCTCCAGTGTGTAACTCAAGCAAGGTCTCTACCACACCTCACCTCAGCACCTACCACACTCTATTAGCCAGATTCCTACCAACATATTCTCCTCACCAAGTGCCCCCCCAGCATCACAATCCCCTCACATTTAAATATTAATATTCCCTCCCCTTTATGAAGCTTTCTGGAACTTCCCATTACACAAAATACAGACAAGCACGTACCTATGGATAACCCAGACCCACCTGCATCTTAGCTATTGGCTTTCACACTCTCTAGTTTGCATACCAAGCAAACTGTCTTCCGAGCGAGGGTACACTTATGCCCAGGCTCTGTCGGGTCAGCGCACACTGTCATTACTCTCCATGCAGTTGCTCACAAACAACACTTAGATGTTTATATATGGGATGCTACTTCCTCTTTCCTTCCATAGGCTTCCGGGTTAGTGCGAGCAGGATCCATGTGTCTTTGGGATCACAACTGTTCAGTAGTAGCCTGGGAATACAGTGAGCACTTCATTGGTGCAAGGCATCATTAAATGTGAGGATATTACAGAGTAACCATTGATGACCACTCAGGTTATCTATTCAGTTTTTCCCAATAGTAGGAACAGATCATCCTCTTAAAGCACTCCGCCCCCCGCCCCCCGCTGCCCAGTTTCCGTTGGCCAATCTCATATCATTTACAGACAGGGAACAGCCCTTTTCCTATGATTTCTAAGTACTAAACACAGTACTTTTGTAGGGAAGGGTGAGTAGGATCCACTGACTAATATGCCTGGTGACTCAGTTACATAACTTGTACATTAAAAAAAAAAAAAAAAAACAGAGGCTGAGATTTTAATCATGGCCACAAGTTAAACCATTGTGACGAGGCGGCACTGTTGAGAAGAACATCCAAGTGGGTGAAAGTGCCTAGTGATCAATGAGTCTCCCTGACCCTAGTGACATCTGAAAGGTTTTATAGTCCAATCCTGTTAGGTAAGTTTCAACATGTAAAAACTAAGGGGGCTACAGTCACTCATTTCACGCTAAAGCCATCATTTTTGTTTGAATACAAAATGCCTTCCATGATCTCTTTTGTTGAGTGTTTCGTCATTAGCAATGAGGTGAGGAATCATCTATACCACATACTCCCCCCACTATGAAGCTAAGGGACCAAACAGCAAGGGACTCTCTAAATCAAGGAGATTAAATAAAATTTCTCCCTTTAAGTTGTTTATGTCAGGCATACTATTACTGATATGAGAAACTGCGAATACAGTACCCTATGAACCCTAAAACTACCAGTTCTGATTAAACATTCGGTTTAACACTAGCTTACTAGCATTATGCAGAACAGCAACCAGCGTTACTGTGAAGTAGGTTAACCAGTAGGGTGGTGGCTGCTCTTTAACAGCTACCCTTAGAAAAGGGAGAGGAAAGCATGGCTTGTAGCATAGGCTTATTTTTGTAGTGTAAACATTCCTTCCACTGTTGAGTTTATGATTGCACTAACAATGCCATGCTATTAAATGTGGAGCTCAGGATGATGGGAGGAACACGTGGCTCTTCTGAGCCAAGAGGAGCTGTTTTCCTCTGGAGAAAATAAGTCAAGCTTTTCCCTGTTCTTGTCTCAGGTCAGTGTGGTCAGAAGGACAAAGCGAGGCTCTGCTGCTCATAATTGTTCCCGGATCCGGGTTGAAAGTATCTCCCTCTGTAAGTCATAGCCTCTGCTGCAAGGCTGAGGACAAGACAGTGTAGATCATGGCACTTTGTACCATGTCCCTCAGTGTTTCTTCCCTCTTTTCCTTAGGTAATATTTATATAAAAGCAATTGAGGGGGCATTGAGAGGCACAGTCTAGCTATATGCTCAGTTGTGGAGAGGGACACAGCATTGTCTTAGTTACACCTCTGGCAACCAGTCTCCCTACGGATTTCATTATTTCTACTCTATCTCACACTTCTTTAAGGGGTTTGGATAATCTAACACAAGCCCCACTGGTTGATTATTTTTCTTTTCCAGGTCAGCCATAAGAAAGTGCCACAAACTGGTCATTTCTTTTCTTTCCTTTTTAAAAATTTTATTAATTTATTCAGATTACAACTCAATTGTTGTACTATCACTTGTATCCTCCCATTCCTCCCTTCCTCCAATTTTCACCCTATTCCCCTCCCCTAGGTCTATGACTGAGGGGGACCTCCTCCCCCACTATATGGTCATAGGCTATCAAGTCTCATCTTGGTAGCCTGTTTATTCTTTCTTTGCATGCCATCAGGCCTCCCCACCAAGGGGAGGTGGTCAAATATGGAGCACCAGAGTTCATGTCAAAGTCAGTTCCCACTCTCCACATAACTGTGGACAATGTCCTGTCCATTGGGTAGATCAGAGTAGGGGTTCGATGTTTACTATTGTATTGTCCTTGGTTAATGCAATGGTTTGACCAGAGCCCCCTGGGCCCAGATCCACCCATCACGATGTCAAGACAACAGAAATACATTCGCTTTCAGTTGGGGACCAGAAATCTGAAGTCATAGTATTTGCAGGAACACATTTACTCTGAAATCAAGATGGAAAGTTTGGTTGTCACTTTCAGCTTCTGAGGGTCAGGAGCAAGCCTGGGTGTTACTTAGCTCACAGACGCATAATTCCAGTCCTCTGCATGGACTTCTTTCTCTCTCTACATGTGAATGTGTGTGTCCAAAATATCTCTCATACATCAATGTATAATTATGTGAAAAACATATGCTTATGTTAATTGAAACTCACATTAGGGGAAAAAAAAGGAAGAAATAAAGAACACAAATGTTACTGATCCACACCTCCTGACACTTTCTGAGTATGACATCATGGTTTCTTTACTGAGCCATGGGCAAATTCTCCTGGGTTCTTTATCTTGAGGTGTTTGTTTTATTCATTTTTTGGCATTGCTTCTGGCACAACCTTCTTGTGCAGTTCTTCTTACTTGTGATCATGCAGGCCCTTGATTACTGGAATCTTCCTATTACCTTTTATGTTTTCTATATAATGATAAATATTCTCTTGAATTTATCACTTTGTTATAAGTGGATGATTTTTAAAATCTATATTTATTAATTCTTTGAGAATTCCTTAAAGTATATTTTGATCACACTCACCCCTACTTCTCTTGCTAACTCCTCCAAGATCCACCGCATGTCCTATCTCCCCAATTTAGTGTCATAATTTTAGTTTTACTAACTCTCTGAGTCTAATTTCTGCTGTCCATATATTTATAGGTGTGAAACCATAAAGAAGAGTGTGGTTGATATGACAGAATCCACACCCTTGAAACATGATTATCCCTCTTCTAGAAGCCACCAACTGTGTTAGAATGTTGACTAGTAGGCTCCTGTGCATATCTTGCGCAGGCAGATGCAGGTGCTGTGAGCTCGTGAATGCAATAATCCTGCCACGTTCAGAATACATCGTTTCACTCCAACCTTCCCTGACCTCTGGCTATTATAGTCTGTCTGTTCCTTTCATCTATGATGGTTCTTGATCTTGGTGTGTGTGTGTGTGTGTGTGTGTGTGTGTTATACACCACTTGCAGATGATCATTTCACTGATCCTTATTCTCCGCATTTCAACTAGTTATGAGTTTCTGCATTAATAAAAAGATGAACACATTTAGCGATGACTACAAACCCTGTCTCCTTCTAATTACTCCCTCTCATGGGATAGGCTTGGATGGTTATAGATTTCCTTCTAATACTGACCATGGGGCAGGTGCTGTGGCTCTATGCTCTGGTATCAGAATCCCTGTTATTTTCAACCTAATTTCCAAGACGATGTCTCAGGTTTCTGAGTTTTCTTACAGCCAACTTACATTTCAAAGTACCCACTGCCATGCTAGAGTATGAACTACATGCCGTCGGAAGTTAACCTCCCAATTCTGACCTCCTCCCACCCACATCCAGCTTACTCTTTCCTCGTGATTCATAGGGGAGGCACAGGGCTTTGCTCTCGATGCTCAGCCACAAAGTTAGTGTCCCCAGTCTTTTCTCACTGTCTTCTTAAAGATTTGATCTTATGCAACTTATTCTTTTTATGTTTATATGGCTTTCCCCCACACAGGGTTTGGGAGACACAGCTTATTAGTGATTTGGAAAGAGAACATGCGTTTGCTGAGTAGCCAGAATGTATCCAGCAACCTAGCCATTTGTTTCCTTTATTGTGAAAGTGATTTCCACTTGTGTAATTTTTGGAGAATAAAAACCAAGTGAGACATAGCACAGGTAAAGACAGGATAAGCAAATCACTCTTGTTTCAATATAATCAGTATTTTCTCAACACCTGCCACTCCCCTAACTCTGTAGATGGTCTCAGTGTTTACAGGGGGCTACAAGGACAGTTCATAGAGAATAAAGCTTGGTGCTTTCGTAACTAGCTCTTATGGTGCTTTTGATGTTGTTTTTGTTCTAAAAGAGTTTTAAGAGGTTAGGGAAACTTCTACACTTGTTGGTCCATGCTATTCTCCTAGTCACTAGGTGAACCACCTTGAGTATAGGAAAAAAGACAAATATTGTGTAGTTAAATCTCCTCAAGGCTCAGCTCTCTCTTTTGTGTCCCGAGGCAGAAATACCACATAGCATCTAGGTCCTAGGGCATTGATACAACCAAACATCTCTGGTGGGAACTGAGCTAAATAGTGGCTAAGCACAGCATCCTTGGATTCCTGTATCCTCCATTTCCTTCTTGCTCCTGCAGAGCCAAGTGCTTTGTTTTCCAAAGCCACTGGGAAGCTTCACAAACAACCACTATTTATCCTACAGATTCCAGAGATGATATTCAGTGCCTTCTTGTGCATGTATGGACACTAATCTTCTCATGGAGGAAATCTGATTATTGGCATCCTTTGAGCAAATGGCCCTGTCCCAAATCAAACACCATCTGAGCTATTTAAAACCTAATGAAAAAGGCCTGAGAGTCCAGCAAACGCGAGTTCATGCTGATCTCCACTTGCTGAATACATAAAACAGCATGCTTATTAAGAGGCAGATTTGAGCCATTTGGGGTTGAGAACTTTGGTTTGCTGATTTTGAAAGAAAAGAAAAGGGGGGAAAAAAACCAGGCAGCTGCCCTAGTTTCTAGCAGGACACATGAGTATTTACTGAGCCCAGAGCCAGTCTGAGCTAATGGCTTTGAGTGCCTCTAATGGGCCTTGGGGTCAGGCAGGGCAGATTGTGGCAAGAGCAGAGGGGTGTCCACATGAGAGCAGCGGTTGTCCTCAGGGGGGCTCACGCAGCCTTCCTGTTCTTCTGTGGAGGATGTATGCAGCTTCCAAAGCTCAAGAGCTTGGATCAATAGCTCAAAGTTTGGAGGCTTACGAAATCTTCCAAATTGGAGCGAGAACATCTCCCTGGGTACTCTGCAGCGCTGGTAAATGGAAGTGAAACATCTGAGTGAAGGCAAAGCATTCCCCAGACCTTCATCTTATTTCCACTCAGATGTAATCCAAAATTAACACTTGGTCCAGACACCCAGCCTATTAGCACAATGATTTTTCAGCTTCCTGGAGAAGGGCAGTGGCTGGGGGCCAGACATGCAGTGAGGGGATCCCCCACTTGGAATTCTACCCTGTTAACCCAACAAGAGAAGCACGTTACCGTTTAATTATAATGACAGAACAGATGTGATAACAAGGTTGTCTTCTCTGGCTGCGGTCCTGATGCCACCACAAGGGTTTCCAGTTGTTGCTCTTTCTCATTTCGTGCTTCCTCATTAATCTCGTTCCTCCAGCTGCTTTCCGCTTGCCTCCCTGACTGTCTGGCTGCCTTTGTGCGACACGGTCATGGCATTTCAGAGAGGCTGTGTGGGCTGACTCTCAGTAGTGTTTCTGAAGGCCATCGTGGCTCTCTTGGAGACCAGCAACTCCATCCACACAAAATTAAAATGAAGGATGATCACATTGCCACATCCACAGAGGACTGTTCATTCTGTGGCTACTGTTTGCACTTTTTCTGTTCTCATCCGGTGACTGAGCTCCAAGCTCTCTTCTTCTTCTCTTGCCTGTTGCCTAAACTCTCCACTTCCATACGATGATTTTATTTTTTTCCAAAGCTCGGGCTAGTTAGACCCCACCTCAGGAGGAAATCAGATTCCTTAGTTCTACAGAGGGTAGGACTCCACATCTCCTCTTATAATAGCGAAATGTGGGGTGAGGTTGATTGGGATAAAGCTTGGTAGAGATAGTTCACATAACTGAGCTTGAGACTTTGAATAGCATAGGCGTATGGAATCATCTACAGGCTCTAGTTAGCTAGTCCGTGGGACAGCCATGGAGCCCATGTGTAAATTCAAGCCACACGTGGGTATGTGAGCTGTGGAGAGGGCTTGCACATTACTCTTCTTTGCATCCTCAGTGACAGAGAGGGCATAGCAACTTCATTTATGAAAAGCTCTTAATCTGTTTTTTGGCAGTTCTGTACATGCATGCAATGTATCTTTCATCACATCCACTCTCAGCTCCCTCATACTCTCTCCCAGCAGGTGAGGCTCCCATCCTCATCTCCTTTTGTTTGTTGGGTATTTTGTTATCACATGCTGAGCAGATTATTGGTACCTGCTGTCCAGGCTTGATTAGCCAATACTGCAGGGTAGGATTTAAAACCCAGTGCTCAAATCATCTACTTGTGGATGATTATCAAGGCAGAGGTCTAACTCTTTGCAAAGTTTATTTCCTCTCCATATTCTACGGCTGATTTCCTTTCTTTTTGTGCTCCCCAAAGCCTCCCTTATCCTTCAGGAGTTTATGAGACAGTAACTTATTATGTAGCCCTGGCCTGGTACTTGCTGTGTAATGCAGATTGGCCGTTAACTCATGGCAGTCCTCACTCAGTTGTCAGACACTGAAATTGTAGGTATGCACCTGGCTTGTTTTCCGCATACACCATCTTCCTAAATTATGCTTTTTGGGACCTGCAGGAAGAAGAGGGCATCTACATCAAATGGCTTCCTTTGAGTTCTGAACACTGGGAAGGCGAAGAACCATCTGAGAATCAGTAACGGACCTTTTGAGTGGCTCATTTGCTGTGCATAAAGTGAACATCTTTTTCAAAGCCATCCATATGCTGGATTCTGTTTTGACTAGAGTAGGTGAAAGAGGGTGTTAGAGATGAGAACCAGACTTTTACTTAGGGGACAGATTGATTGCCCCTTTTGTGGAGCAACGTCTTGACTTGTGCTATGAGTATAGTTAAGATAGGGATGGAAAGATATTTCTTTTGCTTACAGGATGAACATGGAGAAGAGTGGGGAGTGTTCAGTGCTCTGCTGGCTGCTTAAGCAGTTCATCCCAGCAGGCACACTGGGATGCAATGCTGTCCATCTGATTCCAGCTGTCTTCTTGATCGATCTCAACGGATCAATGCAGAATACTCATAGCAGAGGTCATTTCTTACAGCTGCATGTTTAGGTGGAATGAGAGAAAAAAAATGATTAGACATTACATATAAGAAGTTATAGAGTCCTAGAAGTAATTACATTATTATGAAGATGAAAGCAAGAAGAATTTCAAGAAGTAAAATGATTTTTTTACTGATTCGCATTAAGTCTTTGTTAATATGATACCACCTATGAATGATTGGGCAGACATGCAATTAGTTGAGTGTAGGGCATCATCAGGTGCTAGTGTACTCATGTGTGCATGTGTGTGTGTGTATGTGTGTGTGTGTTTGCACATGTATAGAGGATGTATGATTGTATGTAGAAGCCGTGGGCCAATCTCAGTTATCATCTTTTATGAACCATTCACCTTGTTCTTTGAGACAGGGTCTCTCATTGACCCAAGGCTTGTCATGGCTGGCCAGTGGGCCCTAGAGAACATGTGAGCACTTGGGGACACCCAAGTAAATGCCAACATCGCTTATCTTTTACATGGATATCAGAGATTGAACTGGTTCCTCATGCTTCCAGGAAAAGCACATTACTGATTTTGCTATTTCCAAAGCCCTAATGTTCTTGAGTTTGATTTCAAGATACACAGGTGTCAGTGACCACATAGCCATCAGGGCTTTGTGCTTACTGGACTATTCCCAAGGAGGAGAGTGGGCTGGGAAGGAATAGGCAGAAACAAAACTACTTAACCCATTCTAAGTTTATAATTTCTCCAGTGATATGACTTTTGGTAATTTATGAGACTCTCTGTGGAGTTTAGAAGTTCTTGAGACCTCCAGTGTAGTAAAATAGTCATGTCATTTTTCCAAAGGGAAGAGACTTAAATATATCAAGAAGTGCTATTTGCTTGATACAGTTTTGCATAGGAAAGGGAAAGGTTGTTGCATTTTCAAGTTAGTGAGGAGAAGGAGGAAGTTAGGGAATCAAGTTACGCAGAGGGAGAGGCCTAGGAATTGGAGACACACTATGCAGCTGTATTTGGGGCATGTTGGGGGCATAGGCCACCAGAACACCAAAACGTCAAGATGGATCTGTCAGTTTAAAGTTTTTAATGTGGCTCATTGTACCTTTCAAAGAATCCAAAAAAAGTTTCTTTTTCCTTTTAGTAATTGATCCAGCTACCCTTATGTGAAGATGCAAGGTACTCTGCTTTTCCTAATGAGGACAATAAACTATAATTCTGGTTATAAGACAGGGCATCTGGTGAGTCTGCATTTGTAGAGAGTCACTGCTTTATGATGAAGTTTCCTGAAAATACATTGTACAACTCTGGTCCAGAGACTAGAACCCTGAGTAAGCAGGCTGACTGTTAACTCCCCTGGCCCTGGAAGGGAATATCTATTTTGCCTCTTGTTAAATTTATGAAATGACAATTTTTAATGATGAACCGAAATAGGTATTAATCAAAATATGATTATAATTTTTGAGTTATGCATAATCATAGACAGTTGTGTGGTCTGGATACTTTGAGACGATGCATACTACTGGGACCATGCTTACAGCGTGTGTGCTTGTGTGAGCGTTCCTGTGATGCACCGTGCTCACGAGGCTCCTGGTGACATCCATACTGTTGGCTGGCAGGTGGGATGCGAATGAGAAACATGAGATTATCCGACAGAAAGCAACAAGCTTCCCGCTGGCAGGGCACAAGTGGACAAGTGAGTATGTATCGACCAGGGCTCCTGTAGCTGCTTATCGATGGCCATGGTGTTATGCATTTTATGCCAGGCTTTTCATGCTAGGACATGGTGGTAGTTTTCTTCTTTGAAAACTACTACTTCTGTGCCTAGAGCATATTTAATCAATGTTGAAAGTTTGCTTAATGGACAATTTAGAGGAAAAAAGATTCAATTCTTTACACCTGCCATTCCCAGTGGAAATCATTTAGCCAATCAGTGGCAGGGGGCTCTGGCCAACGGCAGTCCAGCACCACGGGGGAGTAATTATCGGAGGAGCCCATGGTCAAATTCTTCTAGGGGGTCCCTAGAAATGGCACCCCATTGCAAGGGTCTGAGTACTAGCCAGTAAGTTATGTGAAATTCAGACAACTCTGCAATAATTCTTCCAAGTGTCTGACTCAATAGCAGTCTTCAGACAGTATATTTTATCTATGACAGTTGCAGCTTTCAATCCTAGATTGGATTTCTCCCTGTCCTCCCAGAAGATATTTTAGTGATGTAGGCTTTAGCATATGATTGGTAAGGCCTTGAAATAAATTCCCAGCCAACAGAAAGGCTTGGTATGGCCGGGAGGAAAAGGACACTAAAATTCACTCCTAAATCTAGTGTCTGGCTAACACTGTTTTGAGAGAGGGCATTTCTTCTTCATTTTTGCATCCTTTCTGTTTCTCTACTTTTTAAAAAAATCTTTTTATTGTCATTCTCCTGTAGAACAAATTAATCAAGTGTTCTGTCACTCTTCTGAAATTTGTCATGTCTAGTTGCTGTCAGAGAATTGATTTGCCCATCTGATGTAGTGCAAGAGGCCAGCCAATGCATGAATCTCCTGGGTTTTGATAGTCACCTTGGCAATAACATGGCTGTGGATATGGGCAAATGCTGTTCTTGCCAGGGTGGTTAGCCACAGAATGCCTACTTTGCCCTTAAGTCTCCTAACAGACAAAGAAGAAACTGCTAAATAAACTTTGAGAGTTTTAAATAAATGAACAGACAGGGAGTTAAAAAACATATTTTAAACCATGATCCATGAGTAGAGGTTCCTAGAGAAAGAATGAACCCAAAATGTAAGGGAAATTGAAAAGGAAACGGAGAGGACAAGATACTTTGAGACAAAGGCGAAAACACAAATGTGGTCATGGGAGCAAGAGCATGTTAACAGGGACAGCTAACAGCAAAAACTTCTTTTGGAGATACTTACCGGACATTGGCACTCTCTTCCCTTGCCAGTGTGCCATGCACCCTCAGACAAGTTTGTCTCTGCTAATGTCGCAGTCACAGGCTTCCTTGTAGCTTTAAAAAAGTGGAAGTTGCCAAGAAAATGTGTCATTTTTAAGATGTCTCATCAGAGGCCTCCCATAATTTCTCACATTGTGAACTTAGGTACAGTTCAAAGGCACAAATGTGCCTCGGGAAGGTTCCATAAAATTTTACACCACTGAACTGGGAGTGGTCTTCACATTTTCCCAATCCTACTGGTGTAATTTCAGCAACAGTCCTGGCACAGTAAAATGCAGAAGGCAAATGTTTGGCAGGTTCTGACTTTACAGTTATGATCTGGGAAAAGTAAAGCTAGACATATCACATGTGAGGTAGTGTGTGAGTGTGTGAGTTTGAGAATAGGTGTAGGAGTACAAGCATGTAAGTATATATGTGAAAACATGAATATATGTGTGTGATGGTGTCTGATTAAAAAGGTGTGAGTATGTATGATTGTATATATGTGAATTTATGGATGTGAGTGTTTATTTGTATATCTTTGTATGAATGTATGTGAGCACACACATGTATATACATATAACTATTTAAAAATTGTTAAGAGTTTTAAAACTCAGACGATAGTAATTTATACTCTGCAGAAATTGGGAGCATCTTCAGGAAGAAGGCGGATTCTGGCGTGATGTGGACAGTGTGATGGATGGAGGACACTCAGTGGGAATCTTACTCCTGAAGGAAAGGTGAGGACCAGAAACAGGGCATTGTAAGCTATGCCTTTTGCTGGTGAGAGTCAGGAAATCCACATTACACAGAAAGGGAAAATCCAGTTTCTGAAGGAGATGCTTTGCCACTGGGATGAAAGGCCGGAGGCTGAGCTCTTGGGATGCCAGCGGTTGTGACTTCACACTAGGTGTGGCCGTGGCACTCCATTTTCTCCCTGAAAACAGTTAGCTTTGCATCTTATAAGATGGGCTCAGCTCCTGCCTGCTTTGGTTGTGGAGGAAAAAAAAGGTCCATCTCTTGGTGTATAGATTACCATTATGTGTTTAGCTACATTGATTTTGAGATCTCTGACTCAAGTTGGTGAATGTTTTAGATATAGCCAATTCTGATCTTTCAGTGAGCACAGTATCCCGCAGTAGGTAATGTAAAACTTGATTACAGATGCTGATTATGCAGCAGGGCTGGATTCTTCTCACAGCCTGTTCAGGGGTGAGTCAGGATGGGGATTGGTTCAGGAGTTTAATGAGATCAGGGCTGAATTTTGTTATTCGCCTAATGTACTCCTTATTGTCTCAAGATGGCCACGGCCATTATATTCATAATCAGGTTTGGAGAAGAAGAGAGGCGGGGAGCCAGCTCTGCCCTGTCAAAGGCAACGCCGAGAAAGGTACTTCTGGGCTTTCTCTTTCCAATCTGTGAAACATGGTGAGGAGAGCAGGATTGGGAATGGGGTCTCCTTGCCACAAATTGTTGCCACGATCACATGACTCTCTTCCTAGTGTTGATGTTTTGTTGAAACTTTAAATTGAGAATAGCCGTGTGGATGTGTCTGTACAAAAAGGCGCCAGGTACCTAGGGATTAGTACTGCATAGAAACTATTGTTTTCTACTTGCTTCTGTGATTTATTACTCCCGATAAATTTATAAGTAATAACCACCTTTTCTTTGAACATCTATTTTCCAGTTAAAATCACAACACCAAGTATTAGAGCCCATCCAAGAAGCTGCTTCTCTGCACACCCATACTCCGCCTAAGTGCCTCCCTGTCAGCATTGATTTTCTTCTTGATACATGGTGTCTTTATATTATATTTATCTCTAGTTTTCAAGGTATTTCAAGGTTCTTTGTGCTTTTTTTTTTTCAAATAAGGAAACTAAGAACTAAGGCTATTATCTTCTTCTTCTTCTTTTAATCCCCATGACAAAATACTGATAGAATTCTCTAAGGAGGAAAGATTCATTTTGGACCATGGTCTCAGAGGGTCTGGGTTTTGATGTCCTAGTTAAGCTCCATATCCTTGAGTCACATATGGTAGGCCAACTGCAAGGCTCACAAACATGGGGCTGTGCTACTTAAGTCTTATTTCAATCAGTAGAGACACAATGACAGTTGGGCTTGTGGTAACCCTTGCTATTGTTTTCAGCTGCTTTGTTTTGGAGGCATCCTTTCTGTTCCTGATGAGACTGCGTTTGTCGTTCTTTGATTTGGGTGTTGTAAGAGGGACATTGGCTAGCCATGATTATGCCCCCAGAGAACTACCAAGAGAAATCTGATAGGTTACCTCTCAATTGGGATCACGTTGGAAAGTTAAAGCATATGACAGCCAGTGCCTGTCCACAATGATTCAGATTTAATCAGTGCAGAATGGGGCCCAGGATTGTATTTTCAAGCCAGTGCTTTCTTTTTGATTTGTTTTTTAACTCCCTGAGTGATTTTAATGTTCAGCTTGAATAGAAACCCACTGGCCTACATGATTAATAGAGGTGCTAATGGGAGGGAGGAAAGAGAGCCCCAAATGAGTGGTCCTCAAAACTTTTGGTCTATAGAGCATTTTATGGGGGTGTAGAAGGAAATGGGTCTCTTTAGAATTAGCAGGGATAATTGCATTGCTTTTGATGAGACACCAATGAACATAAGCATACGCAAATGACTAAGAGAGAGAAGTGATATTACTCTGAGTTCCTATGATGCTTTTATTGTTTTGAAGGTACCACCAGCTGAACTCACCAGTGAAAAATACTGAGATTCTTTGGGAATAAAGACTTTAAGGAATCATCATTTTAATTTGTGGGAAAACTTAAACCGGCACTTTGGTCAGTGAACACATGGTCTAGATTCTTTCCATGTGGTCAGAGAGATCCCAGTGGAGCCTCTCAGCTCTGCTGTCATGGCTGGGACTGGCCTGGATGAGCACCTCTCTGATAGCACAGATTTGTAGTCTGCAGAGGAAAATATTGAATTCTTGGTTTAGGTGTCTCTACTCAACACCATTTTCTTATAACAGTGGAGGAAGCCTGTCATGCATTTGAACCCAAGCTCTGTCAGTGTGGATGGCTGGCCTGGTGTTTTGGTTTCCTTAGACTGAAGCAACTCTTTTATAAAGAGTGCGGGAAATCTCTTTGCTTTCCAAAGCACATTTCCTACTCCATTTTATATCCCTTCTGTTTTTAAGTTTGATCCATCTGAAATCCATATATTGCTTTGCAGATGTGAGTAGCTTTCCCCAGGTTAAATTATTTAATGCCATTGTTTTATTGAAGAGTTCAGATTAGATGCTGGCACTTATTGGCAGAAAGAAATACGTTTTTCCATTGGTATAAAACATATTTTTTATTAGAGTAAAGAACAACTAAATTGAGTTTCTGTCTTCTAAATCTTGCCTCTGCCAAATAAACACATCCAATATTTGCAGTGACAATTCACCTTTGTATCAAAATTAAGCGTCACAGGCCCCATGCATATTTTCTTCCTCTCTCCATTTTTTTCTTTTTTTCTTCCACATCCTCCCTGCCATTTATTTCTCCAGCTCCTCACTTTGCTGTTTCCTTCCTTTTCTGTTTTCTCTTTTCTTCTTTCCTCTCTCTCTCTCTCTTTCCAGCTATCCCTTCTTCTCTCCCTCCTTTTATTGTGTCCTACTTTATCTTTTCTTTTTTCTTCTTTTTTCAAGACAGCACTCTCTGGGAAGTCCTTTTCTAATTTTCTCATTATGGATCTTATCATCTCATCATCCTCATACCTCTGGGTTTGGAGTTTTTAAATATAAATGCCCTCTTATCTTGGAGTAAATAAAGCAGGGGGTCTGAAAAGAAGAGGGAAAACACCAAGATTTGTCATCAACTGTCTTCCTTCAGTTGTCATGTACTTTCACTACACACCTTACAGGCACAACTAAACTCTGTCAATTCTCAGCCTTCATTGTTGGGATAAGGAAGGAAGTGATGCTGAGCAGGCCAGCAGCTGGGTATTCTCCCTTCTCTGGACTGTGGCTCTGAAGTACATGACTTCAGTGAAATGCGTGTTGGCCTTCCTTTGTGGGAACCTGATCTTTCTGCGGGAATTCCACGCATGTTTAATTTTCAACGCAATCCAAGACATAATCTTGCATTTTCCACCATGTAGCTTCTCCGTGCAGCCTTAGTTCATTGTATAGATAGCTAAGGGTAGTGGCTTCTCTCTCTGTCTTTCCCGGGAGAGAACTTCAGCTTTTTGAGACAATAGAAGTCCTTTATAGTGAGAAGCAGGGAGGAAAAGGGAGATGGGTAGACAAGCAACATTTTAGTTACAAAGTTCAAATGAACTAAGATAAAGGACTTTTGGACCAGGGCAGAAAAAGATAAGAAAGGATTTTTCTCTATTTAAAATTTCAATGCTTTGTTTTCTTTTATAAGTGAAGTCTTATAAAGAAAAGAAAAAAGAAGGGGAAGAGAAGAAGGCATGAAAGTAAAATGGGGGCTGTTAGCGAAAAGAAAAAGTGTCCATATTGGTGAAAGGCAGAACTAGAGGATAGCAGGGTGAACAGTCATCGTATGTACATTCCAGAAAATGTCCTAAGAAAATCTGTTGTTCTGAATGATACACACACACACACACACACACACACACACACACACAGTCTCAAAGAGTGAGAGTATATGGGGAAAAGTGGACGGCCATTGTGTTGGAGCTGACATGCAAGGCAACAGAAAAAAAAATCGCTGACCTCAGGGAACATTGTGACGTTCTTGTTTAGGAACCCCCATCTGTCCAGGCTGAGAGTGTAGAGGAGTGACATAACACACTACAAGCTACGTAATACTCTACAGCGCCTTCTAGTAGGTGCAGATGACCGTAAGTGGGTTACTTGTTCATCGATCAAGAGCATACTACTTTGGAGAACCAATGTTCATCCAGCCCCTGGATATAATATGGTACCAATTGACTCCAGAGACATACCTTTCTCCTACCTCCAGACCCCAATGACATTAAATCAATGATATTAAAGATAGGAAGCATTCTGTTTCCTGCTTCCACCATCAAACTTGTGGCTATGTACAGAAGCTACTCTAGAGATGAGCAAGCACATGCCCTTGACACCAAGGGGATGAGATGAATCAACAGCATCCTATATGCAACCAGGCTAGCACAAAGAACTGTGGCTAGACTTCAAAAATAACCTCATTTAAAGCATCGATTGGGACTCTGGAATGAGGTAAGTTGTAACCACTAATGGGGACTTGTCTGTAGATGGAATAATGAGAAAAATTGTAGCACACTATCCATAGAACACGGATAGGGAAGTCTGTAACCACTAGCTGGTTCTGCTGCATAGACACTAGGTTGCTTATCTGTAATATTAACTTGTATGGAGCTACAACACTGTAGGGAAATAACACTGGCCATTTATTCTGCCCAACCATCACTAGCTCCAATAGAAAATGAAATGCATTGAAAATAAGGTGAACCACTGCGTAAACAAACATTAAAAACAAAACAAAACAAAACAAAACAAAAAACCAAAACAGCTTATAAGGCCCTCCTTGTTCTGGGACTACTTTTCCAGGCACACTCTGCTCATGTCCTTCCTCTTGCTTTTAGTTGTGTTCTCTTTGTCCAGGACTACATCAGGGAGTTTGAAGAGTGACAGATAGACAGCAGAGCTTTTAAAATTTATCTATAAATAGACTAATTAACAGAAAATTAATTCAACAGCATTTACTGTGAACCTTTCTCTGTAAGAGCCTTGAAGGTTTCAAAGATGCTAAGATCCTTGGGATTTTTCAAAGATGAATCAAACTTTTAGGGCAGATCTAATCCTTAGGGATTTTACAGATAGAGAAAATAGGAAAGAGATAAGGACGGTTCCGTAAAAGATGTGAATCCATGAGAGAGGTATGTCTAAAACCCTAGGGAGGCTCCAGGAAGGCAGAACTATTTTTTTTTTTAAGTTAGGCATCTCAGTGAGAAATAGGGAAAGGTGCATGAGAGAAGTAACAGTTGCCCAGGGAAGCCACGAAATGAAAATAAAGGAAACAAACTAGGCAGGAAATTTATGGAACTGTGGGGCACAAGTAGAAACAATGTAATGGGTGAGGCCAATGGCAGGGTGTTATACACCACCGTTTTGTACCACTATTACATACATATTTATAGCACACTAGCCCTGTAAAGAAAACTGGTTTATTTAGGTCAAGAGTTTAGGACTTTAAAAAGTTTCCAAAAAGCTGGGCACCGTGGCACAAGCTTGTAACCCCAGCACTCGGGGAGACAGAGGCAGGCAGATTTCTGTGAGTTCAAGGGCAGCCTGATCTACAAAGCAAGTCCAGGACAGCCAAGTCTATACAGAGAAACCCTATCTTGAAAAACAAAACAAAGCACCAGCCCCCAGCAAAAAAAAAAACAAAAAACAAAAAAACAAAAAAAAAAAAAACAAAAAAACAAAAAAAAACAAAAAAAAAAAACAACCCTGAAAGAAAGAAACAAAAAGAGTTTCCCAGGCATGACAGAGTCCCACCCCCAGCCCCACAATGCACTCTTAGATTCATCACAGGGTCATCTTCAGCAACGTTCAGTAAGTTTGGTGGGGATGATTTGATCACATAATGGAAATAATCCCCAGAGAGCTATTCTGTCTAAGGCCAGGCTCAGGCTTTGATAACAAATCCCCTTGGGAATTAAATCAGGGGCTTCACAGCAATACTCTAGCCCATCCAAAGACAGCAATCATCTATGACCCAGCAACTTCCAACACACCTCACCTCTTAAGGTTGCATATCTCTTACTACCCCTTGCAGGACCGAGTCTTCCCTATGTGACCCTTTGTGGAAACAGGCAAACATGTGTGCTGTGGCTCGTGTATTTCTCACAATGCACGCTGGGCATTAGCTACAACCTGAATGATCCTAGAACATGTTTCCATATCACTTACAATTCCAAGAGAATGTTTTCATCTCATTTCATAAGAAACTTCTCAGTAATAAGCTGGTGGAAAATAAAACACATTGCATACTTCCAAGATACAACAGCATTCTGAATACAAAACAACCACTTCCACTCTAAAAGGGAGGGAGACAAGAAAGAGAAAGGAATAGTCAACACAAAACAACCAAGACCCAAGGAAGCTCTCAGTCTGGTTTTTTGTACACAGCATAATGAAGGACCTTCTAGTCCTTAGGGTGATTAGCCCATGCAGCTGGGTATGTTCTTTCTATACAAGGCTGTCCTCGGGTTTTGCGTTGGTATCTGTAGCTTTTCCAGTGGGCGTGCCACATTGCTGTCCATCTTCTTTTCAGAGTCTTCAATGTGCCATTGCTTCACAGATCCACTAGTTGGTTCTGCTTATTGCAGGAGCTCAGATTCTGTGGGCGTGTGGCAAACTACTGCCTGGCTTCCACAGCCTTCCTTTGCATTCTCCTTGACAGCTTTCTCACCTCACACTTCACTTATATTTGTTTGCAAAATAAGCTCTGTGGGACACTACTTGCAAGATGTAGGGTAGATGTACTTGAACAATGTCTGTAAGGGCCATGAAAAGCTTGTTGGGAAATCAGAGTCCTAATGTGGCCTCCATTTGAGTAGATGCTCCATTCAGAGTGCCTGAGGTCTATAAAACTCTGCTGCCCTGAAAGCTCCCTGGGATTGTGATAGGAAGGGCAACATTACAAGTTCCTTAGGTTCCCTGGGATCTCTTCCAGTTATCTCCATGCAAAGGTCCTGGCTCCTTTTATTAGAACTGGTCCCTCCCACATGCCTATTGACACACCTGTGCATATTCCTTATCATTTAAAAAAAAATGGAATGGCAGGGTATATTTCCCAAATCTCCACCCTTTCTGCTGTTCCTGAGTCCACCATAAACTTAACTAAAAAGCAAGTAATAACCATGCCACATTTCCAACTCTTTCTTTTGCAATTCCCCTGTTGTCTGTCATTACTAAGTTTGACCCTTGCACAACATCTTAGTGTAAACATAACAGAGTGTAGCTAAGTTCTTCTCTATGATTTAACCAAGACAGCCTTTTATCCAATTTCCACCTGGATCTTCACTGCCGTTTGAGACCTCATCAGCATGGCCTTTACTGCCATTGCCACTTAAGCAATCTTTAAGATATTCTTGCTTTTCTCTAGTCTGGCTCTCTTCTCATATATCACCAGAATTGCCCATAACATTTTGCTTATCACATTTTAAGTATTTTTCAGTATGTTCCTTAAATTCTTTCAAAGATGCTGTAACAATTTCAAGTAGAGTTAGAGAGCAGTGATGGCCTTGATCTTGAGATTAGTGTTGTGTATTGGTCCATTTCCTGTTATTATAAAATTATTTAAGGTAATACAGCTTTATAAGGAGGGTTTATGTAGTATGCAATGATAGAGGTACAAGGTCTGCTGATTCATCTGATGACCTTCTTGAAGGCAGACTGTACATACAGTGCACATATCATATGGCAAGAACAAAGGATACATGCGTGTATATTGCTATGCTGTGTTCCTCATTCTTACAGAGACAATGGGTTTAGTTTTGTGAGGGCCACGCCAATGCTCGTATCTAAGAACCATTTCTTTCTGAAGGTCCCGCTTATAAATACAGAGCTAAATTAATTTTCTACTTTACCAAAACCTGACTATGGAGATTCATTTTCAACACATGAAACTTAGAAGTATGGACTCACTAACATAAAATTAATTAATTGCTTTTGTTTTGTGTTTTGCTTTCTTTATTTTAGGAAAGACCCACAAAAATGTGGAATGAGTCCTGGAATGTGGATTCATTCCAGGGCATGTATAGACCCTAGAGGCTGAGACGTTATGGTACAGCAGCCAATTAGAAGCCAATGACAATTTGTTTTGGTGTCATGTTATATTCAAAACTGAATGTTAGAGTTATTTGTTAAGCCATCAACCAACGTTTGTTTATTAGATGTCTTCTCCCTGATGCACAGTACTATGCTGAATGATGATAATAGAAAAGGGATATATCATGTCACCCTGATCTGAAAAAATCTTACATTTTAAGGAAATAAATTCAAAGCTCTCTCTCCCTCTCTCTCTCTCTCTCTCTCTCTCTCTCTCTCTCTCTCTCTCTCTCTCTCTCTCTCTGTGTGTGTGTGTGTGTGTGTATAGATAAATACTGACATTGCACTTCTGTAGAGCACTTTGGTTTCCAATGAGTGAAATTTATAACTGTGTATATTGAGACCAATTTTATAATGTTCTGTCTGTGACATTAGGTGGCTCTAAGTTTTGCTGGTAGAAAAAGAATTATATAGGAGACTAGATTTCTTTAAACCACCACCCTGACTGGCTTTGTTACTTGGATTTAAAATTTCCAAAGTTCCTTCTTGCCACTCACTGTGTAGTGCATTTATCTAAACAGATGTTTTTCCTTTATTTCTATGATTAAGTGTTCCCTGTAGTGATCTAAGGTTGATATTTAATTATTTTATATGCTTTATTATTATGTGTTTGTTGACAAATCACTTCTCTAATCAATGTAAAGTTTACCAGAGATGTGCCCCTACCTCTTCATTTGGCTTAGAAAGACAACAGCTGCACTAGGATGAAGAGGTGACGTCACCTAAGGAGCTGTTAATGACTCAGGCCACAGCTGGAACCTGGATGCTTTCAGAAGGCTGAGCTGTTAATTGTATTCAGTTCCTTATCAGCTAGGCACACCCATGTGTGAGTGTACAGACAAATCCAATACCGACAGTATAGATAGCATAAAATTAATTAATTGCTTTTGTTTTGTGTTTTGCTTGCTTTATTTTAGGAAAGACACACAAAGAGGTTCCTTTCCTTTGCTTAAGAAATCTTGAAAATGGTTTTCCTCTTTGCTGTGATGACTACCACTGTTAGAGTTAGAATAAGAGGTGTCCCCAGAAATCCTCCCATGCAGAAGAAGAGTAAGTATCTGGTGCAGAAGTGGGGCTTTGCGAAAGTGAGTGGGTCATTAGAGCTCTGACTTAATCAATAAATTTGTCTTTTGTTGGATTCATAAACTGAGGTATCAAGTAGGTTGTGGACACTAGAGTGTTGAACTTGACTGGAGAAAGTAGGTCAGGTGGAGTATGTCTCTGAAAGAAGTACCTCAACCCCTCCCATACTGATTCGTGGGTGAGCTGCTCTGCCTTAGCACACCAACCATGGCTTGAAGCCACAAAAGCTATGTGTCAAAATAAATATTTTCTCCCTGTAACTGCTACTCTTTGATGCACATCAGAACAAAGGAATGTCTGACTAATACAACCACTGCTACTATTAAAATCTCCTGGACTTCTACCCACGAGGACTGCTCTGTGTTCGAACACTTCATTCTTTATAAAGGAGACACACTTAGAATCCTCTGTGGACAAGAGGTAGCATCTCCACACCAAGGCTATTTTGGCAGGCCGTGGAAGCCAGCTGTGCTCCTGGCTAGCTTTCTGAAGGATGACTAACTGGGAGACAGAGTTTAGCCCGAAGCCAACACCTGTAACACCTGTAAAGTTAGGACCTACACTTTCTATGGGTTAGGTCTTGTTCCCTCTGTATAGAAATCCACTAGTTAATTGCCTACAAGCAAAGAAGGAATGGGGAGCATACACATCAGGGGCTGATGAAGTTGTTGGATTGCTTCTCAAAATAGCTGCTTCTTTTGGATTCCTTCTTCATAGTTTCTTCCTTGTATGAAGTCTTTCTCTCAGAGATATATGAAACCATTCTTTATATATATATTTTTTATTAATTTATTTATATTACATCCCAATTGTTATCCCATCCCTTGTATCCTCCCATTCCTCCCTCCCTCCCTCCCATTTTCCCCTTACTCCCCTCCCCTATGACTGTGACTGAGGGGGACTTCCTCCCCCTGTATATGCTCATAGGGTATCAAGTCTCTTCTTGGTAGCCTGCTATCCTTCCTCTGAGTGCCACCAGGTCTCCCCTTCCAGGGGATGTGGTCAGAAAACTGGGAATAGGGCTTCCTCAAGACCCAGCTATTCCATTCCTTGGAATATACCCAGAAGATGCTCCAGCACACAACAAGAACATTTGCACAACCATGTTCATAGCAGCCTTATTCACAATAGCCAGAACATGGAAACAGCCTAAGTGTCCATCAGTAGAAGAATGGATAAAGAAACGGTGCTACACTTACACTATGGAATACTACTCAGCTATTAAAAACAAGGAATTTCCGAAATTTGTGGACAAATGGATTGAACTAGAAATGATAATAATGAGTGAGTTAACCCAGAAGCAGAAAGAGACAAATGGTATATACTTACTTATATTTGCACACTAACCCAAGGGATATGTCCCATGAAAGTCTTCACTTACCAGGAGAGTGGGACAGAGGGGAGGACTTCCTATTGGGACTCTAGGTATGAAACCATTCTTAAAACGGGCCTGCATGCAAGCTGTACATCTGCAGGTTGTTACTCTGCACCCGAAAATGTGGCTCAGGCAGTAATAAGAATTTAAATAACATATTTGAAAATTAGATTCCATCTCTCATCCTAAGTAAGTTCTTCTGCGGTACTTGAGTTTTCTGGGTCAGTTGCCAATGCACTCAATGATGTTGAGAATAGAAAGGTCTGTGAAAATGATCTGGGCTAACAGATGTTTTGCACCTCTCTAGCTCCCCAGCTGCGCCATATCTCACAGCCTGAAAGTGATTTCCCTTTATGATATCTCACAGCACATCGTGGACTGAAATGGAGTCCCGTTTCCTAAATACATTCAAATATTAGCCCGATATAAAGGTGTGAATAGAGCCAGCAACCCATGAATATACAAATGTATTTCAAAACAGTGTATACTTTGAGAATCAGGAAATGTTATTTCTGGGACCAGTGAAGATGAATACATACCTCAAACGGAAGGCAGCATGCCTGCCTGAGCATGTGCGTACCACTATTACACCTACCACCACAGCACCTGGGCCTTCTGTTGAGAAACATTTCTTTGTCTTAATGATGATAAACTCAGGAATATGCAGGAGCAAGAGAGCTAATTTATAAATAACGTGAATCTCATCCGTAACGGCCAGTATCAGGAGGCCATTATGTAGATGTGTCCAGATCGTTAAGTGGTAAGGCTGGCAACATTACAAATTCCTTTTCACAGTGCAGAGAGGCTGGGGAGACAGGGGAAAGAGAAGAGGGATAACAGGCAGGTGCTCTTTTTTTTTTTTTTTTTTTTTTTTTTTTTTTTTTTTTTTTGAGAGAGAGAGAGAGAGACTGAAAATATAACTGGAACCTCTTGATTTCAAATTTCCCATTTCTGGCTGCTAGAAAGCACAGTTGCCCTTTTTAGCCAAGGTCTGGGCTCCCTGCCCTGCTGATCTTGTGTCTGTCCTCTTTGTTAGGGCCCCCTCTGAAAGGGAAAGGGCTATCAAGACAGGCAATGAGAAGTACATTACTACTTTCGCTTTATTCTTATTGTGGGCTACATAAAACACTGTGAGTTCAAGGCCAGAGTCATCTACAAAGTGAGTCCAGGATAGCCAGGGCTACACAGAGAAACCCTGTCTCACATAAACAAAACCCAAACCGAAACCGGAATTACCCTTCCATTTACACGGCTTCTAGCATTTCAGCTAAATCCATCCTTGCTCATGTTCTAAGACTATGAAGAAAGTTGCCATCACTGGAAACCGGATCAAAGTTGAGCCCAATTTCAACTATTTCAGAGACCACCTTGCCTCCTCCAATGAATGTGGGTAAATGCTACCTAGACTGGTTGCATTTCTAGAACATGCGAACTGCCTAACATGTTTTTATAATTAAGTTATGGACTCCTTATGCAATGCAGTAGTGGTGGTTTGAATGAAAACTGCACCATATAGGCTCAGGTATGTGAATGCTCCATCTCCAGCCAGTGGTCCTCTTTGGGAAGATTATGGAACTTTAAGAGGTCTCCTTTTGCTGGAGGGTTTGTAGCTTTGTCCGACTTCTGTTCATCTGCTCTGATCCTTGTGTGTGCGTGGCGTTGTGATCAGTCAGTGCTCTGCTCCTGCCGTCTTATTTCCCCACCACAAGGGACTTAATCCCTCGGGAATGTAAACCCAGAGTAAACGTGTTTTTCCTGACGTTGCTTTGATCATGTTATTTTTGTCACAGCGACAAATAAGTAACTAATACAGCAACTCAGAGCGGATTTCCTCTTTGCAAAGTCCCGTTCATCCATAGAAACTCCAAAGCCTGGTAATTTTCAGAGGTCTCCACATTTTATAACAGCAATATCTAATGGTGGAATATAAGTATTACATTTCCTCACATGACCACCCGTCTTTTCTCGCTGCCATGTTATCTCCAACAATATCATAAAACATATTTGATGTGGGGACCCAGTGAAGATCAAGGTGATGAGGACTGTGAAGTTGTGAGGCTCATTTCTTCTGCATCCTCTCTCTCTCTGTCTCTCTCTCTCTGTCTCTGTCTCTCTGTCTCTCTCTCCTCTCTCTCTCTTCTCTCTCTCTCTCTCTCTCCTCTCTCTCTCTGTCCTCTCTCTCTGTCTCTCTCTGTCTCTCTCTCTCTCTCCTCTCTCTCTTTCTCTCTCTCTCTCTCTCTTTCTGCACACAATACAAGTTAAAGGGCAGGGGATATTTTTTTCCTGTTTTACATATCAGGGGAATGGGCAAGTGAAGGGATGGATGAATTGTCTGCTTAACGCAGCAGAGTGCATTACCTGACCCAGAAGGGACACTCTTGCCAGGAGAAAGCAGCAACATGGGAGACAAGAACTGACCAAAAGGGATTCCCCATATGCAAAAGAACGACAGGTGGGTGACAAAAGTGACAGAATGGTGCTTGACATAAAGCCTTGCCATATTTTGGTCTGTCTGGTACCTTCTTTTTTTACCCTGATGTTTGTATTATCCAGGCACTTTTCTGCCCAGGAGGTGGGCTGGAATTCCTCTCCAAGGCATTCATTCATTTGTACCAGTGGTGCTTTGTAAATTCTATCTGTTGTTCAGCAGGAACACCAAAATAATTATCTGGAATGCCTGCGTATTTTGTTGTTGTTTCTCTGTTCTTCTTCCACACTTTCATGAAGATCTTTCCTCTGCAGGGCACTTTCTGTATCCACACTGGTCTTCAACCTCTGGCTTTAGTCTTTCAGTCATCCACCGTCGCTAAGACCCACATGGCACCATCTGCCTAGCATTTTTTTTTTTTTTTTTTTTTTCTGCTCCATAGAATCACCCATGCAAAGATCTTTATATTTCTTGATATTGTTTATCCACTGGCTTTCTGTTTGGCTGCTAATACAGGGATCTTGTACCCAGAAGTAATATAGGTGGCCTAATCTATAGGTTTATGATGCCTCATGGGTGATGCAGGGGCCCTGTGCTGGTTCTGAATTGTTGATTTAATATTTTATTTTTGCTTATTTTGCTTCATGTGAGTAAAGCTTTCCTTTGGAACTGAAATACGATGCATGTAGTTTCAGAGGAGTTTGCATTGTCCGTCACAGGATGGGTCAATTCTCACTCAAGCTGGTACAAGCAATAGGTCTGACCCCGGATCTGTCTCTCCTTGGTACTTACTGAACACATCTCAGCAGGATACACATGCAAAGGCGCTCTCCTCCTTCACCTCCAGAAGGACATATACATAGACACAAATAACTAGCACACACACACACACACACACACACACACACACACACACACACACACGCATGCACATGCAGACATATGCATACACACACACCCCAAAATGTCAGGAGAACACTGTTTTGTACAAGGAACAGCCTGTAGTCAGTTTTAAATATTTTTGAGAACCCAGAATTTATATGCATGACAATAACTTCGTATGAAAATAAGTCTGAGATGATCTGATGATGTAATCTACATTTAACTATGGCTGTTTGGGGATTTAGCTCAGGAAAAGGCAGCGCTCTAGACTCTTACTGACCAGACCCAAAAGGGGCAGAGAGCAGCCAGAGTATCTGGTTTGCAAATTTCCTTGCTGCTGTCTGTCTAAGAGGAAAGGGAAGATCCGTTTTACTTCCTCCCCACTCGCCACTGCGGGTACTTGTTTTTGCAGTGAGGAAGCAAGACTGCACACCTCTGTAGTTAATCTGGAGCATGGCTAAAGGCCCCCAGCCCCCTTTGTAGCTCAGGCAGGTGTCCATCCTCGAAACCTCTTCATTTTCCGGGATGGTCAGACACAGGTCAGAAAGAGAACCCTGAATTTTCTCTTCACCCTGTCCCTGTCCTACAGAAAGCTGAACAAGATGGCGGCGAGGACAGCCCTGACCTCTTTCTAGACCCACAAGCCCTCCCCACAACCCCTCCTGCGTCCTCTTGGCTGGTTTGAAAGAATGCTTTAGGCTGAGTTCAGGCAGGGGAGCAGGGTAGAGAGCCCCATCCACCCCAAAGGTGCCACTTTGGCCTTGCTTCTAGGTCAGACTGGCTGTTTTGGCCCAGATCCCGAAAGCCTCCTTCGTTCCCTCAGCATGGAGGCAAGGCCTACTTTCGCATATGAGTTCAGACATGCGGAAGCAAATGCCAAAATGAATGAGCTGGAATAGCTCTATTAATTTATGCTTCGACAGTAATGACCTTAAGACACACAAGAGTTATATATTAATTTGTTTTTAGTGTATAGCTTGGCTAAGTTAACACATCTAGGAGACTAAGCTTCTCTGTCTCCTGCTGAGAGGGTAAAATGAGGCCGGTGGAGCTGGGGCCCGAGTTCCGCAGCGCCCCGCTAGGTGGCAGGGTCACCTCAGGGATATGCGTGGCTGGCTGCAAAACACTCCCTTAGCGTCTCTGACAAACTCAAAAAAATCGACCATGTTTCTTCTCCTGTTGTTTATTTGAAAATTATACTTAAACGTATTTATTTACAAGGACACGTACATAAAGTGTGTGTTTACAAACAAATGCGTCAACATTGTCCGAGGTAAGAGAACTTGAGAGGCAAGGCTCGCCCCAGCCTGAGGAGCTTGGATGAAAGTGCTTGCTCTGAGGACTCCCAGCTGTGCCCTGCCCTGGTGCCCGCACTGCCAGACTTCTCTGATGCCTGGAGGGAGAAAGGGCATAACCCCTCCCGTGAAGGGAACTGGTTTAACTTAGGCTTTGGTGGTTTGGTCAGTCGGGGCACTGCAAAACAACAGCAGTAGTCAGGGTTTAACATTTACACTCCCCAAAACTATTCAAGGCAACCGCGGATTAGAAATCTGAATTTTATTTAAATGCGTTCCTCTCTAATCCCTCCCATTCTTTTTCTGCCCTTTCTTTGTTCTTACTTCTGTCTTTTCCTCCTTTCTGCCCTGTTTTTACTCCTCTCTTCTCAGAATTTGGTGGTGTGGAGGTATCAGTGATTTCCGCACCCGTTGTAGACAGCCTTTCTCTGTTAATGAATTGTTAAATTTTCACAAGAGATTGAGACCAAGGTTTTCACTGTTCCTGGCCACTGCAATGTGCAAACTGCTTTTTCTCAGAGCAGAAGATCCACAGTCCTGGGCTGCTGGCAGACTCTCCCGGTTTGCAGACACAAACCTTCAGGACGCAGGGCTCTCTCTCTCTCTCTCTCTCTCTCTCTCTCTCTCTCTCTCTCTCTCTCTCTCTCTCTCTCTCCTTCTTTTCTTCTTTCCTTGCATTTTATTTTTTCATTCAAGTTGAGGCATACTGGAATTTCAGTTAAAGAAGGTTCCACAGAGAGAAACGGCCAGTTTGGCGTTGTTCTTCAGGGAAGCATTTCAGGAAATGTGTACAAGCAGAGGCCTTCCTGCTGCCATGTCCAGCGTTAGCCTCTTGGGAGCAGCTCTGCCTCAGTTGCTCAGTAGGCAAAGTCCTGTCTAAACTTGGGGATTTTTGTGTATTTTCTTCAAAGACAAAATTAAAGGCAACTTCTTTACTAGTCTTCGATTACACAAATATAGGATTGGGTGGCTGTGTGTTTTTTTCTTTTTCTCTTTGTCTTGCAAACAATGCTTATATGTAGACAATAGAATAGATGATGAGGTATAAATGGCAATCTAGATTAGAAAGTGTTTTTCCGCTTAAAAATCTACATTAAAGGGTGGGAAGGTAATGATGTACAGAGATATAAAACATAGGCACATGTGTTTTTGTAGAGCGTAGACCCCTGTAGGAAACCCATACCCTTTCATCTTGTGCTCTGCTAAATTGTCTTACTAGGGCCAATCCCAGAACTACACAGATAGGATAACTTCGACACGCTTCTCCACTTTACACCTTGCAACCTTATTGCTTATAGTGATCAATATACCTTAGGCACACATTCGCACTTCTTCCGTGAATCCTCAGGAAAGGGATGCTGTTTAGTTGGAGTTTCTTTGTTAAATGTCCCTAATAATAGGAGATTAGGGCCAGTGTGTGGACATTTTGGGTGGTGAAGAAATACTGCTTGACTAACTTCCCACCCACCAAAGATGGTGGGCAGCTGTGGCCTTTGTTTTCCTCTACTTCCCTCTTAAGCAATTGCTTTCTTCCTTCCCTCTTTTTCCTCTTTACATCTTCCTTATATGTCACTGTGGTCATTAATGAGACGTTTATATCTACCATTTATTGAATTGAAGAAAACACACGCATTAAATTCCATACATCATCTTAGCATTGCCCTCAAACTACAGATGCTGACTACCCCAGTGCTTAGCAGACCAGCTCTACCATCTTCAGCTATGAACCACCAAGTCCTAGGTCGTTTCAGGAAAAATCTTTCTTCTTAGCCGATATAGGTCACATTTAGAAACCTAAAAAGAAAAGAATCATCTCCCTAGGTGACTGTAGAGACTCCATTGTTCAGTGAATAATTGAGCGGTTTATTTTAATCAAGAGCTCTTAGGGGCAGGGCGATGGGGAGAATTAATTGCTAGGGTAAACCAACTACAGGAGTAGGGCTTACTGGGGGTGCTAACTGGGTCACAGGTGAACATGAATAGTGAAAAAGGAAACTAAAGCGTAGGAAGGAAAACATGGCTGTGTGTTACACTCCACAGCTCTTACATGGCACTGCACCATGTAACAGCAATGGCTGTTACAGAGTGTTGACTAAGCTGGTGTCCAGGCTGTCATGAGATTGGCCTGAGAAAGAAGATGAGGCTGAAACCTGATTGGGTCATGCTGTCTGGATCAGACGTGGCCTAGGGGTGGTCAGCATCTGTGATAGGGACACAGCAGGCTCTGCGTGAAGCTGGACTGACCCCAGCATGCATGTGTGGTTTGGTGGCTCCATCCTCCAGTGCACAATTAACATTGTACACCCTTTAGGGGGATTCAGTGCTGCACAATCAGAAAAGGACAGGCTTAAGTCGCAGCTGTTTCTGACAATATGGTGAGATGTTTCCACTTTCCAGTGACATGAGCATTGAGATGTACTTTGCTCAGCTTGAACACTTAGACAAAGAGGGTTAGAATCTCTTGAGGGGGAGTCTCACCCTTCTGAAAACTTCAGCATAATCTACCTGATTCTGACATGTGACGCCGTTGAGCACCAGGGACTAGACCAATGGGTTGAGTCTGGAAGAGACTCTGTTCTCTGTTGGTATATGTATTATATGGTGATTGTCATCAGCCACCCTAATGTCTTTCTTTGGAGTTTCAGTAGGTACTCTGTAGACATAAAATGTGATACAATTCTTGTTCTACTGACCTAATGAAAAGAGTCATAAGAATGGGGAAAAACAAAGGGAAGAAAGAGGAGACACAGAGTCTTTTGGTCTAGTGTGAGAAGAGGAGGGCATCTAAAACCATGGGAGGTCCCTGTGGATGTGGATAACAGCACACCTTTCTAATCAGACAGTTAGATGGATGGATTGGACAGATTATGTGATAATCATTCAGTAAATCTAGAAGACTGTAAAGCAAAAGCTTGTCATTTCCCCCTTTTTTCAGGAAGATGCCTTCCCAGTATCTCAGAACGTCTATCCACAAACCATTTCTTTTTTCCTATTTTACATAAGTGAATAGAATGGACAGCAGGGACTGTGTTAGTAAGCCCTGGACACTGGGATAGCATGGCTGAAGAGAACAGCATAAACTAGCAATGCCTTTTATTTTGGAGCGTTCTGACCAATAATCTTAACCTAATTTCTTATAATCTTTATCTTGCTTCCTGTAACATTGATTCCCTTCTTCATCTACATCTACCCATCATCTTTCCCCAGAAGACATTTCTGAAACAGTAGCTTATTAGGTAAGTACTAGGGCACAAAAATAAACATGTGGGCCTCAAGCTCAGAGGAGTCTAGTAGTAAAAAATCTTTGCTTTATCATTAACTCCCACAGTTTTTTTTTCTAAATGTAAAATTACCTCTGTCCTTGCTAATCATTTACATCTTATTTTCTCTCTTAGAATTCATCAACACAGATTTGTTGGATACTCACAAATCTATGCCCATTCTTATAGATACACATTGTGGCTTTGTATGTGTGCAGAATTTTAATAGGCAAAATCATTGCATGGTGATACTGATTTTCTTTCTGGGATTTTAAGATAAGCATTTTGTAAAATGTTCTTTTGTTGTCATGGTGTTCAACAGCTGTGTGGTATCCTATAATAGCCATTGACCTGTCTCAGTTTTGCTCTTTTCTAGTTGTGGACTTCAACGCTGCTCCACATCATCTCCTTCACATAAATACCCTCTGTGTGGTAAAGAGTGTGTTGACCTGTAGACTACATGTTTACATAATTGGGCACAGTTTTGCTACTGCTTTCAGCAATAGTGATTCCAATTTCTCTCTTCGTACCGACTTTCTGTATTTTTCCAGCAGTATTCAACACTGGCAGATTTCTCAGTTTTTGTTATTAAAATAGGTATCTCATCATTTTAATTTCCATTTATTGCTAAATTTGAATATCTTTTCATGTTTTTGACAATCAGTTGAATATGCACTTTTGTGAATTACCTATTCATATCTTTTGGTATTTTAAATTTTAGTTCACTCTTCTTTTATTTTTGATTTTTAGAAATATGATTTCTATTATGGAACCTACTATCCATACAAAGAAACTAGTCACTTCATAGTCTGTACAGTTAATTAAATAAAATGTTATAACATTAAAATTCAGTGCCTTATCTACCTATTTGCCTTTGTGGTGCCTGAAGCGTATGTGTTACTACATAGCTACTGGGTCATTCATCTTGTCTTCACTGTAATGAAATTCCCAAGGTAGATCAACTTTTTAAAGAAACAAGGTTGTCTATCTTACAGTTCCAAAAATTCAAGAGCAAGCCACATGCACTGTTTTTGTGCTATTGGAGACTCTCAGATATGATGTCATAATGATGGAAGTATGTGAGGAAGGAGATCACTTAGTGAGGCATGAAGCAGAGACAGTTTAGTGACTCTGCCTCAGGTCTTGTGACATCCTGAGACCCTCACCTTGGACAATGAATAATCCCTTCTAAGCCAGCACCCCCATTGACCTTGAGACATGCAATTGGCTTTCCTCCTTATAGTCTTCATGATATTCCACACTGGACATGAAGTACTCATGGTATTTTAAGTAACACACTGCACTCCTAATCTACTCACTAGACAGTACAAATACACTTTCACAATGGCAGAACACTATTGTGACCTGACTAGTTTCTTGTTTGTTTTAGACATGACTAACATCTTAGACCAAATCTACCACTAATTAATGCCAGGATTTGCCATATGTAATGTGCTTGCTCTTAGTAAGTATAGCCAATGCTTTTTTACGTCAACTTGGGATGTTTCCTACCAGTGGAACAGAATGAAAATTCTTGACAAATGAATAACGATGAACTGGAAGTTCCTGCTTTCTGTCTCACAATCTCTGGGAGCTTAGAGCTTCTATGAAAGCTGTCTGCTGGGAAGCCATGGCTCATGTATAGATACATCTGAGTACAAGCTCCTATAGATTGTTCCCAGACCAGCAGATACATAGGGACACTTTCTGATGAATGGTATAAAATACATTCTGTCAATGCAAAAATAATTGAGCCAAGAGTTTTCTACATTCTTGACTCACCCAATCATGAAACAAATAAAGTCATTTCTTGTTTTCTGTTTTTACTTTGCTACGTATCACAGTTTTAAAATGCAGAGATAGTTAACCAAGATGTGTGGTGATTAATCAAGACTGGATCCTAAGCTGTTGAGCAGCCAATGCGAAGGATGGGACCTTAGCAACAGTGAAATTGGTGTTCGGATCATGGCTCTGCCTATAGTGAGGGGAGTCTCCTTTAGTTTGAGCATGCTGATTTTCTGCATATTCATCTATAAAAGGTGGAGATCAGTGTATTACAACAGTAAGACTGTAATGAGAAAGATACGAGATACTAGACATGAAGAAAAGCTCTTTGCCCATTCCTCTGATTAAGATGTGTGCATAAATAATTTGTGCCTAGCTGAATGAGATTGGGGTGAGGCTTTAAGAAAGTCCGTAGATGTCTCTTCAAAACTGGGAAGTCAGTTGAGTCGTGGCAGTGAGAAAGGGGATTAGCACTTATGGGAGGAAGGACATGTCAGACAGAGCAGTGGTGGTGTGCTGACACAGGCTCAACTTTGTTTATTCATTTACTGGAAATTTCTGTAGCTTTATTTCTGTTTTTACAGTTGTGAAGGGCTATCTAATGATGAAAGGGATGCTCATTATACTGTTAAATGAGCAGAACCATGACAGAGCAGGCCAGGTTCCAAATCTGCGAGGAGTTGAATGAATTTGCTTAGTTAAAAGAATGGAAGGAATATATAAAAATATTTGCCACGATTAATTCTGGGCCATGAAACCAAAGGGCATTCTATCAACCATTTCCTTAGTTTTTCAGGCATTTTGCAATTAAAAAAAAATAATCAGTACAATTGCAAAATATGAAAAACTAAAACAAAGCAAAAAACAAAGCCACCCCAGTGTCAAGGACATTCTTATATGCAAAGAAGTGCCAAGTGAAGTTGTTTCTATTGAAATGTTCCAGAGTGCTTCTATTTCCTTGATGCCTTGTCTCTCATTGTCAGGTGTTATAACTCCCTTATTGGTCCTTAACTGGTCTGTATGCTGTGCAGTTCCTGTTAGTGATTGTTTGCTTTAGAAAGTAGTTCCGGTTTCAGCAGGAAGAGCTCCAGCTGCTGAGTCCGGTTTGGGTCCGCATCAAATCCAATGCAGACAGTGCAGGATTCTCCAGTAGGCTTTGGCCTGCCTACCACTTGCTGCTCCATTATTCAGTTCTCTGCCTCTAGGGTTAGGCACCAGAGCTCTGAGATGACCACAGTTGAGTCTGCAGCACTAGGGCTTTGAAAATAATATTAATTCTGTTTTCTTTCTTTTCTTTTTTTTTCTTTTCTTTTCTTTTTTATTTTTTTGTGTAGACTCTGCTGATGTTGAATTTTGTATTCCTGTAGGAGTTGATAGGATTTGTTTTTTAATAGCTCAGCTCTTACTTCTTATTTTCAGCAGAACTGTCTTTGCCTGTAGGGTCTAGTGATTGCTTCTGTCTTGGGTCCCTGTTAGTTGGTCCCAACCCACCTCACTTCCCCTGCCCCCTCCATTCTTGTAAGATATCATATCAATGAAGGAATTGCTACTGTCTCAGGTCTCGACTCAGATGAGATTATAGGAACCAAGTAGATGTTGGGGTCACTGTCTGATTGCATCTTCCAAAAGCCATTGCTTTGTAATCAGGTTTGCTTTTTGCCATCAATTTCAGCTGTGATTTGGAAAGTCTGGACTCTGCAAAATCACTGGTAATATAATGCTTTGGGAGGGCACTGGCACACACCTGTAGAAGTTTTATTCATTTTCTAACCTTGTGTCTAATGATTCTCTCTATTGCATTTCCAACATTTGTCAATCAAAACAAGCCCGTGGATTTAGGATTATTGTAATGATGGTAATCCTATCCTCATGTGTCTGTCTTCTTGTTTAATAAGACATGTCTCATTTTCAAAGAGTTACAGTCAAAGATCCCAAAGCATCTCATCCTATCTAGTAGTCCCTTCTGATGTTCACTTACTAGATCTTTGCAGCACTAAGATACCCACAGTTTTATAAAGATCAAGGACTTTCCAGGCATAACTGCAAGTTGCTGTCTGAGCCCAAAATATTATTTCCAAAATGTGAAACCTTGGAGTGTTTCTAATATAATATCTCAGACTTTTCTTTTAACCAGGGAGTCCTTTATTGAGCCCAGGCTCACAAATGACTCTCTTCCTGCTCTGTGTTCCTAATGCCCTGGCAGTGACATTTTATGTCACTTACATAACCAGCAGCATTAGATGTTTGCATGCATATCCCCTCATTGAAACCACAGTGCTCTTGTAGACAATGATAAAACCTAGTTCTCCTTGTGGCTTCCTGGCAACCCACAAGACCACATTTTACCTTTGCTCTTTCAGAATGCCAAAGGTCTAATGATTTTGATGACCTGGCAATATCAAGGAAAATATGAAAGAGTGAAAAGCCTAGTGTTCAAGACTGTGTCATCTGCCATTTGATGGTATATTCTTTCTAATTTGTGTTTTATTTTCATACTGAAAATACACCAATCTTTCACTGGGTCTAACCACCTCAGACTCTCCATGTTGCTGTCTTTTTTATGCAGGAATGACTGTTCTGATGTTAGTTCCTACTCTGATTGTAGAAAGTGTCTTGGTGCCCTATTGAATGAAAAAATATACATGTACTTTTATTGTCTAGTACACTTCTTACATAGACTTAAAACAAGCTTTGGAAACTTCATGGTAACTGCATGTTAACTTTTAATAAAACTGCAATGTATTCAAATGTACCTTAGTGGTGCTTTGTACAGTCAAAATGGTTTTCTGTCTGTTTGTCTGTCTGTCTCTGTCTGTCACTCTGTCTCCCATCCCCAATTTCCCTTTCTTCTTTCTTTCTTGTAGCTGTTCCTGGTCACTGAGATTTGCATGTTTATGTGATTTCTTTTTTCTGAAACAGTATCTCATGTAGGCCAGGCTAGCCTGTAATTGCCTATGTATATAAAGACAACTTTGGAGCAATGATTCTCCTGTCATCACAGTCTGGGTGCTGGGTCTACAGGGATGTACCACTATGCTAGGCTAAAAAAAGAAAAGAAAAGAAAGACAGAAAGAATGAAAGAAATGAAGTAGCAGTGCTTTCTAGCACCCCTCTCTTGATCACAGCTATAATCGGTATATACTTTATAAATCATCATCTTAAACATAATACTGACAGTCTCCTCCTTTCTCTTCCTGTGTTATGTGCCAGCTATTGTTGCCCAGTGTTCCGCGGGCACAACATAGCTGATGCCTCCTGAAATCAGAGCAGATGTTACTACACAAAGGAGACAAGACTGAGTCCTTTCTTAATCCCTCCTGGAGGAGATGAAATGTTTCTGTGGAGGTACACAGGAATGAGTGTACAGGGATTCAATATTTTGAATATCTCAAAAATCAGATTAAAAACAATAGCATATTTAACAATTTTAACTGGTCAAGCCTAGGTTATAATATCATGATGGAAATTATGAGAGCTTGAGAAATATTTCTAAAAGAAATGGAAATGGAAAACCTCGGCAAACCTATGGGAATTTGGATGTAATTTGTCCAATGTTAAATCGAGACAAAGAAATTATATAACTGAAGATAAGAATTGAGTTAATTACTAATCAGGAAGTTTTCTGTTTCTTAAAAAAAGTTGCTTCCCTCCAGGAGAGTGCAGCTTCCCTCCCTTTCCTGTTGATGTAGACAAGTAGAAAATATATTAAGGGGACACAGGGGCATTAAGAAAAGCTCATGTAAAAATTCTTCCTTCCCCCACTAGCTTTTGCTTGTTTCTTTCCCTCTCACCCTCTGCCTCTTTCAAACCTTTGAATATATTGACAAGTCCATCAAGTTCTATGTGTTAAGAAATGAATCAAACTGAAAATATTGATCAAGAACATATCTCTGCCCGATTAGAGATAACATTACTTGTAAAAATGTATTTTTTGGTCAATATGTATTCTTTCCTAAAATTGTACAATTATGTTTTCTTCTCTTAAACTCAATTTGTTCAATTTTCCCTAATGCAATTTTCTGTACCTAGATATAATTTATGTGTGTGATTAGTAGGTCCTCTGCGGGAACGTAGACTGGCAAAGCAGCACATTCACGGCAGTTACAAAGTGTGTCCTGATGATGAATACCAAAAATAAATGGGAACAAATAATTGCTTACAGTGATTCTATTTCCAAAGCAGCTCTGAAAGTAATAGTAGAACAAAATTTGCACCAACCTATGAATGAGTATCAACCCAAGTGAAATTTCTTTTGTATTAGATTATAGTAACAGAGTTTTCAATTGTTTATTTCTAATAATAATAAGTCATCAATTGATTCACATATGTGTGTATTATCTATGGTGATGGAAAACCTCCCAAATATAATCTGACAACAGTGAATAGGCAAAGTTTGCTCAACAGAGTTGAATAAGGTACCTGGGATATATACAACTTATATTTGTTGCTATGAGAAATATAATTGAAGTAGATATGCTTCCATAGCACTGGGGAGGCAGCTCAGTTGGTAGAGTGCTCCCTTACACTATGCAAAGATCTAGATTCAGTCCCTAGCAATTCATAAATCAACTGTGGATGTATAAGCCTAAAACCAATGCATTAGGGAGTGGAGGCAGGAGAATGAGAAATTCAAGATACTTCTTAGTCACATAGCAAGTTTAAAGCCAGTCTGAGCTATAAGAGATTGTAATTCATGTTATTGTAATGTTATGTAGACACAAATAGTCAGTCACACATTTCCATTTTCTCATTTGAAAATGTCCAATACTGGCATATAGACCAATAAATGCCTCTGCAGGCAGAGGATTCTTGTCCCAGCTCCTGACAACCTGAGTTTGATCCCCAGATTCTATATACTGCAAGGTAGAAAATGACTCCGAAAAGCTGTTCTCTGACTTCCAGGTACATGTCTTGGCTTGCATATGTCTCAATTAATTAATGTAAAAAAATGTTAGAAAAAATTAAATAAATTATGTCATTAGATCATTATTGACTGTATGCAGGATAAATGGAAGTAAATCCTAACTAGTCATTGTTCTAAAACATAGAACAATGACTATGAATTTATGAAATATAAAATAATTTGAAGATAAGGAAACCTTACAAAAAGAATAGTAGTCGTCTATGGGAGAAGAAGGGAAGGGTCACAACCAGGGAGGTGGTCACAGCCTACTTTCTGCATGCTGGAAATTAGAGCGACTCAAGTACATTACTCATACTTCGGGGAGACCAGACTGGCTCGTTGGGGAAACTAGAAATAATGTTGCAATATAGATTGGGTCAAGACAATGGAATGTCTTATGTTAGGAGAAAAAGACAAGAAAAATAACAATATGTTTAGAATCATAAGAAATTGTCTTTTAATTTTATCTTGTGTATTTGAGCAAATCTTAGAGCTTTTTTTTTGTGTCTCAACTTACTCATCATTGATTAAAAAATACTGTTACAAGATAGTTATTCATTTTTAAATACAAAATCCTATTTATCTTATTGTAACTTCTATAAGGCAGAGCAAGGCACATCAGGTCAGTATTAGTGTAGGGCTTTGTATTCACAAGTACTCTGTAAATGTTCCTCCAGCTCCATGTATCATATAAACGTAAGCAAACACATCAATGTTCACTGTTACCAACATTAGTAGCATGTATAAAACTCAGGGGGTGATTTTGTTATGTAAGTGACAATTGATGGTGGACTTGCTCTCAATAAGGAAGTGTCCTGAGGAAAATAACATGGTAGAAATTGTGACACATCCCTCCAAAGTGCGTTACAATGTCACACTGAAATAATGGCATATAGAAAACAATAATTCTTTTTAGAAAACATTATTTTTCATTTAGTTTTATGTGTGAATGTTTCCTCTTACATGCAGTGCCTACAAGGCAAGGTTATAGTGTAGGATGCTTTGGAGACAGTTACAGATATTTGTGAACTGCCACATGGGTACTAGGAAATGAACCTGGGTTCTCTGCAAGAGTAGCAAATATTCTTAATCAACAAACCATCTCTCTATACCCCAGAGAAGAAAAAAATTCTTACATTTGTAGCGTGTCCTGGTTAGTTTTTTTTTGTCAACTTGACACAACCAAGAGTTTCCTTGGAAGAAGGAACCATAAATGAGGGATGGTCTAGATCAGATTGGACCCTGTCTATGTCTGTGGGAAACTCTGTTGGTTATTGATTGATGCAGGGGCATTCCAACTACTGTGGCCAGTGTAACCACTGGGCCAATGGTCCTGGATTGTAAAGAAAGCCAATTGATCATAAGCCAGAGAAAGCCCAGTGACCAGCATCCCTTCATGTTTTCTGCTTCAATTCTTGATTGGGCTCCTGCCCTGGCTTTCCTCAGTGATGGTCTGTGAATGGAAGACTAAGCCAATTAAACTGTTTTCCCCTTAAGTTGCTTTTAGTCATGGTGCTCATCACAACAGTGAGCAAAGTAGGATACTACACAAAGGGTTTTATCCCTCACAGTGGTTAAGGTGACATGAACAAGGGATGCACAAATGATTTCAACTTAGTGAGAAACATCAAAATTTAAGTCTAATAAGTTTATTTACCTCATTTTATGATTAAAATAATATAAATTAGAAAGCAATTGTCAATCATAGAAGAGAAAAGAATTTACAAATAAGTGGTGGTATTGAAAGATAAAGGAAAATGGTAACTTCAAACAGTGGTCAAGGTGAAAACTGGACCATTGGTGGAAAATTGTTTGGTAGTATTTATCAAGGGTGTTTAGAAATTGACATCTCTTCAACATAAAACTACTACTTTTAACAATCTGTCATAAAGAACTAATTCTGGATCAGTACTTGAGGGTCAACTTATCTATAATGGTCACTAGATCACTTAACAGAAAAAAAAACAGAAACATCATCCATGTCCAAGGTTAGTGAATTCTTAATTAGCTAATATAAATCTATTAATAGAAATACGCTATTGATACTTCAGTCATGCAATGATTACAAGAAATGATATGGAAAAATCCACACTACAAAAGTGGTTTCAAATTCAAACCTACTCTGTGATCTTTATAAAATTTGACATATACAGGCAAATAAAGAACACAAAGACATGAATGAAAGTGCAGTATTTGGCATGGTAGATTTATATTTCTAATTAATTGGCTTCTTTTGAAGTATCTTTCTGAGGTTTTCTGTGCTAGCCCTAAGCTCTGCAATAATTGAAAATGGTTATAGAATAAAAGAAATATATTGGCATTCATGGGGTCAGAAGTTGCAGCTCTGAGGGGTGATAACTGGTCCCCATGGTCACTGTTTTCATTCTGGTAGGCACAGATGGTGTGTGACATCTGGCCTATGGCAGATACAGAAGTCTATCATCCATTGATCTGTATTTGATTTTTTTTATCCTATGCAACTTCATATGAATTTGAACAATCAGTCAGTTAATTAATTATATAGCCATAACCATAGCTACTCAAAGACCAAATGATATTACCAAGTTTCCCTTTGTAATTTCTCACTTGCTTCTAGCTCCCACAGTAGGTAAGAAGAAAAAACATCAGTAGATAGTGTTCTAACCTCTTGACAGTGTTGAGATAGACATGAACAAATGCATTTGTATCATATTTAAATGATTGCTCTGAGGGCCATCCAAATGGCTGCTTGGCCAGTATTATCAACTACCCAATGAATTAAACATAACACAAGTCTTTTCTTTCAAATAGTCAGTCCTATCTTCCAATTCTACAGTCTACACATGCACACATGTAGTGTTATCAAAACCTTTATGAATTTTACTTGGGTGCCTAGTACTCAGGATAAAGAAGAGTTTGACAGTCAGCATCATTGTTGAGCCTACAATATTTTCTAATATGCTAGGCACGGTTTGGAAAGCATTATGAGTGAAACTGTGTCACTGGTTCTTTAGGCAGGTGATGGAGTATGGTCTACCTTGTGGCATTTACTCAGCTCCTTGAGGTAAATACTTCTGTCTTAGCCAGTTTCAGGTTCTCTTTGCCACTGGATGTAGCTAGAAAAAGGAAGAGGCTAATGAGGACCTCAATCAGTGTGAGGTAACTGTTGCAGACTGAATGAAATGTTCATCTACTCAAGGACATGCCATATTCTATCTTACAGAACACAGTGTGTTTAACATGGCAGGTTGTTTCTGTATCATGGATCATGGGTTGTGAAATCACTAGAGGAAAAAGAATGTGTTAAGCTTTGCTCCTTAGGTGCCTTGCACAGTCTTGGGTACAGAGTAAGATTTGTAGAAAACCAAATCCTTTGGGGCGATTGTCTCATCATTGTTACCGAATACATGGTCAAATGATGTAAAATGGGAGTTTAACCACATTTAAGATATATTTGTATGAAATATTTTGATTCTTATTTACAAAAATACACTAAGTGCTAAATTCATATGAATTTGAAATACATAGTGCTGTGTGGGAGAATTTGTTTCAGAATCAGAAACAAAATAAAATAAAGATTAAAAACACACTGTTAGTAAAGGAGGAATACTTCCGTGCCTAAAGCTAAATGCCTGGGAAAAGAAGCAATTCAGTTTCCCAATATTAATTATTGGACTATATCCTGCTATTGATTTGCACATGTAAAAATCAATGCTAAGATAAGGACCTTCATAATTGACAGCGGTAATTTTGAGGAATACACTCATTGACATTCAACAAGCCAGGAAACAAAACAAAACAAAACAAAAAAAAAAAAGGCAATATAGATGAGTAAACTTTGGATTCATTTAAAGTTCAAATAACTACTTTTCAAACTTTCAGATGCAGTGGGGAGGAGATGGAAAATGAGAAGCACATTACCTCATTTGTATTCTTTGTAGGTTTGCAAAATGTATGCAATTTAGCCATCTTGCATTCATGAAGCCTACCTTAAGTTTGCAAAATCCCTTCACATTCATGCTTGATTTCCACTCCAGGTTGTATGTAGATGATGTACAGGTCTTTCTCAACATTTTACAGATGAGGGAATACAGCTCCCTCTGATGATTACAATTCTTGTTTTCTTCTGTCTACATTTTATTAGAATATTTCTTCCTGATGAGTGTTTGTTGGCACCCTGTGTTTTTAATGACAAATATAAAAGTATGAACAAATTGTCATGGGTCTGTAATAACTTTGTATTTCCTAATGGAAAATATTTGCCCCCCCCTTTTTCTTTTCATGCTGCCCCTCTTGTGATGCTCTCCTGGTCCATGATGACTGCTCTTTCTACTTGGCACTTTAATGGGATGTCTGCGGCAAGGAAGGAAAACCCATCCATGGTGTCTTACTATCCATTTGGGTTATTTAGCTCTTCACCCAGCTATAGAGTAATGACAATTCTGTCTACTGTCTGGTTTATGCAACATCAAGTCATCCTCCATCAAAACACTTGGAGTTGAGAAGATAGTTTTGATCAAGAAAGTACTTTCCATACAAGAATGAGGGACTCGAGTTTAGTCCCCAGCTCCCGGGTACATAGTGTACATGTTCCTGGTACATGGCGTAATGCCAAGGCTGTGTAAGTGAAGACAACAGAGTATCTAAGGTGTACTGACTAGCTAGTGAATCGGTGATCTCCCGACTTACTGAGAAACATTCTGTCGAAATTATGAATTGATTGAGGAAGACAACAGATGTTGGCCTCTGGCATCAACATGCAAACATAAGCTGACTATGGTCATGAATTTGCAGACACAGAAACACACACACACACACACACAGACACACACACATAAACATGCACGTGCACGCACACACACACACACAAACACCCCAATGTCCTACTTTATACAAATATATCTTCAAATTATGAAGTGTATAAATCTTTTTAGCTAAGGTTTTCATTGCTCTTAACACTGTTTTAAAACAGTTTATTAACACTTGTTTAATTGTACATAAATTAATTTTTCTTCTGCACATGCACCATTTGTAAGCTGTGCTGGTATGGAGTGATCCAAACAACCTGGAATCTAGGACAATTGGGATAGAGTCACCAGGTGTTTCTCAGTTAAGTCTTGCTTTAGAATAGGAAACCAAAGCTTATCACACCAGGCATAAAGAAAGACCCAGTACATTTTAAGGACACAGTAGGTGATACTGTACCTAGGAAGTTTTTGGAAGTACCTCTGACCAGAGCATGTGAAATGAGGACTGGAAGAAGCTGATGTCAAGAGAAATTTTGCTTGGATCATAGTGTGATCATATTGTCTTGCCTATGAGACCCTGAACCATTCTGTTCCTTACCTTAGCTGGGTTCTACTATAATTTATACCTTGTCTCCTCCCCTAATTTTATTTTATACTGTCCTCCTATCAGCTTTGGTGATGCTGAATTTAAGATCTCAAATGCTGATGAGATGTTGTCTCACTGTCCAACAGCAGGTAGCTATTCAGCCTGGAGCTTCAGATCAACTTGGCATAGATATTCACCCTGATTCTAGGTTCCAGAGGTGATAAGACTTCTCTGAGAAGTGAGTCTGTTAGTGTAGACAGCAAATTGGAAGAGTAAAAGGATGAAAGCCCAATATTAAGAAATGGTCCCTGATAATGAGATGGATGTTAATAACCCTGATTTGATCATTACACCTCATAAAAAGTTGGCAAACTCTCACCCTCTGCTTCATGAACATGTAAAATTATTACATGTTAAAAAGTATGAAATTTACAACTGGAACTCTTGAAATTGTAACTCGAAGCATCAGAATTAGGGTCTAATAAGGAAATAGTATTGGCTGAAGATGAATGTAATTTACACGTTTATAGTATTGTATTTTAGCATTTAACGTACGAGAGCACATGCTAAGCAGGTTTTGGCTTGGTAACACAAGCACCAACAATATCCCAAAAATGCTATGTGGGATAAAAGCATACAGGCGGGGTGTGAGTGGATAGACTTGGAATCGTAGGGATGAGTTAATTATGACCCTAGACATTGTGTGAACAGCACAGGTATAGTCTATAAACAGTATAGATATTATTTTATACAATATTTTATCTTTTTATGTTGTACCGGATGACATTACCCTGTTTTCTCTCTCCCCTCTCTTAAAAGAAGTCACATGGTGAGCCTCAGTGATTTAAATCATTTGAAAATATACACATCATACCACTTAGTGCCACACTTATATGCATTAAGGATGTCTCTATACTGCCAATAGAATATAATTTTTATGTTTATACACTCAAAATAATTTTATCCTCTTATATAGCATAGTGCCTGATATATGACCTTAATATATTACAATTCTTATTTCTATTCAGACCTTTTTGGCATGATGCTTTTGAAGATATAAAAATATGGCCATATTGCAATTAAGGAGCTGTTAAAATGCTATAAGAGTGAGAAGGATGGCAAGAAATGGTTGCTTTTTAGGGATTCCATATGAGCTCTACAGTGGTGGCTTCTCAGAAGTGACTGTCTTGTGCAACCATAGAAAAGATGGGAGCAATGAAAAGGGGGATGGAAGTTCCTGCCCTTAGTTGAGAAAACAATAAATCTTTGCAACTGGAGTCATTCACGGTAGGTCAGTAGAGATCTATCAAGGGAAGAGATGTGGGACAAGTTTTGTGTAGTTCTGGATTAAAAAGAGCAAATAAACAGAGACAATAAAAAGGCAGTTAGCTCTTGAGAGGTTACAGTGGAAGAGTCATATTATTAAGTGAAGATGCACTTTCAAGAGACAGAAGAACTCGGAATAAGATTGGCTTTCAAAATAACTTCAATTAGCAGAAAATGTTCAGATGGAGACTAATTATCTGAGGCGGATGGTAGAGAACTCCTTTTTGTCTGGTGGAAAGTCGTATTAAATTCCACAGACCTCTGTAAATCTAATGTTTTATGATGTTGTGTTTGCTGAATTGAATCAG